>NW_006408655.1:4138428-4157672 GCF_000296735.1 Chrysochloris asiatica
AGAAGCAGACATCTTTCTCCTTTGGAGCATTGCTGGTAGGTTTAAACCACTGACCTACTGATTATCAGTTTACAGATTAACCATTGTGTCATCCTGAGTTGTTCTTGTTAAGTGTTGTCGAGTCACTTCCAACCCATAGTGACCCTGTATAGGGTTTCCGAGGAGCGGCTGGTGAGTTTGAACCGCTGACCTGGTTCAAACCGACCTTGCTGTCCAGAGTTTGATCCTGTAGCGCCACACCAGAACTCCATGCAACCATGGGTATTAGGGTCAAGTTTTTATTATTTTATATAATTTTTGTTTTCAATTTTTTACTTGAAATACTTTCTGTCATTTAAAAAAGCTATTAAAGCAAATCAAATAAATAAAATATACCATCTTTTTCATTCCTCATGTCTTAACCTTAAACTCTAATTTTTATCGGGTTTTGCCTTGATCAACTGTAGCCCCTTGTAGAAATTCCCCTAATGCTTGCTGTCCAATGTGTATGGTTAAATGTTGCTTTATTTTTAACAAGAATTGTTGTTTTTCCAGTGAAATTATAAGCTCTTTACTGCCAGAAACTAGGTTACATTTTAGTTCACTGTCAGAAACTAGGTTCCATTTTGGTATTCTTATCATTGTGATATATTACTTTACATAAATACCTTCCATATGAATCCTTTTTGTTGACACATGGGATTTCTTTCATCTTCTCTTTTACTTGCTGTCTCCTCAAAAGCCCACTAACCCCCATCCCAGCGTTTATCAGACACATCCCTTCATTAATCTTAGCCCAAATGTACCTTGGTTCTTGTTGAGGATTTTTGTTATCTCACAGTGCCACACCAAAAGTTCTCCAATTGTAGACGAGAACATGATGAAGGCGAACAGGAGGAGGAGGTGAGAGAGAAGTCCTCTCTATCACTCTCATTGTCTCCTTATTATCATCTCTCAGCTTCCTCCCCATAGTCCTCCTTCATGTGTGCTAATATTATGGGCTAACAAGGATCAAGTAGTATTTATTCTGTTGCGCCAAAACAAAGTCTCAGTGTTTAAAACAATGGATGATAATTACTTTACACTTCAAAGAGGGAATACAATACACACACATCTCCACAAAGAAGAGCCTGTATAAAACAAACAAACAGAAACCAATTCATTAGAGAAAAGCATCTTCAGAAGGCATTGATGAGAGTAAAAGCCCACGTGATGTTTTTTCTCCCTTGTCATAGACTTCCACCTGGTGAAGTCTAAGGGAAAAACTGTGTGATAGCTTGCAAAAGGATCAAGGCAAAAGGACAGAAATGATAATGGTCAACCCTACTCAAATAAGTTGATCCCAGCCTAGCAAAGACTGTGGTTTTACCACTGAGAGCTGAACCTGGGGAGATTGACAAGTGTGGGGAGTCAGCCAACAGTCTGGCTCACAAACCAGAAAATGGCAGTGATCTAGATCCTTGTCAGGGGGACTGCAGGAGATGACAATGTCTAAAGAACCTATAAACTCACCTCTTGTATTTTGATATCTGCTGTGGTATCGTGAGTACCAATACTCAGCTTCAAGAGTTTCAAGCTGCACTGTTGATGTTGTTAAAATGCCATCAAGTTGGTTCCTACTCATAGTGACCCTGTAGAGGGTTTCCAAAGGAGCCCTAGTAGCTTTGTGGATTATGAGCTGGGCTTCTTGCTACAAGGTCAGCAGTTTGAATTTACCAGTTGCTCTGAAGGAGAAAGATGAGATTTTCTGCTCCTATAAAGACTTACAGCCTCAGGGACCCTATACATTGTCACTATGTGGACGATTCCTGAGATGCCATAAAAGGTGAGAGAAGAAAGACATACTAGGTGCTGTTGAAGTCCATAATGCAAACCAAATTAAGTGTCACCTCCTAGTAAAGCAATGGTAACAGTAGTGATAGATTTCATTCATAGAATTACTCGCATGATGCTAGGGACCTTAGATCTGTTATCTCTAACCCTGATGCGGCACTGTACGATAAGCACTCGACTGATAATTGAAGGATCAACAGTTCAAACCTGCTCTCAGAAACTCTATATGAGGTCACTATGAGCTGGAACTAATTCAGTGGCACACAACAACGAAAACAACAATCTTGAGTATAGTCCAACCATTTAGTTTTCTAATACCTGACACACATAGGCAGAAACTGAGGGTTAAAGGATAATAACATTTTTAGGATCACAAAGCTAGTAATAAAAAAACAGAGAAAGGAATTGTAATTACAAGCAAAAGTCAACTTTTCCACAGTCTTCTCTTTTGTCTGCAGCCTTGCCTTTATTTGTGGCTCTGTGGGTTAATGCGGCAGACGGCAAGGCCGTTTGAACTGCAAGGTTGGCAGTTCAAGCTCACCAGCTGCTCCTTGGAAACCCAATACAGGGTCACTATGTGTCAGAACCGACTTGACGGCATTTGACAATAACAACAGAAGCTTCTAGGTTCTCCTGATTGTTCTGGACTGTATTACCCCCCAGCACTGTCACTGCCGGATCTTTGGGAATGATACGGACCATTGTCTTTCAGAATGAGATGGACTTTTCTGAGGCACTCTCCTCGTCCTTTATTGGCGTTTGTTGTTTCAACAATACTATTGTTCTGTACCAGAAATGATACATGTAACAAATATCCCTGTCACTTACATCAGTTATCCTGATTTCGGACCTGCCTGCAGACAGAACTGCAGTGTTGTTCCTATGGGAAAATAAGTTCTAAATATCAGGTAAAATGATTTACAGGTAATCTTAACACTGTCAAGTTCAAATGAATATTTTGATAAACACCATTGTCCACATTAATGCCAGAAAGCAATGAACTATGTATTAGAAATCAACTGATATCCATTCATAGTTAGCTTTAGAGAATGCATTGTATAATTCAGCTCCTGAATTCTCTAAGCCACTGGCAGGGGAATGTGAGTTGACTTAGAATGATGCTGAGTGGCAAGGGAAAGCTGTCTGCTGATAATTCACGAAGTGGATTATCAAGCATAAAGACATGACTGCAGTTTTTTCTTTCCTTTATTCTTTTTGGCATCCCTGAACAAGTTTGAGAAATAAGGAATATGACTATATATAGTTCTGGTATTTCAAACAACCAGAGTTCCTGATGCTCCATTCTTTGTCCATTTGCCAAGACTGTCTCCTGTGGTTAGGAGCTCACTCACCACCATTAAAAACCTAATGATGAAAAGAGCCTAATACAAGAGGATCACATTCAAACTCAGATTGAGTTCAAGTCCCGGAACCTACTTTTCAGTGATGTGACCCAGGTCATTGTTACTTAGATTCATCTGTTTATTTCAAAATTAAGAAATTAAATTACATAATCGATAACTTAAAACCTTGAAAAAATATGATTTGAAATGTTCTGAAGATCTGGAAGAGTTTAAAATATTCCCTAATGCCACAAACATTGATTGTTTATTTTGCATCGGATAATTTAAAACATGATTAGATATTTAAGTTCTATGATACAAAATAAACAATCATTGTTTGTGACATTAGGGAATATTTTAAAACTATTCCAAGTCTTTCATGTATTTAAAATAATCATTGGATTCCTGGTGTGACACTGTAGAATAAAGCACCAGACAGCAAGGTTGGTTTGAGCTGATGCTTGGAAACCCTGTATAGGGTAGGTGTAAGTCAGAATTGACTTGACGGCATTTAACAACAACAACAGCAAAAGCAACAATGTATTAAATATCAATGATACAGTGATACAAGTATAAAGAAGATAATTCCTTACAGTGAGTTTGCATCTATCCTAACTCATAAGCAACTCCAGAGGGTAAGAGTAGAACTGCCTCATAGGATTTCTGACTCTGTAAATCTTTCTAGAAGTTGTTGTTGTTGTTGTTATGTGCCGTGGAGTCGGTTCCGACTCATGGCGACCCTGTACAGGGTTTCTGAGGCTGTAAATCTTTACGGGAGCAGGACGCCTCTCTTTCTCCCGTGGAACAGCTGGTAGTTTCGAACTGCTGACCCTAAGGTTCGCAGCCTGATTTGTAACCACTATGCTACCAGAGCTCCTTTAGTAGACTGCCTCATTTCTCTCCCATGAAGAGACATGTGAGCACTTAATCACAGCTCCTATTAAAGAGTCATAAAGTTGTGATGTGGTGCTGTTAGCACTGGACTGCTAACCTCAAAGTAAATGGTTCAAATCCACCAGCTGCTCCTTGGGAGCTATACCCGAAGCACTGTTGTTGTTGTTGTTGTTACATGCCGTGGAGTCGGTTCCGACTCATAGCGACCCTGCATAGGGTTTCCAAGGCTGTAAATCTTTACAGGAGCAGAAAGCCTTAGCTTTCTCTCACGGAGCGGCTGGTAGTTTCGAACTGCTGACCTTGCGGCTCACAGCCTGATTGGTAACCACTATGCTACCAGAGCTCCTTACCTATGAGTCAGAATTTAAGGTATATGATGGCGCTTAACCAACCATAGCAACACCAGAAATTAAACTACCTATGAACTTGTTTATTATAGTCCCATCACATCTCTCGTGATGGGAACATCCTTCCATTTTATTTGTTTTTGCAAAATTCGTTTGTCAGATGAAGATCCCACTTACACTGAAGTCGGACATCTGGTCATGTACATCACATAACTCAGATGACTCCTATATTGAATTAGAAGAAATTAAAAGTCTTCTAAAAAAGCAAGGTCATCATTGCCATGAAACTTGTTGACTTTCTTCCGTAAGTCAGAATTAGACTTTATCCAGATGTCTATGACTAAAACAACATCTGGAGCTGGACTATGCAGGTCTGTCCAGGGCACGTTAGGCTTTTGGTCTCTATCATAAGAGCCATGGGGAGCCTTGGAAGGAATCTAAGCAGGAATCTCTTAAAATTGGTCTAATGTTTAAAAGCTAAATCTGGCCGATACAGTTGCAACCATCTTCCTGCATTTTGCCAAATGATGTGGCACTGTGGATCAGTATTGGACTGCAAAGCACAAGGTTGGTGTATCAAACCCAGGAGCTGCTCCTTGAAAACCCTATACACACTTGCTATGTGAGTCAGAACGGACTTGACAGCACTTAATATCAACAACAAAAGTTCACCAAGATGTTGTTAAGAGACAAATTGTTTCTTTCTGCTTTGGTGGAAAGAGGAGACTGGAAAATGGAGACAGGACAAGTTGGAAGCCTTATTTAGAGTTACTCTTTCTTGCACATTTGCTTCGCTCCTATTGTGGTGCTGTAGGAAAAGCACTGCATGGTTAACTACAAGGTTGCCAGTCAGCACCACTAAGCTGCTCCTTGGAAACTCTACACAGCATTGCTGTGAATCAGGACCTACTTGATAGCACTTAACAACGACATTCACCAATAATGCTTATGTACTTTAGATTCTCAAAGGAAACCCTGCTTCTTCCCATCTCAGAGCCATTTGTAACCTGTTACCTTTGGCTGGAGTTCTCCCCATCCATTTCCTAATTATTCATAAGCATCCTTCAACTCTGCCTTTCAGCATGGTCACGTAACTGCTTTATAATACATGAGTGTTTACTACTATTATGGAGTCCCTGGGTGGTGCGAATGGTTAACATGCTTAACTGCTAACCAAAAGACAGGAAGTTCAAGTCTACCCAGAAGCATCTTAGAAGAAAGGACTGGTGATCTAATTCCGAAAAATCAGTGATTGAAAATGTGACGGAGCACAGTTGTTCTACTCTGAAACACATACGATTGTCATGAGTTGGCATAAACTCAATGACAACATTTTTTTTTATGTTGTATTCTATATGCGATATATTATACTCTACATATTCTATATTATCATTGATCTTAGTAACAGTCAAACCAATCCCCAGTTGATGATAACCCTACACACAACAGAGTTGTACCATTATAATCCAAAGGGTTTTTACTGAATGATTTTCAGAAGTAGATTTCCAGTCATATCTTTCTAGTCTGTCTTAGTCTAAAAGCTCTGCTGAAACTTACTCAGCAGTTATATACAATATCATTACACAGAATATCATTAGCTATCTATTACATATAGTGTATTTTCTTTGTACGATAGCTTCTATTACTATACTTTATCGTATATTAGTGTATCTGGTTCTTTGGTCACATATCTTTCTTCCCCAAAAGACAGCTTCCCAAAATTAGAAAGTATGCCTGTATTGTGCCCTGTGAGACCCTAGTGCCTCACTAAGTAGTTCTCAAATATGGAATAACGAGTGATGAGCTTATGAAAGAGACTGATTCTAAGAGTTTTAAAGTGGTGGTGTGGATTGACAAATAATTTGGAAAGGGAAATAGTTTGGGCAGAAATATAGAGGCATATAAGTAGTCCTGGATTTAAGAGTCCTGGTGTGTCACTGTAGGATAAGCACTGAACTGCTAACCACAAAGTTGGCTTTCAAACCCACCAGATGCTCCTTGGAAACTTTTAACAGGGTAACTATGAGTCAGAACCAACTTGATGGCACTTAACCATAACATAACAATAAGTATGTAACAGGTTTTAACTACTGTTTTCTTTTCAATTTTAATGACTTATAAGATGAAGACTACCTCTTTGAGACATTTTCTTCTGAGACAGTTTTCCACTTCTACAGGGTCATTATTATAGGTGCCAAAGCAGTGGCCCACAACAACCTTCACTCTGAAAGTCAAAGTCCTGAAATTGATTTGGAAGAATGATTACACAACAGTGACTTATTAATCTCCCTAGCGAACAGATGCCAATGTACAAAGAGTTTATTAGGTTTAGAGTATTCTGTGTGTTGGACTTTCTTAAGGTTCGAGTATTTTGACTTTTGCAGTTTGAATGCATTGCCTCAGAATTAAAATTACACACACACACACACACACACACACACACACACACGTTGTTGTTAAGTGCCATTGAGTTGATTCGGACTCATAATGACCCTGTATAGGGTTTACAAGGAATGAATGGTCATCTTCGACCACCACTGACCTTTCGGTTCAAACCAACATTGCAGTCCAGTGCATTAACCCACTGCATTAACCCACTGCATTAACCCACTGCATTAACCCACTGCATTAACCCACTGCATTAATCCACTGCATTAATCCAGTGCATTAACAGCACTGCACCAGGACTCTCTCTCTCTCTCTCTCTCCATATGTGTGTGTGTCTGTGTGTATAGGAGGTCTGGTGTGGCACTTTAGGATAAGCGCTTGACCTCAAGGTCAAACCAGACACTCCTTAGAAACCTTATAGAGGGTCATTATGAGTTAGAACCAACTTGATAGTACTTAGCAATAGCAACAACAGCAATACACACACACACACTTTATTGTGAATTGAGTGAAGGTTTATATAAAATATCATCACTTATACATTCAAGAAATCCTACACCTGGTTTCATTTCAGTGATCAAAATCTGTTACACGCAACAATAGTTCTGAATCTTCTTACCTGTGGTTCTCATTTCCATCCTACCCGCCTTTCTATCCCTCCTCAGCTTTTTCTTTAGGTAAAGGTACTCAAGGCACTAAAGACCTATACAAAGAAAACTACACACCACTACAACAAGGAACCAAAGGAGATTTTAAAAACATAGATTAAAGGCTTAAATGTAAAACTTCAAACTATAAAGATCATCAATGGGAAAACAGGGATAAACTTCAGGGGCTCGAAAACATGTCATAAATACACTGCCAAGCATAACTAAAAATACACAAACAGTAGAAGACAAAATAAATGCCTGGGTCCTCCTAAAAATTAGACATTTATGTGCATTAAAAGACTTTGCCAAGAGAGTAAAAAGAGAGCTCACAGACTGGGAAAACAGTTTTTTGCAATGACGTATCAGTCAAGGAAATAATCTTTAAAGTATTTAGAAAACTACAGCAACTCTGCAAGATAAAGACAAAGAACCCAATTTAAAAATGGGTAGAGAACATGAACAGACATATTTCACCAAAATGACATTCAGGTGACTAACATATGAAGAAATTTCCATTATCGCTAGCGATTAGAAAGATGCAAACCAAAGCAACAGTATGATCTCAACCCAGTATTAGTAGCTAAGTTAAAAAACAAACAAACAAACAAAAAAACTCAAACAGAAAACAACAAATACTGGTGAGAGTGAGGAGAGACTGGGAACTTCCTCCATTGCTGGTAGGACTGTAAAATGGTGCAAACTCTGTGGAAAATGCTATGTAGCTCCTTCAAAAAGTTGGAAATCATATGATCCAGCAATCCCTGTACTTGGTATATCCACAAGAAATAATAGCCAGGACATGAATAGATATATACACACTGATGTTCATCACAGCACTGTTCACAACTAGAGACTGTCTAAATGCCCATCAATGGAAGACTGAATCAACAAACTTTGATATATACACACAACGAAATACCATGCAACATTGAAAAATAATGATGAATCTACAAACACCTTATAACATAGATGAATCTGGAGGACGTTATACTGAGTGAAAATTGTCAATCACAAAGGGACAAATATTGTATGAGACCACTATTGTAAAAACTCAAGAAAAGGTTTTCATGCTAAAAGAAATATTCTTTGATGGTTGCCATGGGTGGGAGTGAAGGACGAATAATTCAGTGACTAGAGGATGATGTTAGCTCAGGTGATAGGGAGGGAGGGCAAAATATATGAAGAAGACTGACAGACGTATGATGAAGAAATGATTGGTATACAAGGATTCAAAATTGGTATGCAAAATTGGTATGCAAGGATTAAACAGGGTTGAGGTAAATAGTGTTAGATTTATTCCTAAGTATTTCATTTTATGGGTGACTGTTGCAAATGGTATTCTTTCCTGATTTCCATTGCAGAATTGTCATTAGAGTAGAGGATCAATATAAAGAATGATTTTCATATATTGATCTTGTACTTTGCCACTTTGTTGAATTTTTCAATGTGTTCCAATGATTTCCTTGCTGAGTCTTTTCAGATTTTCTATATATTATATCATATCAACTGCAAATAGCGTTTTACTTCTTCTTTACGAATTTGCATTCTTTTAATTTTCCTTTCTTGCCTTATAACTCTGGGAAAGACTTCCAACACAGTATTGAATAGGAGTAGTAATAAAGGGCATTCTTGTCTGATCCTGTTCAGAAAGGAAATGCTTTCTTCTTTTTGGATGTGTATGTTTATTGCTGTAAATTACCCTTTAAGAACTGCCCCTAAAGTATTGGTATGTTATGTTTTCATTAGCATTTGATTTAAAACATTAAAAAAAAAATGTTTTATTGTGAATTATGTGATAGTTTACCTGGGAGAACATTAGCTTTACATTCATCCTATCGTATATTGTTTCATTGCCATGATTGCAATCCCCTCCATGCATCATTAAACAACCAAAGGGTATATATACCCTTAAAGCCTTCCCCTTGGTCATCAGCACACAGCCTTTTTCCCTCCCTGGGTCTAGAGTCCCCAGCTGCTCCATCTCTCCATGGATGCCATGGTCTCTGCCTCCATCTCAAGCGTCACTGCTTCTCTGGGTAGGGTTCTGCTCTCCGCTCTTCTCCCTTGATGGTCCCAGGGACCTCCACTCCTGTACTGCAAAGTCAGTCACTCCCCTCCTTTTGTTACAAAACATCTACCTTTACATTTCCAACCCTCACAGTCAGTCCTGATAGCAATTACTCACCATTGCACACCAAGAATCCTATATCCATCTCCTTTCATCAGCCTCGCCCAGATTGATTGGATACTACTCAGTGGGGATTCTATCTTCCTCCCTGCCCTCTGGATCTAGGCTCCCTCTTGAAAATTTGTAAGCCAGTCACTTCTTGCCTTTGTAGCCACCCACATTTTGGGTAGCCAATGTCCAAGTTGCACATCCCTGTCTACTCTGTGTATGGAGGGGGTAGGAATGATCCTCTGTGTAAGGATTTCTTCCCTCTTTTGAGCTACTGCATCCATAGGTGTAGGTCAAGTTCATCAAACTGTATAAGATTTCTGTGGGTTTTTTTTCCTCTTCCTCCTCCTTCTAGTTGATTTCCAATCATGCAGCCATTGAAGCCAGGTCAAGTGGGTATTATCTGCAAGTGTGGGTGTTCTTATGCATATGCCCTCTCTTCTTATCAGCTGGATGCTTCACTCTCCACTCTAGTCCTCTGTGGCTATGTCACTGACTCTGGGCCCAAGAATCCCCAGGTCTTGCCATACTGTTGGCCAACCAGGTCAAGACATTTTTTTAATTCATTTTTTATTTGTTCTAATGCCCAGTAGCTTTTACTCAGGGTATTATTCAATGTCCAGGTATTTTTTTCCCCCATGATCTTCATACTGTTGACTTCTAATTTTATAGCATTGTGATATGGAAAGATGTTTTGTAGTCTTTTGGTGTTTTTAAATTTATTGAGTCTTGTATCAATAATATGTAGTCTTTTCTGGAGAATGTTCCATGTGCACTTGAAAAGAAAGTGTATTGTGTAGTTGTTGGGTTGAATGCTCTGTATATATCTATAAGGTCTAGTTGGTTAATTGTATTGTTTAGCTCTTTTGTGTCTTTGTT
Organism: Chrysochloris asiatica; assembly: GCF_000296735.1. Lineage (NCBI taxonomy): Eukaryota > Metazoa > Chordata > Mammalia > Afrosoricida > Chrysochloridae > Chrysochloris > Chrysochloris asiatica. The sequence goes on from NW_006408655.1 coordinate 4,148,918, forward strand.
GAGCTTCCTTCTGTTTGTTCTGTCCTTCATCAAAAGTGGTGGATAAGCACTGGGCTTCAAACTACAATGTTGATGGTTCAAACCCTTGGAAACCCTATACAGGATAACACTTAACAACAACAACTATTATTCTATAACTGTCTCTTTCTTCAATTCTATTGGAGTTTGATTTATCTTTTTTTGGCACTTTCATTGGGAGTCTAGATATTTATTATGGTTATGACCTCTTGTTCAATTGCCCCTTTAATCATTAGATAATGTCCTTCTTTGTCTCTTATGCTGGTGTTTGCCTTAATGTCTGTTTTCTCCTCAGTTAATATTGCCACCCCTGATCGTGTTGGATTGCCATTACCTTGATATATAATTTTTTTTCCATTTTTGGTTTTTGGTTTATTTTGGTGTTTATGTGTAAGGTGTGTCTCTTCTAGACAGCATATTGAAGGATCCTGTTTTCTTATGTAGTCTGCTGCTGTTTTTTAACTAGTGCATTTAATCCAGTGATGTTCAGTATGATTATCAACAGGTTTGAATTGATTATTTTACTGGATTGGTTTTTTGTGATGTTGTTGGTTACTTTGTTCTATCTAATTTTCTGTGTTGAGTTCATTTTTTGTGTGTGTGTTTTCTTGTCATCTTCTTCACTGCATTTTTTTTTTAAGTATTTACTAAACATTATTTTCTTTTTTTCTTGATTTGAAGATGTATTCATATTCTTTGAGGTTGTTCTGTAATGTATTAATTTCTTTCCAAGTTGAAATCAGTCTGTTTTATATTGAAATCGATGTGATTCCCTCACCATTTAGAATTTCTTTAATGACATTTTTCCACTGTTTGCTTTTCAGTGTTCTTCATTGTTAGTTTATGTCTCTGATTCCCTTGTTTCCATCTTGTTTGTTTGTTTTCTGTGGATACTTATATGTCTGGATTGAATCCTGGGTGGTGGTGCCATGCATGTCAATCTCATGTTGTTCTTTGCTGTTTCGGTTTCTCAGTCGAAAGGACTCCCTTTGGAATTTTTTTGTAAAGGTGGTCTGGTTATTGCAGATTCTTTTAATTTCCATGTATCTGGAAATGTTCTAATTCTCCCATTGTATTTGAAGGACAATTTTTGCTGGTGTATGTTTCTTGGTTGACAATTTGTTTCCCCTTTAGAGTTTTGTATGTTTCTTCCCTTTGCCTTAGTGTATGCATGGTTTCTGCTTAGAAATCAGAGCTTAATCTATTAGCTCTCTTTATAGGTAACTTCATTTTTCTGGGTGTCCTGCTAGCCATGGACCTCATGTGGTTGGTAGGCAAGAGATGAGACAATGGCACTTCAGACCTAGATGAGTTCTTATGGGGCTAGGTGATGTCTGTTCTGTGCACCAAATCTGTAAGTAGTTCATAAGACCTCCAGACAGTTGCAGAATCAGGGTAACTCTGTCCCAGTGGGCAGCCAAGGGCCAATCATCTGGCTAGCTAATCCAGGACTGGCCAGAACCAGTTCTGCAGCTCTTCACCAGAGGCCACACCTGATTCCAGCTATCAGGGTTGGTATTGCTAACTCCCCACTCCCTTTGATGTGCCTCTGACCACCTAGAGAGCAGGAAGTATACAAGGATGGGGACTGGCCATGCCTCTGGTCACCTGGGTAATGAGGAGTATAAGAAAAAATATTTGCACCTTTCTCTCTGTCAGTAGCATTATGCCTCTTTGTCATCTACATCCCTTTTACCTACACAGTCACCCACAAAAGTGTAAGATGTCTGCTCCATGCTAGGCAGGCAGACACAGATCACCTGTCTCCCACTGCTGTCCTACCCCTGCCTCTACCCCTATGGTCTGTTCAGCTGCTTCTCCTATTTCAAGCTAGTCCAGGCCTGGCCAGTGCTTCCTCTGCAGGTTTGGAGCTGGACTTATGTGAATCCAGATGTTGTGGTTGATACAGATAGCTCCTTACTCAGGTTGATGAGGTTCACCACTGTGCAGTTCACTTCTTTCCTACTCTGACCACTGGTAGAGCTGGAGCGTCACTGGAGTAGACAGATAAGGGTTGACTGTGCCACTGGTTACCAGAGGAGTGTGGAGAACAAGAAAAAAAGTCACACCTTTCTGTTTAGGAGTCACTGATATGTTTCTGCAAATGCTGTCTTATGTCTGTAGCTGCTTACAAAGGCTTAAGATGGCCATGCCATATGTGATCAGCTGTCAGAGGTCATCACTATGCCTACTCTGTTAGCCTTGTCTGTCCAGCTTTCTCTCTTTATAAGCATCCAATCTACTTCTCTACCCCTTATATGTATTTACATATATATTTGAAATAAAACAATTTAGTCAAGGAATCTGAGGAAAAAGAGAGAGAGAAATTCAATAATTAAAAGGTTGCTTCTAAGGAAATTATCTTTATTCTTTTACATTCATCTTTATACTAAGTCTTATAAATAGTTCCAGTTAAGAATTAAATACTTTGCAGTTTTTCCTAGTAGACTTCTGAGATTCCTATTCTCTGCCTATATATCTTCCTCAAACTTTGGAAAATTTAAAACAAATCTTCAGTACATCTTTAGGAATTCACTGGAGAAAAACTCCATCTACTATTTATTTTTGTTTATTGACTCAGTAATTTAATTCAAGGTCTATTACCAAAAGAAAGAGAAAAATATAATCCAGAGAACAGACATTTCTCCAGGATAAAAGCTGACATCTATATAAATGCAAGTTGCCATTGAGCCAACTTGACTCATAGATACTCCACATGTGTAAGAGTAAAACCGTGCTCCATAGGCTTTTAAGTGATTGATTTTTTGGATGTGATCCCCAAACCTTTCTTCCGAGGTACCTATGAGTGAACTGAAACCTCCAGTCTTCCAGTTAACAGACAAGTGTATTAACCATTTGTACCAACCATGGACTATATTAGAGAAAGTATTTTTGTTGATATTTTTCAAAATGGACAAGTTTTATCTTGCTACTAATAACTACTGAATACAAATTGGTCTAGCAGGGGATTAACAGTGACTGTCCCTAGGTCTTTTTGTCCTATTGCCCTGCACTTTTCACTGTAAGTTCATGTTTTACCAATGGTGTTCCGAGGATTTAAAAATAATCATGACAGGGGTTCCCTACTCAAATAAATCAGGGGTTACTTACCACATATCAAAATCTTGGAGATTGACATGATATTTAAAACTCTAAATTGCATCCTGCAAGTTTTTAGTGTATGATTGCCGGGGACTGTCCTCAACATAGGAACTTGGTTCACGAGTGTTGGTTCACGAGGAGGGGATACCCGGTGGTGATAATGATAGCAAAAGAATACACAGACAGAAGGAGGGGGACAAAGAGGCACCCCAAAGCCAGGATGGATACATCACTGGTGGGCAGACTTGGGAGTACAGGCATCGTGGCCTCTGCAGGCAGCAACTCATTGCCCTGCAATCTTTACTGCATGCCTTCCAACCCGTAATGCACACTTGGGCTGGCCTGGGCCTCTGTTTTATTTAGAGGAGGAGCTTCACACCAAGCTGGGAGGGACTAAAACAGGATACAGCTAGCATCAGTAATTTTCCAGACATTCAGGTAACTTTACATCGTACATCACTGGTTCGAATCCCAGGCCTGCAACTTGGTTTCTCAGGCACAATTAACATATCTATAGCCCCTGAGCTCAGTTGGGGCAAGGTGAAAGGTAAGGACAAAAGGCTTGGGCAGAGTCCTGCTGTTTCGGCTTCCTGAGCCAGGTCTGCAGGAGGACACCAGAAGCCCAGGTGAATGGGTGGCACCTGGAAAAGGATTAGGGAGGATGGTTTTTTTGTCTATAGAGCATAGAACAGAGAAGTAGCTAAGATATTTTTAGTTAATCCTTTGGAGGAAGGCTTGACCTTGCAACCTTCACAGTCTCAGCTTTAGGGGCTTTTAATATTTCTCTGTGGATAATAAGGGCTCATGTCTGCATTTAATAACTGAATACTAAGATTAAAAACAATTTGCTATTGACTGCCAAGTGGCTAGATCTGTTACACTCGGGCCTATAGGGCCTCGAACCTCTGACCAGGCCTACACGGTCTGCAACATATGATATCTAAAACATTTCAGTGCTCTATTAAAGCTTTGTTGTTGGTGGTGGTGGTAAGTGCTGTTGAGACAATTCTGACTCACAGTTACCCCTATATAAGGTTTCCAAGGAGTAGTTGATGGGTTTGAACTACCAAACTTATGGCTAGCAGTCCTACATCATCACACCAGGATGTATCACGACATAGAAAACTGATAAAATGGCAAGACTGTTTCCCCAGTAATCTCCCCAGTGCCCTATGTCCAGTATATAGTGAGTACATATTACATGAGGTTGAAGAGATACAGATTAGTGACAGTACAGAAGAAATTCTCTGCCCCGTGGGTCAAATCAGATAATGGTAGAAAATAATCCTCACCGTTTGATTGAGATTTGAACTGGGTGAGTATGGGCTTGGTCAGTATAAAAATTGGGATGAATGTCAATATCCTCATTTGTTACAGAGGTTGTACCATTTGAAATCTCTCCAAATAAACATTCATCCCCATCTTTCCATTGTTTTTGACCCAAAAACCTGCCAAGTATATGGTTTATTCTAATTTGTCTAGGATTAGTCAATGGATATCAAAGTTTGATAGATAAAAGTTTCAGATTAGAGTTGGATAAAAAAATAATAAAAAACCCTGAAGGTTTTAAGTATTGTTACATGTTCAAGACAAGCTATATGGAAGGATGTCTTATGTTTATATATACAATAAATGTTAAAAACACCATATCAGAACTGACATCAAGAAATTTCTTGATAATTTTTTACCAAGCAGAACCTAGAGGGAGAAAAGTTTTTGCCTAGAAGGAAAAATAAAAGGGCCTTCATTCATTATTGCTTTAAATGGCAATGCAAACATCAGGGAGTTGACCCATAATAGTACTAGACATTATAATGTTGTTGCCCTTGTTGGTATAAGTGCCATGAAGTCGGTCCTGACTCATAACAACCCTGTATAGGGTTTCCAAGGAACAGCTGGTGACATTGAACTGCTGACCCTGTGGTTCAAACTGATCTTGTGGTTCATGGTCCAGTGCTTACCCTACAGTGCTACACTTGTTGTTGTAGTTGTTAAGTACTGTGGAGTCAGTTCTGACTCATAGTGACCCTGCACAGGGTTTCCGAGGCTGTAAATCTTTACAGGAGCAGAACGCCTCATCTTTCTCCCGCGGAACCATTGGTAGTTTCGAACTGCTGACCTTGAGGTTGGCAGCCTGACTCGTAAACACTACGCTACCAGAGCTAGGACTCCCTATATTATGTTGTTGTTGTTAAGTGGTGTCGAGTCGATCCTGACCCATAGCGACCCTGTGTAGGGTTTCCGAGGAGCAGCTGGTGAGCTTGAACCACCAACCTTGCAGTTCAAACGGCTTTGCAGTCTGACGCCATTAGCCCACAGTGCCACACCAGGACTCCGTATATATTATAGTTGTTGTTCTTCTTAAGTGCCGTGGCGTCGATTCCGACTCATAGCGACCCTACACAGGGTTTCCGAGGCTGTAAATCTTTACGGGAGCAGACCGCCTCATCTTTCTCCCGCGGAACCGCTGGTAGTTTCGAACTGCTGACCTTGCGGCTCACAGCCCGATTCGTAACCTCTTATTACTAACAATATGTGCACGTTATTTGTCTTTGTGAAATGAAAAATTACATTTCCCCAAATTTCTGCTTATACCAGTTAATCTCAATATAATGATTTGTTTTCATCCTCCTATTTCTAAAATGCATTTAGCAATAGTTACTGAGCGCTACTCACAGTCTCAATGATATAATATATCATCATTTTTATAATGCATCATATTTTTAAGGAACCACATTGCTGCCTTCAGTGGGAATTACAATTTAAGTAGTAATTTTAAATGTTTCTATGCATATTACCAACTATCATATATTACATGTTGTTGTTACTACTGCAGTGAAAAAAAAGCAGCTTCTCTCTGTGGGTGATATATTAAACCGTTTCCAGTGATACACCGAAGACACTAACAACTTATGCAAAGAATCTTTTTTTCTCCTGGCAAATTTGGCTTCAGTGTCTCTAAGCTTTAGCTCCAAAGAATTCGATGTTTGATGATTTATTTTGAGAAAAGAGTTTATTTATAAGTTTTTCTTCTTAATGATCGTAATCTGTAGTTTTTTGTTTGAAAGATATCTTCCTGATATCTTTTTGCAGGCATAAAATAATTATAAGATCATCTCAATAGGGAACATTTAAACATGTAGAAAAAAAAAACTTGTTATAATTAGGAATAGATTCTTAGACTAACAAATCTTTAGAATCAGAAACATTCCTAACTAGTAAATGCACTTTCAGACCCACAGAAATCCTGAGGCTGGGGCCCACTCCATCCTTTCACTGATGTTGTTGTTATAAAGTCCTTTTGGATAGATTTTGATTCTTAATGACCCCATAGGAAAGAGCTGAACTGTCCAATAGGTTTTCCTAGAGAAATTGCCACGATTATGGACAAGCCCACCGGTTCATTTTTGGATTTAAACTCCAGCCTTTTGTTTTGCAGCTGAGCATTGAACTGTTGTACTATCAAGCCCAAGAAAGCACAGGGCTTTGTTTTTTTTTCCTGATATAATAAAAGCAGAATCTGATCCTTATTGTGTTCCAAGGAAGATAAATATGTCTTGCAAAGGAAACCAGAGAACACAAACAATGTTTCAAGTGTCATGAGAAAGTTGATAACTAACATGAAAGTTCAAAGGAAATCCAGACATCTGCCTAGCAGGAATGGAGAGTGCTCAGGAAAAAGAAACTTTAAAGATAAATAAAGCTTGAGAGAAGGTGAGATTTTGACAGGTATAGTTATATAGGAGAAGGACTCTCCAGGAAAGGGAAATGGAGATGAGAACATGCAAAGAGGAACTGAAAAACAATGACAGGTGGAACACCTGGTTTATACTCACTGGCCAGAACAGACAGATAAAACAGGGCTGGACTCAGTAAAGCAGTAAATGTCAGCAAGATCTCTTAAAGGTGTTTCGTTATCGCTTGTCACCATAAATGAGTTCTTAACTCTTGAAATCTTTGTTACAAGAAGTAACATAAAGAATGACCAGATCTGAGTTTTTTCCCTTACTTATTTGACTTGATCATTTAGACCATTGTTTGTTGTTAAGTACCTTTGAGTCAGTTCTAACTCACAGCGTCCCTGTTTTCAAGAAGCAAGTTGGTGGGTTTGAAATGTGTGCCGCCTTGTAGTAAGCTATCCAGCACTTATCCTACATTGCCACACCCAACTCCTACCATGGATACCAAGATAACCACTATTCCTTGGTTGTTGTTGTTAAGTGCCATAGAATCAGCTCCAATTCATAGCGACCCTGTATAAGAGTCCTGGTGTGGGACTGTGGGCTAATACATCAGACTGCAAAGTCATTTGAACTGCAAGAGCAGTGGTTCAAGCTCACCAGCTGCTCCTCGGAAACCCTATACAGAGTTCCTATGGATCAGAATCAACTTGACAGCACTTAACAACAACATAAAATATTCGAGGAAGAACTGATGGGTTGGAAACACCGATCTTGTGGTTCACAATCCAGTGCTGATCCTACTATATATTATTCTTCCCTCCTTCTCAAGACTCCTTTAGTTGCTTCCAGCCCTCACCCACATCCATCTCTTGGACTGGTCTTACTATCCTGTATCCTGGTCCCCTGGGTGCCTCTGATGATGACCACTGTTCAGCCTTCTCTACCTACCTGCATACTTTGCCTCTTTAGGGCTGAGCTCTCATAATTTCAGGTTTGAATTTGCATCGTCTCCTCCTCAAAAGTCTTATTTCCTATGCAATCAATCTTTCCATATGTCTCCTAGTGTTTAAGATCCAAAATTTGTTAATTATCTTTACTTTTCCCTTTTTTGGTGGTTTGCATTTTTTTTTTCACACCCCATTAACTGATCCATTCTTTCCTTTCCATTTTCACTGCCATTCCTCACACCTAGATTTTCTGATCACTTCTGTCTTCTTATCTGGGTTTCCTGTCTTTTGTCATTCACCTACCATAAAACAACTATTTTTACCAAACTACAATAAAATTTCTTTTCATTACTGCCTTCCCACTACTGTGTCCCCTACCTACTGATCCAGGATCTCTGGTAGCGTAGTGGTTACGAATCGGGCTGCTAACCTCATGGTCAGCAGTTCGAAACTACCTGCTGTTCCGTGGGAGAAAGATGACGCTTTCTGCTCCTGTTAAGATTTACAGCCTCAGAGACCTTGTACAGGGTCGCTATGGGTCGGAACCAACTCCATGGCACACAACAACAACCTACTTACTCAGTATTGTTTTTTTAAGTTACATAAATAATGTTATGATACTTCATAATTTGAAAGTTAAATAATCTTTTTATTGTTTTTAATTTTCAAAAATAGTGGTCTTGGAATTCAAAAAAGATATGCTTCCTTTGGACCATAGATGTTCTCTAAGCAAAGTATACGTATCTGTAAACTATAATTTGGTTTAGTTTAGTTCAAATGCTAAAACAAAATGTCAAATAGCAATGTTTGTTTTGTTACTATTCACTGGAAAGAAAGCATTCTATTCACTACAGGAAAGATATATTTACTTTTTAAGAAATCCAGTAAGAAAGATCAAGTTGTTGGTTCTTTTTTTTTTTTTTTTTTTTCTGAAGCTTTGCATGAAACCCCAGGGTGGCAGTTTCATAGTTATTCTTTCTCATAAGAAAGTTAAATTTCTCAGGG
>NW_006408655.1:4157772-4179590 GCF_000296735.1 Chrysochloris asiatica
TTTTTTTTTTTTTTTTTTGGTCAAAAATTTGAGATACAGAAAGTTCACAGACTTTAAAGTACAACTTCAAATATTTTCTAAAAATTCCTTTGCAGCATTTAGATTAACATATGAATTTTATTTGACAGTCACACAGAATCTTTCAGTAGCTAAACAGCATGGAAATGTGTCTTAAATAGTCTTAAATGTGGCACTGTGGGGTAAAGCACTGGACCATAGGTCGGTTTGAGCCACAAGGTTAGTAGTTCAAATTCACCAGTTGCTCCTTTTCTGTACTGTACAGGGTCTCTATGAGTCGGAACCTACTCAAAGGCACTTAACAACAACAAAATAGAAGGATTCCAATTTCTTTTAGTTTTCACTTTGCATCTAGCCTATCACTGAATTTAAAGAATTTCCTCTCTCATCTTATGGTGTGTGCTATGCCATTGATCCTGACTCAGAGCAACCCCAAGTGACAGATGAGAACTGTACGGTGTTTTAGCTTTCTGGGAACAGATAGTCAGGTCTTTGTACGTCCCTGCAGCTATTGGGTTTGAACCTCCAACCTTCCTGTCAGCAACAAAGCGCTTTAACCATTATAACACCAGATTCTTCCCCCTGTTTTGTTGTTGTTGTTAAGTGCCGTTGAGTCAGTTTCGACCCATAGCAACCCTGTACAGGGTTTCCGAGGGTGTAAATCTTTATGGGAGTAGAAAGCCTCATCTTTCTCCCGCGGAGTGGCTGGTAGTTTCGAACTGCTGACCTTGCGGTTCACAGCCCAATTCGTAACCACTACGCTACCAGACCTCCCTGCTTTAGTGGATTAAAATCTAGTGAGGCTCACTAGTGACTTTTGTGGGTTTTGGCTCTCATAATATGTTTCTGTATTCGATTGGAACTCTCAGAGCAAGACTCATTCCACCAAAGTGTATGTATAAAATTTATGGAGTTATAGTGCATTGATTTTTAAAACTCCTAATTTGTATTGGTTTGTACTTATTTAATAATATGTAAGTACTTTTGATACTTTGGTTAAGAGAGGACTGCATGAAAGTTGAAAAGAATATCTTTGCCATGGAATGTATATACAGTGAAACCTGTGAGAACTAGAACTAAACCAAACCACATTGCTTTTCTGGGTCTTGCAAGTTTTCCACCTTTGATAGGGTGTAGTCTTACCACTTCCCTAGCTCTTGTTTTAGTGGAACACACTTGAGTTTTCCTTCTCTGACAAGTTTCCACCTCATGCAGGTTCCAGCTTATGTTTTACAGCAGTATTTGCGAAGTGCTAATATTGGAGACATTGGATTCCTGGTGTGGTGCTGTGGGCTAATGCATCAGACTGCAAAGTCGTTTGAACTGCAAGGTTGGTGTTTCAAGCTCACCAGCTGCTCCTTGGAAACCCTATACAGGGTCGCTGTGGGTCAGAATCCACTAAATAGCACTTAAAAACAACAATATTGGAGACAAGGAGTCCTTGGCAGGACAATGTTGTTGTTGTTGTTAAGTGCCTTCGAGTCAGTTCCGAGCCATAGCGACCCTGTATAGGGTTTCCAAGGTTGTAAATCTACAATAGTGAAGCCCTTATCTTCTAAACAAAAGGTTAATGTTTAGCAGCCAAGGGCTGTTTGGCTAACCCCCATGGTATTTTCAATTGCCTCATATGCATATGAAACTTGGACAATGGGTAGATCATAGAAGAATCTATGCATTTGGATTATGGTGTTAAGAGTAGAATGTTGAAAGTACCATGGACTGTGTTGTTGTTGTTGTTAAGTGCCATCGAGTCGGTTCCGACCCATAGCGTCCCTGTACAGGGTTTCCGAGGGCGTAAATCTTTACGGGAGTAGAAAGCCTCATCTTTCTCCTGCAGAGTGGCTGGTAGTTTCGAACCGCTGACCTTAAGGTTCGCTGCCCAATTTGTAACCACTACGTTATGTAAAAGAACAAACTAATGTCTGTTGGAAGAAGTACAGCCAGAGTGTTCCTTAGACGCTGGGATGAGGCTTCTTCCTCTCTCATTCTGTATACATGTTGTCAGGAGGGACTGGTCCCTTGAGAAGGACAGGGTGGTTTGTAAAATAGAGGGTCAGCAAAAAAAAGGCACACATCCCAGTGAGATGGATTGGCACAGTGGCAACAGCAGTAGATGCAAGTGTAACAATTGTGAGGTCCAGTTTCATGGTTAATTTGTCAGGCAACCATTTAAAATGATTTTTCTCTATCAAACATACCTGATATTCAGTGTTCTCCCAGTGCACAAGAGTCCAATGCTAAGGCAGCTGACTCAAAAGGGAAACTGGTACTGATGGAAAGCCACCATCTAACCCTCTTTATGGAGTCCTGGTATGATGCCATAGGATATGCACTCGACCTTAAGGTTGGTTTGTACCACAAGCTCAAGATCAGTGCCTGAAACTCACCAGCTGCTCCTTGGGAACCTTATACCAGTTGGTATGAGTGGGAACCTACTTGATAGCACTTCACAACAACAAGGTTACCTAAGGAGTTCTGGTAAGGCTCTGTAGAATAAGCACTGGAATGCTAAACCACAAGTTTGGAAGTTCAAACAGACTGGCTACTTCTTGAAAATCCTATACATTGTTGCTATGATTTGGAACTGACTCAATGGCATTTCACAACAAGGTTATATATGGGGAACACTCTGACTCTGTAGGATGAACACTGGACTGCTAACCACAAAGTTGGTGGTTCAAACCCACCAGCTGCTCCTGGGGAGATGGATGAGACTTTCTGATCCCATAAAGATTTATAGCCTCAGAAACCCTATACAGAGTCACTGTGAGTCTGAACTGACTCCATGGTATTTAGCAGCAGCAACAAGCTTGCATATTGGAGAAAGAGGAGATTGTCTGCTCCCATAAACATTTACAGCCTGGGAAACCCAAAGCAGTAGTTCTCCTCTGTTCTATAGGGTTATCATGAATTGGCATTGACTTATGAGAGCAGGGGATAGGGGAAGGCTACATATATATGAATTCCCTGAAATTGGATTGGATTGCTTGTAGACTTTCTATTATGCAAGTAGGCTTCAAACTTAGATTTAGCATTTTTCTACCAGTTCTCTCACCTCAGTAAATGTTGCCATCAGCTACCATTTTACAACTCCCTTTGAGTCACATGCATCCTATATCCAGTAAACCACCATGTTGTTGTATCTACTTCTGTCTGTCCCACTCCTGGTTTAGACTCTTTCCATATTCCCCAGATTACTGGAATACAGAGCAAACTATTTTTTTCTTATTTCCAGTGTTACGTCTCCTTATCATTATTATCATGTTACTTTTGCCTGAATGAACCTTTTGTTCTCTGAAACTATTAAATTCATACAAAGAATAAATTATATTGAAAATAATTGTGCACTTACACCCTACCATTCAGCTTGTGGAGAAAAGCTTAAATGCCATAGATACAGTTGGATCTTGATAGATACTTTATGCAACATTTCTTCCTCCTTCTTCTTGGAATCAACCCTGTCCTTAATGTGGATGGTGTCTATATGAATGCTTTTACAGATAAGCGGTTCTGGTAGTGTGCTAACACTGCTTGAATTATTTAATATTTCCTATTGACTTTGAAAATTGGCACCAAATCTTTGTCACTGCTGACATGGCCTTACTGCTCCTCTCTATCCTCAGTGCACTGAATTCAATGCAGCAAAGTCCGGACAATGTATTTCTTGCTACTCTAACTTAATGCTGAACACAATGACACAAACAGCAATTACTGTTGAAATGAATGAGTAAGTGAGTGAAAGATAGACACTGCTTGAGATACAAACATGAAAAGGTTGTTGTCCTTGTCCTCAAGTGTTTGTAACAGATGATAAGAGATTATGACATGCAGCCGAGTGGATATGAAAGTACACAATTGTAAATCTGTGTGATAAGACCTATAATAGAAGTCTGTTTTGAGCATAGAGATGAAACGCTGAAGGGTGTAATCAAATTTTCTAGAATCGGAGAGGATAAAAGAAGGCTTCATAGAAGAAGAGACATTTATATTGAAGCTTTAAGAAAGAATGGGATTTTTCAGGGCGCTGAAAGAAGAGAGCGTATTTCAGACTGAAAAGTTGCATGTGAAATTACATCAAATCACATGACATCTATGGAGAACTCTGAATAGCTCAGTGTGACTATAACACAGGGTATATGTAGAAAGAGGCAGGAGAAAATGTTACTTATATGTCAAGCTATGGAATTTTCAAATTACAATTCTCGTTGTTGAACCCTAGTTTGTGACTGAATGTGAAACTGTGACAAGCCAAGAAGAATGAGTAAATTGGTCAACCTACTCTAAAGAAGCTCTGGTAGCATAGTGGCCGGAGAAAGATGAGGCTTTCTGCTGCCATAAAGATTTACAGCCTCGGAAACCCTATGCAGAGTTGCTGTGAGTTAGAACTGTCTCCACGGCACACCACCACCACCGCTCTTAAAAGCGTTTCCAATGAAGAGAGAAATCCATAATGCAATATTGGTGTTCTTATCACTTTTTCCTCAAATATTGGTGTCTCTGGAATGGCTAGAATCTGATGATTTACAAAAAAAACCCCACAAAATGTATAGTCACTCTGCTATAGCCATATTGCTATAAACTAGAGGTACCAGTATGTCACCCCAGCAATGTTAACCTACACTTGCGATGTGATTGTGTTAGAGTCCTGTGTCCTTAGTCTCCACATTGTACATCGGACAAAGTATGGTAATGGCCACCAGTGGCCCTTGCTCAGATTTCAGCCTCTACCTTTGCCAGGCAGAATGGTACTACAAGCTTAGTAAGGAGCCTGGGTAGAGCCTCTAAGTCTACAGGTAATAACCACTTGCTAGTGTGCTTACAAGGAACTCTGTTAGCATAGTGGTTATGAGTCAGGCTGCCAACCTCAAGGTCAACAGTTCAAAACTACCAGCAGTTCTGTGGGAGAAAGATGAGGCGTTCTGTTCCTGTAAAGATTTGCAGCCTCAGAAACCCTGTGCAGGGTCACTATGAGTCGGAACGGACTCCACGGTACTTAACAACAACAAAAGTGTGCTTACAGCAGCAGATCATTTGTTTAGTTTAAGGAGGGTCATCCTCTTCAATGACATGCAAATACTCCTAAGAAGGCTAGCATGGTAAATATTATCTTCCATTTACTCCCTAGTACCTATAACCCATGGAATGTTTCCTGGGAGGAGGTTTAAATGGGAAGGAGTTATCTAACAATTACTGTGTTCCTGGGTAGGATTTCCTGCTGATGACATTGTAGGACAAAGAAAACATAGTGTTGAAGTCTGGACAATAGGCTCTAATCAATTTTATATATACAGGTCTCCCTTATGTCCCCATATCTCAAATTTACAGAAAGGTTTAAATGTTATTCATTTTTGTCCATACAAATTTGAATAGATTTGTTTTAGCAACCATGTCTGATATAACGTATACTTGTTCTGATTTAATTAAACTTTGGGCACATATACAAAGTACATCGTTTTGTCTAGGTTATGTTATTAAGACCAAACCCTATCAGCAACCACCTTGACTTCCATGCATATATGCAGAGCTTTCAGAGGAATGTCCAAAGAAAGAATTCCTCCTAGCTTGGTAAACCTTCTACTTCTTTTCTGTAGCAGATAGGAAGTAAAACAGAAAAGAAAAAATCCATTTCTTCAGTTCTGATAAATCTGAAAGAGCCATTTACGCAAAATAAGTTTGAGATGTGGGTTCATGCTGCTCTTGCACAAAGGCTACATAGTAGAAAACCAGGTTATGCAATTACAAAACAAAGAACTCCCCTTCCTGCAGTCCCCTTTTAAAGTGTCTCTTTTGACCTTAAGAAGAAGATAAACTTTGCCACCTGAGCCATTTTGATAGATGTAAATATAAATATGTTGAGCAAAAAAAAACTAAGAATGTCTTTCATTTTCTCTGGGAGGCCATAAAATGTTGCACTTGCCCTTGGAAGATCTTTTTCTGTTGGTTACAACAACAACAACAACACACCAGTTTACTTAGAAGAGGAATTAGCATTGTTATTCACTCACTCTGTTCAGTTGTGATTCTATTGTCTGCTCTCTGTTGATTACATACCCACTTTTACTTATTCAAAGTGTTGTTCTGGTCAATGACACAGTAAATTACGGAGTGATGTACTTTTTTTTTTTTTTTTTCCCTTAAATGTTTTACTGTGAATTATGTGATAGTTTACATGGGAGAACATTAGTTTTACATTCATTCTATGGTATATCATCTCATTGCCATGGTTACAATCCCCTCCATGCAATCCTTCCCCCATACTCCCTAGGTCTTCAGCACACAGTCGCTCTCCCTCTCCTGATCTAAAGTCTCCAGCTGCTCCGTCGCTCCACATCATCATCTCTGGCTCCATTTCAAGCAAGGAGTGATGTACTTTTGTTAAGACTATTTCCTACTGCATTATTTTGGTTAGGCAACCATATGTTAAGATTTAAGGCAAATAAAAATGCTGAGAAGAAATGGAAAATGACATTTCTGAAGAGCTCTGGTAGCATAGTGGTTACCAATCAGGCTGCTAACCTCAGGGTCAGCAGTTCAAAACCACCAGTTGTTCCACGGGAGAAAGATGAGCTTTCTGTTCCCATTAAAATTTACAGCCTCGGAACCCTGTACAGGGTCTCTATGAGTGGGAACCTACATCATGGCACATAAGAACAACAACAACAATAAAGTAGCAAAAAAAAGTAAGTGTGCAATATCTACAGATTGATTGCATGAAGAAATATACTATTTAATGTTTGTGAATATACATTGTGTATATATGGTTATGAATCGGGCTACCATTCTCACGGTCAGCAGTTTGAAACTACCAGCTGTTCTGTGGGAAAAAAATGAGGCTTTCTGCTCCCATAAAGATTCACTGCCTCAGAAACCCTATACAGGGTCACTATGAGTCGGAACCGACTCCATGGCATATAACAACAATAACAACATATACATTCCTTGGTGGTGGTTATGTGCTGTGGAGTTGGTTCCAACTCATAGCAGCCTTGTACAGAGTTTTCAAGGCTGTAAATCTTTATGGGAGCAGAAAGCCTCGTCTTTCTCCCACAGAACAGTTGGTAGTTTTGAACTGCTAACCTTGAGGTTAGCAGCCTCACTCATAACCACTATGCTACTGGAACTCCTGTATACATTCCTTAGAAGTAAGCAAAAAAGTAAAAGGAACCAAGTGTTATTTTTAAGCAGTGAAATTCCATCTAACTATTTTGTAAACTATTTTTCAGTCTTATAAAATATCTCTGTGATAGTTTTTAGACTTTGAATTATTTTCTCGTTATGTTCTAAAAGATTCAATTTATCATTTGAAATGATAAAAAATCATTTAAAAGTATTATATCTACATTAGAGCAATACACAGTGTCGAAACTATTTTTCTCAGTAAATTAGAAACAATGCCTTTTAGCATGTTGCTCTCGTGAAGAATTATCTATATAAGAGTGAAATGACAACAGTAACTCTAAAACACAGATGAAAACTGTAAGGGATGGAGTGTATGTTGACAGAGATAGTGGGCATTCTGACACAATATATAGAATCTTGTCATTGGCAGTAAACTGTATATGTAAAAATTATTGATGGGGATATATGTTTTGTTGAGTATATTTTAAACAAGTATAAACAAAATAAAAACAATACACAATGTATAGCCAGAAAAAGAAAATAAAGATGTAAGAATTGGGGGAAGAAGTCATTATTTGTAGATGATATGATTATCAACATACAAAAGCACCCCCCCAAATGGACACAAAATTTACTACAGAAGGATTTGAGCATGGTTACTGGATATAACATCAACATACAAAAATCACCTGTTCTGACTGCTATTTCAAACTGCTAGAAAATATAATGAAAAAGAAAAATTTTCTAAAGTAATAGCTTCAAAAAGAACACAATAAACTGGAGTAAATCTAAAAATCCTGTACAAGATTTCTTTGTTTGATTTAAAATGTACACAAGAAAACAGGCATATATTCAGCAATTCATATATATGCAGTCCAATGACAATGGCTACAAAATTTACACTGTGTCACTATTTCATTTTCTCTGTCCTTATTTATTCACCACCTTCAATTAGGCTCTGAGCCCCTTAAACTTCTTATTTGTACTTTAGAGGTATTGTTCTTAAACAGGGATTAATGTTCAAGGTAGTCATTCTTGGTTTTCAGTTAGGTGCCATGGAGTCGATTCCAACTCATAGTGACCATAAGCAGAACAGAATGAAGCCTTGCCTGGTCCTGCACCAGCCTCACAAGTACTGTTATCTTTGACCTGGTGCCACTGTGGAAATCATCTCCTTGGGGTTTTCCTCTTTTTCACTAACCCTCCACTTTACAAAGTATCATGTCTTTCCCCACGGATGGGCCCTTCCTAATAGCCTGTCTAAAAGTATGAGGCTTTCCATTCTGACTTCTAAGGCGCATACTGGCTGTATTTCCAACACACATTTGTTTGTTCTTTTTAGCAGTCCATGGAACTTTTAATATTCTTCTTCAACAACTCAAACATATCAATTCTTCTTAGTTCTTTACTCATTGTCCAGTTTTCACCTACTTATGAGGCTACTGAAAACACCATGGTTTGGATCTGGGCTATGTTAGTCCTCAAACTGATCTTTGCTCTTGAAAACTTTGAAGAGGTCTTGTGCAGCAGATTTGCCTAAGGCAATGTGTTGTTTGATTTCTTGACTGCTGGTTCCATAAATGTTGATTGTGGATCCAAGCAAAATTCAGTGTTTGAAACTTAATTATTTTCTCCATTTATCATGATGTTGTTTATTGGTCCAATTGTGTACATTTTTGTTTTCTTTACACTGAAGTGCAGTCCATACCGAAGGCTGTAGTCTTTGATCGTCATCATTAAGAATTTAAGTCCTCACTTCCAGCAAGCAAGGTTGTGTCATCTGCATATCACAGGTTGTTAAAGAGGCTTTTTCTAATCTTGGTGCCATATTCTTCTTCAAATAATCCAGTTTCTTGGATTATTTGCTTAGTATACAGAATGAATCAATGACCTGACCCAAACCATGGTATTTTCAATGACCTCATATACATGTGAAAATTACATAGTGAATAAGGAAGACCATAGGAGTATTGATGTATTTGAGTTATGGTGTTGGAGGAGACTATTAAAAGTATGGTGGACTACCAAAAGAACAAACTAATCCGTGTTGGAAAAAGTACAGCCAGAATGCTCCTTGAAAGTCAGGATGGCCAGACTCTGTCTCTCAGACTCTGGACATATTATGAGGAGATACTAGTCCTTGGAGAAAGATATCATGTTTGGTAAAGTTGAAGGTCTGAGGGAAAAAGGAAGACCCCCAACTATATTAACTAGCCCAGTGGCAGCAGCAATGGGCTCAAACGCAGCAATAATTGTGAGGTTGGTGCAGGACGAGGCAGTGTTTCTCTCTGTTGTGCATAGGGTCGCTATGAGTTAGAACTGACTTGATGGTACATAATAACAGCATACAGATTGAATAAGTATGATGAAAGAATACGACTCTGAAGCATACATTTCTTGATTTTAAACCATTTAGTATCCCCTTTTTCTCTTTCAACAACTGTCCCCAGTCTATGAACTGGTTCCTCATGAACACAGTTAGGTATTCTGGAACACCCATTCTTTGAAATGTCCATAGCTTGTCTTGATCTATGCATTTGAACACCTTTGGATAACCAATAAAGTACAAGTAAATATCTTTCTGATGTTTTCTTCTTTAAGCCAAGATTCATCTGACTTTAGTATTGATCTCTCTTATTCCATGTCCTCTTCTAAATCCGGCTTGAATTTCTTGCAGTCCTCTGTGAATATACTATTCCAGTCATTTTTAAATTATCTTCAGTATTTTAGTTGCATGTGATATCAATGATATTGTAATCGTTTCCACATTCCGTTGGGGCACCTCTCTTTGGAATGGGCACAAATATGCATCTTTTCCAATCAGTTGGCCAGGAAGCTGTCTTCCAACTTTCTTGGCATAGATGAATGAGTGCCTCCAGTGCTGCATTAGTATGTTGAAAGATTTCAGTTTGTATTCCTTCAATTCCTGGAGCCTTATTTTGTGTGAAGATCTTCAGTGCAACTTTGCCTTCTTCTTTCAGTATTATCAGTTCTTGATTATATGCTACCTCTTGAAATGATTGAACATCAATCATTTCTTTTTGGTACAGGGACTCTGTGCTTTGTATGACTTTTGCCTTTTGATGCTTTCTGCACCATTCAATATTTTGTCCATAGAATGCTTCAATATAGCAAGTCGGAACTTGATTTTTTTCTTCAGGTCTTCAAGTTGAGAAATTCTGAATGTGTTCCTCCCTTTTGGTTTTCTAACTCCAGATCATTGTACAATTCATTATAATATTTTACTTGTCTTCTCCAGTTGCCCTTTGAAATTTTCTGTTCAGCTCTTTGACTTCCTCATTTCTTAAATTTACTTTGGCATTTGTTTGCTGGAGAGCAAATGTCAGGGTTTCTTCTGACATCCATTTTGGTGTTTTCTTTCTTTCCTTTCTTTTTAATGACCTTTTGCTTTCTTCCTGTATGATGTTCTCAGTGTCATCCCACAGCTCTTCTGGTGTTTGGTCATTAGTGTCTAATGCATCAAATCTGTTCTTCAAGTGATCTTTAAATTCTGGTGGGTTATATTCAAAGTCATATCGTTGCTCTCGTGGACTTTATTTAATTTTCTTCAGTTTCAGCTTGAACTTGCATATGAGCAGTGGAGCATCTGTTCCACAGTCTGCATATGGCCTTGTTTTGGCTGATGATTTTAAGCTTTTCAACTGTTTCTTCCCACAAAAGTTGTCAATTAGATTACTGTGCATTCCATCTGGTGAGGTGTATGTATGCAGTCCTTGAGAAGTTATGGTATTTTATGTTGTGTGAAAAAAGAATGTCATTGGTCTTATAAAACTATATTCATGCTATCTTGAGCATCATTTCTATCACCACAGCCATATTTTGCAACTATTGATCCTTCCTCTTTCTTTTCAGTTTTCTTATTTCAGTCACCAGTAATTATCAATACATCATGATTGTATGTTTGATCAAGAAATTAATTATTTAATTTCATCATCAATGGCTTTGGTGGTTGGTGTATAAATGTGAATAATAGCGGTAGTAACTGGTCTTTTTTGTAAGTGTATTGATATTGTCCTATCACAGACAGTAATGTACTTCGAGACAGATCTTGACATGTTCGTCATGTGTATTAATTTGACGCCATTCTTCCTCAGTTTGTCATTCCTGGCATAGTAAACCATATGATTTTCTGATTCCGTATGGCCAATACCAGCCCATTTCAGTTCACTAATACCTAGGAATGTGATTTTTATACATTCCATACTGCAATTCATGATCTATGTTTGCAGCCATTTCTCCTCCATTTGTGTTGTGCTCCTTCACCACATAAAGGTTCTGAAAGCTTTACTCCATTGACATCATCTTGGTCATCTCTACTTTTTGGAGACAGCTCTTCTCCAGTCATATTTTGAGTGTCTTCCAACCTAAGAGACTCATCTTCCAGCCCATATATCACAATATTCTAGTGCTATTTATAATATTTTCATCTTCTGATAGTCTATCTGACAATATTCTTCTGCTGTTTATAAAGTTTTCAGTTAAACAAAACATTCAGAATTAGTTCACCTCTCCTTCTTCCTACTTTGTCTAGGTCTGGAAGCTTTGCTGAAAACTGTTCACCATGGGTGACCTTGTTGGTGTTTAAAATGCTGGTGATGTAACTTCCAGCATTATAGCAACATGCAAGCTCCACAGCATGACAAATTGACAAACAAGTGTTTCTTACTGAGCTAAATTGTTTTGTTTAGGTTAGTGATAACTTCACGGGATATTTTTGATTTAAAATTCATTCAACAGATGCTTCCATTCAATACATTTGGGGTATGTGTAAAACATTTTTTGATAAAATTGATAAAACATTATCAAAAGATGTTGATATTTAGAAACATCTAAATATATAAAGGTGTATTCCAATTTCATAGGTTGGGAGACTAAAAATTAAAAGGATATTTGACTTAGAGTTTCATTGTAATTGTAGTCAAAACTTAACATTAATTGTTTAAGCATGGATGTGTGCAAAATAATACCAATATTTACATGGAAAGCCAACTGCCGAGGCATAATCACACATGCTGAAGGAACCAACAGATAAGCTGACATTCTCTTGTTTTAATCAGTATGAAGACACAATAATAAAGCATTGTGGTATCAGTACAGGGGCACACACACTCACTAGTGAATAAGAATAGAGACTCTAGAAACAGTCCCATATATTTATAAAAAACAGACTTAAGATTGAGCTGTCATGATATATCAGTATGAGATCTCCAAAAAAAGTGGATTTCGGACTATTGGATGTCTCTATAGGAAAAAAATAACATTGAGATTCATATTTTGTATTTTATAATATTATTTCAGGTGAATGAAATACTAAGATGCGGTAGATAAATTTATAAAACTTTAAGAGAACAATAAAGAAGGATATATAACTTGAGAATAGGGAATTGTATTGTTAAACCTAACTTAAGAAGTAGACAAATATTTTAAACATGCACAAAAAGCATAGATCATACAAATGAATAAAAGTAGTAGTATTCAGAATATATTATTTAAAAATCAAAGCAACAACAACAACAAAAAACCCCACTAAACATAAGTCCTACAAGTTATTTATTATTTTTTTTTAAGGTGGGGGCTCTTCCAGGCACTTCACAGTTAAGAAAATGGCAATTACAAATGAGTTTCTGAAAAAAAAAAATTCAATTTCTATACTCATTTGCAGGAAAATGCAAATAAATATCACAATTAGATATCATTTCACAACTGCCAGATTGGCAAAAATTGAAAGTCTAACAATATCAAGTTTTGATGGGGATATGAAGCAAAGAGAATATGTACATTGTGGTGACAGATATGCCAGTTTGTACTTAGGGTAATAACTACTTAGTAAAGGAATCCAGCCCTAGCTGGTCACATTGCACATGTGCATGTCTGTGACCTAGCCATAGGAGTTGTCCCAGGGTTTATATGTGAGAGAAGTCTTGCACATATGTGACAGGGCATATGCAGAGTTTTGTTGTTGTTGTTTACAACAGCTTCTTATGTTCTCACAAAACTCTTGAGAACATGCAAATAACCATCAAGAGTACGATGAATTTATTGTAGTATAGTCATACGTTAGAAAGTGAAATAGCAGCAAAGAGTGAATGAAACATGTTGTTGTTGTTACATGCCATTGAGTCAGTTCCAGCCCATATTAGTCCTGTAAAGAGTTTCTGAAGTGCAGTTGGTGAGCTTGAACCACTGACCTTACAATTCAAACCGACATTGCAGTCCAGTGTGTTAGCCCACAGAGCCACGCCAGGACTCAAGATGAATGAAACATAGCTATATACAAAATAGGGATGACCTTTGTAGGAATGGAGATTTGTGGGAAAAAATTAAACTTTTAGAAGACTGTTTATGGTAGATTCGATTATTTTTAAGTTAGAGCATATGCAAAGCTAATTATCTTTAGGGACGTAAATATATAGTGTAAAATTATAAAGAAAGGAAAAATGATAAGCAGAGCAATTGTGCTAACTTCTCTCAGTAGGAGGAAAACATTGCATTTTAAAGGTCATATTATGGTACTTCACTGTACTTTTTTTTTTTTTTGGATTGTGTATAAACGAATACATGGACGTTCCTAATTCATTGCCATAGTGTTATTCTGTCTTATAAACTACTCCATAAGCTTTTCTTTGGGTGGAATTGAACTTGCCAACATTTCAGTTGTTAGGTAAGCACTTCACCATTTGCATAGCAAAGGACTCCTTCCTGGGTGTTCATTGCCTGTGTATTCACAATTTTTGTTAGTTACCTGATTGATTCCAGTTCATGGTGACACCCTGTGTTACAGAGTAGGACTGCTCCAAAGACTTTCCTTGATGGTAATCTTGAATGGAAAGGGATCAGCAGACCTTTTATTTCATGGTCCTGGTGGATAGGTTTGAACAACCAACAGTTAACAGTCAAGCGTAAACTCTTGGCATCACTTGGTAAGTGCTGTGAAGTCAGTTCCAACTCATAGTGACCCTATATAGGTTTTCCAAGGAGTCCTTTTACACCACTTAGGGACCTCTCTTCACATAGTTTGCTATTTTGTGTCAAGTTGGTTCTGACTCATAGCTGAAAGAAACCCTGCCCAGTCTTACACCGTACTCACAGTCATTGTGATGTTTGACCCACTGTTGCAACCGCTGTGCTAATCTTGTTGAGGGTTTTTTTTTTTTTTCCCCCTGAGACTTTTCCCTTGCATGTCCAACGTATGAAAGACAAATTCTACTAAGGAGCATTCTTGCCGTTATTCTGCCAAGACAAAATTTGTTTGTTCTTTTGGATGTCCATGGTAATTTCAATATTTTTCATCTACACCATAATTCAGAGTTATCAATTCTTCTTTCTTCATTGTCCAGTTTGCACATGCATATGACGCAGTTGAAAAATACTGTGACTTGGGTCGTGCGCATCTTAATCTTTAAAGTGACATCTTTGCTTTTTATTACTTTAAAGAGTTCTTTTGTAGCAAAATTTTCTTGAAAATTTCAAACTTTTCACCATTCATTGTGATCATGCTTATTGGTCCAGTTGTGAGAATTTTGGTTTTCTGTATCCATACTGCAGACTGCATTCTTTGACCTTCATCAGTATATGCATCTAGTCCGCTTCACTTTCTGCAAGAAATGTTGTCATCTGTGTCTTGCAGATTGTTTATGAGTCTTCCTCCAACCCTGATGTCATGTTTGTGTGTGTGTGTGTGTGTGTGTGTGTGTGTGTAATATACTCTAGCTTCTCAGCTTATTTGTTCAGCCTACAGATTGGAGAAATATGATAAAACCCTGATGCACTCCTTTCCTGATTTTATATTATGAAATACCCTTTTGTTCCGTATGAATGATTGCCTCTTAGTCTATGTACAGGTTTCACATGAGCAAGATTAAGTGATCTAGAATCCCATTCTTCGCAATATTGTTCATAACTTGTTATGATCCACACAGTTTAATGTCTTTTCAGAGTCAATGAAACACAGGTAGACATCTTTCTGTTATTCTATGCTTTCACCCAAGATCCACTAGACATCAGCAGTGATACCCATTATTCCACATCCTCTTCTGAATCCAGCTTAAGTCTTTGGCAGTTTCATGTCAATGAGCGGTTGCAATTTTACTTACCTGTGATACTAATGATATTGTTATCTAATTTCTACATTCTGTTGGGTCATGCTTCTTTGGACTTTGGGTCTCTTCTAATTGATTGGCCATATATGAATTCTTATAGCACTATTTCAAATATTAGAAACTGTGTTTTCATATTTACTTTTTGAATAATTAAAACACACAATCACATATTTAAACAAATAGAAATTGAGTGACCTTTACAAAATATCCACATTTTGACAAAGAAGTGTTTGAAACATAGATTTAAGAATTTTATTGAGTGTGAATAGTCTATGCAATGAATCACAGGGTCGAGTAGAAATGCTTTATCAGTATTTTGATCAGAATAAATATATTCAATAAATTTATTTCACAGTTGGATTATAGGTAGTTGAATCCACAACACTTGAAATAGGATCCAGTTTGTGAAATAAATGGCAACTCTAACTGAAATGTATTAATTTTGGCCTCAGTGACCATATTCCAAATGATTGCAAGTAATCTTATATAGGAACTGTCTTGGCAGATGGAAATTCTGCTAAACTTTCCCCAGAGTCAGCACTAGGAAAATGTGACTCTGAATCAACTTAATTTTTGCAATATATGTTTTAATTTACTGTGGGGCATATTGAAAGGAGTCTAAGATATGGATGCGGAAATGGGGCTTAGTGCATCTTCCATTCTCTCATTGCTCTTGGTAATTGTAGAGCTTTCTAAAAGAGAGTTGATACATTTTACATAATAATGTGTTACGCAAGTCTATGAAAATAAATCCATTTAAAAAAACCCTCAATCTCCTGTATTGATATTAGCCAAGGTATTGAATAAACGGATCTGTGCCTCTGGGTCTGCAAAATGAATGAAACACTGCTGAAGTACCTTTAAAGGAAGTTGTTGTTATGTGCCATGGAGTCGTATCCGACTCATAGCGACCCTGTACAGGGTTTCCAAGGCTGTAAATCTTTACGGGAGCAGAAAGGCTCATCTTTCTCCCGCGGAACAGCTGGTAGTTTCGAACTGCTGACCCTGAGGTTAGCAGCCCGATTTGTAACCACTATGCTACCAGGGCTCCTTTTAGAGGAAGTACGCTGACTGAATTTTATTGTACTTCAAATTTTAAGATACTCAATGTTTTTTTGTTTTTTTTATTGATTTACAAAATATGTATGCTTTGAGCGAGAAGAATTGGCTCTTGCCAAGCAAACAAAATACATATACCCACCTTTGCTTTAAAAACAAAGTCAAATACATGATTTCTGTCATTTCTCAAATATGCTCTGTGAGTTCAGGTTGTTGTTGTTGTTAAGTGCCGTCGAGTCGGTTCTGACCCATAGCGACCCTGAACAGGGTTTTCGAGGCTGTAAATCTTTACGGGCGCAGAAAGCCTCATCTTTCTCCCGCTTGCGATTCACAGCCCAATTCGTAACCACTACGCTACCAGAGCGAGCTGCTCAGGAAGCACAGAAAATACAGAGGACAAAGTATGAAGCACATATGCAGTTGAATCAATGCTCTTTTATAGCGGTGTTTTTCTCTCACATTGATGTTACCACAGCTAATGGTCCTTGATAAGAGGAGGCGTGTAGGGCAAGGGTGGGGCATGATTATGAAGTAGGAAATATCCGAAGTTTTCATCTAGGAAAGCAGAACTCATTCAAACTACCACATGCAGATCAAGACCAATGAGCCAGTAGACATTGCAGCGGTGTAAATCAGAGCCATAAATACACATAAGTGCCCTGTTATTTCTTATCAGCATGGTAAGGTGGGCTTTGATCCAAAGTAAACCCCAGGAAACTCCTGAAGGTCTAGGGTCCTATTCAACTCTTAAGTAGTATGTTGAACAATTCTAAGGAAACCAAGAAAAGTGTTTACATAAAGAGAGGAAGACAAAGGAGAACCTATATGATTCCAGGCACTGTGCTAGCTTTCTTTCATTGTTTATTTGTTCTTGACAACATCCCTGTCAAATGCCTACTATTATTCCTTATTCACATACTGAGACGCTGAGGATTGGAAAATATAAATAGCTTAATTATGTTGTGAAATCAAGTCAGTTCTGCCTCATAGTGAACAACAGAATGAGACACTACTCACACCAGTTATCTCATCAACTGGTGTTAAGCTGCTGCCACTATGCCAGTCCATCTCATTGAGGGTCTTCCTATTTTTCACTGACCTTCTGCAATGATGTTCTTCTCCAGGAACTGGTCCCTCCTGAAAAATGTGTGCTAAGTATGAGAGACAAATTCCAGTCATGCAGACGTCTAAGGGGCTTTCTGGTTGTACTTCTTCTAACATAGATTTTATTGTTTTTCTAACAGTTCATGGCACTTTTTAATATTCTTCTCCAATACCGTAACTCAAATACATCAATTTTCCTATAGTCTTCTTATTCATTGTCCAACTTTCACAAGTATATGAAGCTATTGAAAATACCATGGATTGGGTCAGAAACACCATAGTCTTTAAACTGTTGTCTTTGCTCTTGAGCACTTTAAAGAAGTCTTATAGAGCAGATTGGCCTAGTGCAGTACATCATTTGATTTCTTGAGTGCTACTTCCATGAGTGTTGATAGTGGATCTGAGCAAAATGAAATCTTTGACAACTTCAATCTTTCCTCCATTTATCTTGATGTTATTTATTGGTTCAGTGTAAGAATTTTCTTTTCTTTACATTTAGGTGCTACCCATGATGAAGTCTATAGTCTTTGGTCTTCATCAATAAATATTTTAAGTCTTCTCTGCTTTCATCAAGCAAGGTTTTGCATATTTCAGTTTGTTAATGAATCTTCCTTCCTTCCTGATATCACATTTTTCTTCATATAATCCAGCTTCTCAGATTATTTGTCCATACAGATTTAATAAGTATGATGAAAAAAATCACAACACTGGCATCCTCATTTCCTGATTTTAAGCCATTTAGGGTCCCCTTGTTCTGTTTGAATGACTGCCATTCGGTCTATGCAAAGGTTCCTAGTAAGCACAATTAAGTGTCCTGAATACTCATTCTTTTCATTGTTGTCCATAGATTGTCATGATCCACACAGTAGCATAGTCATTGCAAAAACAGATAAACATCATTCTGGTATTCTCTGCATTTAGCCAAGATTCATCTGACATAATCAATGATAGCCCTCATCCTGTGTCTGAATACCGCTTGGATATCTGGCAGTTCTCTATCAATGTACTGTTGTATTCATTTTTAAATTATCTTCAGCAAAATTTTACTTGCATGTGACACTAATGATATTGTCTGGTGATTTTCTGCATTGTGTTGGGTCATCTCTCATTGGAATGGGCCATATGGATCTCTTCCAGTCAGTTGGCCTGGTAGGTGTCTTCCAAATTTTTTGGCAAAGACGAATGACTGCTGCCAGTGCTATATCAGTTTGTTGTAAGATTTCAATTTGCATGCCATCAATTCATGGAGCCTTGTACTTTGAAAATGCCTTCAGTGCACCTTGACCTTCTTCCTTCAGTACCATTGGCTCTTGGTCATATGGTATCTCTTGAAATGGTTGAAAAGTAACCATTTCCTTTTGGTAAAGTGACTCTGTATATTCCTTCCATCTTCTTTTGGTATTTTCTGCATCATTTAATATTTTGTACAAAGAATCTTTCAATATAGCGAGTCGGAACTGGCTTAACAACACTTCATAAAAACAGTAATGTTGAATGCATCAGATCTGTTCTTGAGATGATCTCTAAATTCAGGAGGAATATACTCAAGGTCATATTTTGGCTTATGGACTTGTTTTAATTTTCTTCAGTTTCAGCCTGAACTTGCATATGAGCAATTGATGATCTATCCCACAGTCTGCATCTGGTCTTGTTTTGACTAAAATAGGGGCTTTCCCACTGTCCCTTTCCACTGATGTATTCAATTTAATTTCTGGGATTCCCTCTGGTGAAGCCATGTGTACAATCATTTTTACACTGCTTAAAAAAGTTACTTGTAATTGGTCTTGCAAAATTCTATCATACGATCTTGACATCATTTCTATCATCACACCCAAATTTTCCAACTTCGATCCTTCCTCTTTGTTTCCAGCCTCAGCATTCCAATCACCAGTAATAATTAGTACAACTTGATATTGCATGTTTGATCAATTTCAAATGGAAGAAGTTGGTAGAATTCTTCATTTTTATTAGCATTGGCTTTAGTGCTTGGTGCATAAATTTGAATAATAGTGGTATTAGCTGGCCTTTTTTATAGCCATATAGATATTATCCTATCACAGACAGCATTATACTTCAAGATAGATCTTGAAATGTTCATTTTGATGATGGATGGAATGCTGTTCTTCAGTTAGTCATTTCTAGCATAGTAAGGAATATGATTGTGAGATTCAAAATGGCCAATACCAGTCCATTTTCAGCTCACTGAATGCCTAGGATATCAGTGTTTATATGTTCCAGTTCATTTTTGACAACTTCCAATTTTCCTAGATTCATACATTGTACATTCCATATTCAAATTATTAATGGATGTACACAGCTGTCTCTTTTTATTTTGAGTTGGGTTCCATCAGCAAATGAAGATCCCAAAATGTTTATTCCCTTCGTGTCATCCTGGTCAACTCTACTTTGAGGAGGCAGCTCTTCCCCCGTCATATTTTGAGTGCCTTCTAACCTCATAGGCTAATCTTCTGGCATTAAATCTGAGAATATTCTTGTGCTGTTCCTCATGTTGAAGAAAAAATTCAGGCCTTGACTTGTAATAGGTCAGGATTATAATGGCAAAATGTTAAATGATTCAGAGAGCATCCAAAGAAGATGGAAGGAATACACAGAGTCACTGGACCAAAAAGAAACAGTCAATGTTCAACTATTTCAATAGGTAGTATATGATCAAGAGCTAATGACACTGAAGGAAGGAAGTCCAAGGTGCACTGAAGGTATTGACAATAAACAAGGCTCTGGAAATGGATTTAGTACAAATTGAAATCTTTCAACAAACTGAGGCAACACTGGAGGTACTCACTCATCTATGCCAAGAAATTTGGAAGACATCCATATTTGTGCCCATTCCAAAGAGAAGTGACCCAGTGGAAAGCACAAATCATCTTGCAATATTAATGATATTGTAAAAGCAAGTAAAAGTTTGCTAAAAATAATTTTAAAACAGCTGCAGCAGTACATTGACAGGGAGCTGTAAGAGGTTCAAGCTGAATTCAGATGGGGATGAAGAAAGATGGATATTACTACTAATGTAAGGTGAATCTTGGCTGAAAGCACAGAGTATCAGAAATTTGTTTTACCTGTGCTTTATTAATTACACAAAGGCTCTCAATTATGTGGATCACTACAATTTATAGGTAACATTTCTGAGAATGAGTATTCTGGAACATTTAATTGTGCTCAAGAGGAACCTGTACACAGACCAAGAAGCAATCGTTTAAACAGACCAAGAGGACACTGAATGGTTTAAAATCAGGTAAGGAGTGCATCAGGATTGTATGCTTTCACCATATTTATTCAATCTTTTTGCTGAACAAATAATCTGAGAAGCTAGATTATATGAAGAAGAACATGGCATCAGGATTGGAGGAAGTCTCGTTAATAGTTGGCGATATGCGGATGATACAATCTTGATTACTGGAAGTGATGAGGATTTCATCACTGATAAGGATCAAAGACCACAGTCTTTGGTATGGGTTGCACCTCAGTGTAAAGAAGTCAAAAATCCTCATCACTGAACCAATAAACAACATAAAAAATAATGGAGAAAAGATTGATGTTATCAAAGATTTCATTTTGCTTACATCAGCCATGAACACTCAAGGAAGCAGCAGTCAAGAAATCAGACAACATATTGCATTATGCACATCTGCACCTTATGCACAGGACCTCTTTAAAGATCAAAGAGGTAATTTTGAGGACTAAAGCAAACTTGATCGAAACCATGCAATTTTCAGTAGTTTCATATGTATGTTAAAGTTAGGCAATGAATAAGGAAGACTGTAGAATTCTGAATCGATGCATTTGAATCATGGTGTTGGAGGAGATATTAAAATACCATGGACTTCCAGAAAAACAAACAAATCTTTGTTGAAAGGAGTACAACCAGAATGCTCATTGGTAGCTAGGATAGCCAGATTTTGTCTCTCATTCTTTGCACTTGTGATCAGGACAAAGAAGTCCCTGGAGGAGGACATCATGTTTGGTAAAGTAGAGTGTTAATGAAAAACAGAAGAATCCCAATGGGAGGAGTAGCACTGTAGCAGCAACAGCAAAGGGCTCAAGCATAGTAGCGATTGTGAGATTGATGCAGGGCTGGGCAGGGCTTCGTTCTTTTGTGCACAGAGCTGCTATGAGTCTGTATGAACTGGAGGGCATTAAACAACAACAGGAAAATTCATCACTATTTCCATATTTAATATTTTAGTGATACCTTACAATGTTTCACTGTTACTCATAAAAAGTTTTCCGTGGCTAAACCTTTGGAAGTAGTGCACCTCTCCTTCTTCCTAATCTTATTTATTTTGGAAATTCACCTCAAACATGTCCACATTTGGTGAACCTTCTGGCATTCAAAATACTGGTGACATAGCTCCCAGTATCAAAGCAACATGCAAG
>NW_006408655.1:4180655-4181938 GCF_000296735.1 Chrysochloris asiatica
GGTACCAACTCAGTGGAACCTAACAACAACAACATGAGTTGTAATTGACTTTAAGGCACTTAACAACAACAGCAACATATTATATTTATAACTTAGTTCACAGAAAATATGATACACTACCAATATAGTGTTTGTTGAATATATTTTGTAAATGGCATTTTGGCAGGGCAATTCTTCTTTGTGTAGGAATTCAGGATATTTGATAGCTGCTCACTCTGGATTCCAGTAGTGTTCCCTAGACAATATGACAGCTTTCCAATATACAATTCCTAATATCCCAGCAATTTGAGAAAATAGTAAGGTCCTACCAACAGAAGAACAAGAAACCAACATCAAATGAGAAGCTACCCAAAAGTCAAAGGAAGCAATTAGGTAAAATTGAGACTAATCTTTGATCCTGATCTTAGCCAAAGAAACAGAATTGGCTGGTGATGTATAAGTGATTGTAAAGTTGAGTAAAAGCCAGTATGTCTGTAGACTTAGATGTACAACTGAACAGAGAAATTGCACGTCATCATCTTAAGGGATCAGACTTATTAACACATCTGAGAAGATATAGTCATGATCACTACTCTGAGACTGCAAAAAGCACATGTCTCAGGAGGGATGAATTATCACAGAAAGTTGAGCCAGACTATAAGACTTCAAAGATCAATTAATAGCAAGAGAATGAAAAGAATCAATGCAGCTGCAAATGGAGTCTGTAAAGAGCACTGTTTTTTAAAAGTATGTCAGTAAAGAGTGTAGAGGCTCATATATAATATATAATATCCTTATGTGGCATTGTAGGGCAAGCACTGACCTGCTAACCAAAAGGTCAGTGGTTCAAACACACAAGGTGCTCCATGGAAAACCTATACAGAGTCTCCATGAGTTGGAAATGATTCCAGGGCATTTAACAACAATTAACATGTACTATTAAGGTTATTTTGTATATCAGATAGGCTCTTCATATTATACTATCATATATGCTATTCATATTATGAAAGACGCTCTGGTAACGTACTAGTTATGAGTTGGGCTGCTAACCTCTTGGTCAGCAGTTTGAAACTACCAGCTGTTCTGCGGAAGAAAGATGAGGCGTTCTGCTCCCGTAAAAATTTACAGCGTGGAGGGTCACTATGAATTGAAACAGACTCCGTGGTACTAACAACAACAATTCATATTATGGAGTTCTGGTATGGCGCTGTTGGATAAGCACTGGACTGCCAAACAGAAGGTTGGCAGCTCAAACCCATCAGCTGCTCCTTGGAAACACCATACAGGCTTGATAAGAGTCACAG
>NW_006408655.1:4182818-4183946 GCF_000296735.1 Chrysochloris asiatica
TGAGGCTTTCTGCTCCCGTAATGATTTACAGCCTCGGAAACCATATACAGGGTCGCTATGAATTGGAACCGACTTCATGGCACATAACCAATCTACCAACCACATACTATATAGTATGTTGTTGTTAAGTGCCGTCGAGTCGGTTCCGACCCATAGCGACCCTGAACAGGGTTTCCAAGGCTGTAAATCTTTACGAGATCAGAAAGCCTCATCTTTCTCCCGTGGAGCAGCTGGTAGTTTTGAACTGCTTACCTTGCGGTTCGCAGCCCGATTCGTAACCACTATGCTACCAGAGGTTAAGTGCCTGGGCACCTAAATGTCCGTGCTTATGAGGGAACGTATACTATATAGCATATGGTTGTTTCTTATGAGGGGATTATATAGCATATGTCCCCTTATAAGGAACAACCATATGCTATATAATATATGTTTCCTCATAAGCACGGATATTTAGGTGCCCAGGCAATTAAAAGTCAAATCATATGAGACAACTATTGGGACATTTGAGTTAAGTTGGGAGAAAATAGATTGGAATAAGCTTTCATCTTTGCTGTCTTAATGAATAGTATTTCTCTTGAGCTGAAAAGGAAGGACAATCGATGACATTTGTGAGTCCAGTCAAACTTCCTGGCCCAACTTAGATGAATTCCAGTAAGACAGAGGACTGCTCTATTTCTACCAGCAATGTCTGTTCAGTTATAAAAAAAAATGGGAACATTTCTGGAGTTATGGAAATAGGAAAGTATAGTTAGACTTTCAAAAATTTAGAAGAAAAATTCTTTTATAAATGAGAGGCTGGGTAGACTACAATTCTGGGCAAGGATCCAAAAGAGATAGTCTTGTGCTATGCCATCTTTTTAGTTTAAATTTCCTTGATTTTGGAAGGAGTACATGTAGCAGTTTAAAAGCACTTGCCATTGAGTGATCGCCACCTCATGGTGACCCCAGGTATGTCACTAGAATTGAGCTCATTAGATTTTCAGTGATTGATTTTGGTGGAAGCTGATTGCCAGACCTGCCTTATGAAGCATTTTGGAGTAGACTTGAAACTTTAAACTCTCAGTTACCAGGGACTCCATCTGTAGTAGTGTAGGATTTTCAGTAAGTACAATGATATATGTTGTTGTT
>NW_006408655.1:4184151-4185014 GCF_000296735.1 Chrysochloris asiatica
AACTACCAGCCGCTCCGCGGGAGAAAGATGAGGCTTTCTACTCCCGTAAAGATTTACACCCTCGGAAACAATGATGTATAGTAATGTATAAAAGATAGCCTTTTTTTTCCTGAGAAGCAAGTATGGGAAGGTGATCTCTTGAAATTAACCACTGGGAATTAGCCTGAATGAATGAAAAACAAAGTCTATTGATTTATCTGCAAAACAAAGCAAAGAAGACAAGAACACTAATCAATTTTTATATTAATTGGAAGTGAAAATGAAGGAAAAAGGTATAGGCTTTTGTTTTTCTTCCCCTTCCTGGGATTGGGAAGAAACAGTTTATTTAGTTACCATAGATTTTATACTTTTAATTTTATCAACATACTTTGCACTTGATAGCTATGTGGTGTAGTGGGCAATTATCTTTTTTTTTTTTTTTTCCACTGCTGTAGTTTATAATCCCTAGTGCTGTTTTAAACCAATCGAATGCAGGAGTTTTTGAGATGTAATATAATTTAGCACATATATTTTTAGTATTAATATATAAAATATATTTTCTATATTGTAGCTTGATGAATTATTGGAAGTAAATAGGGAAAATATTAGGTGATTGACAATGTTATAAATTGTTTCCTAGAAACCAGTAGTTAGTATGCTCACAAAACTTCAGAGCCGCATCTTCTGCTTTTTCTTGTTAAACTATGTTGGTGGCGTTTAAGAACCTGTATTCCTACAGTGAACTTCATGGTCTACTAGCAACAGTTTTGTCCAAAGGAAATCTGTTACATGAAACCTGTCTTTATATAGTTATAGCTGGCAGACAGTTTCACTACATAATTTACCATAACTTTTAATTTTCCATAATAATTTACCATAACTTT
>NW_006408655.1:4185559-4197517 GCF_000296735.1 Chrysochloris asiatica
AAATTGTAGTATTGAAGGATATGGACACAATGCTGGATGGCCCAGAAGCACCAAAAGAAGATGGAGAGAATACAGAGTCGACATTGATCCCACATTCAGCGATTTTAGGGGGTAGCATATAATCAAGAATTAATGTTATTGAAGGAAGAAGCACAAGCTGCACTGAAAAAACTGACAAAAACACCAAGGATTCCAGAATTGACAGATTATCTATTGAGATGTTTCAACAAATCAATGCAACACTAGAAGTGCTACTTTGTTTTGTCAAGAAATGTAGATGCCAGCTACCTGGCCAACAACTAGAAGAGATCTTCACTGAAAGCAGAGAATATCAGAAAGATATTTGCATGTTACTGACTATGCAAAGGCATTCAACTATGTAGATTATAACAATTCATGGGCGACATAGCAAAGAATGGGAATTCCAGAACAATTATTTGTGCTCATACAGATCCTGTACACAGAGGAATAAACAATCATTAGAAAAGAACAAGGGGATACTGCATGATTTTGAGTCAGGAAAGTTGTGCCCCAGGGTTATATCCTTTCACCTTACTTATTCAACCTCTATGCTGAGCAAATAATCTGAGAATTTGTACTCTAAAAACGAGAACGTGGCATCTGGATTGGAGGAAGACTCTGTAACAACCTGTGATATGCACATGTTACAGCTTTGCATGCTGAAACAGAAGAAGACTTCTAAAGTACTTACTGATGAAAATCAAAGACTACAGACGTCAACATAAAGAAAACAAAAATCCTCACAACTGGACCAAATAGCCACACATAGTAAATGGAGAAAAGATTGAAGTCAAGGGTTTCCTTTTACTTGGATCCACATGTAATGCCCACTGAAGCAGCTGTCAAGAAATCAAAAGACACATTTTATTGGGCAAATCTGCTGCAAAAAAGGCCTGCTTAAAATGTTTGAAAGCAAAGATGTTAGTTTGTGGATTAAGGTATGCCTGATGAAAGCCATGGTATTTTCATTAGCTTCAGATGCTTGCTAAAGCTGGACAATGAAAAATGCATTGATGCATTTGAACTATGGTGTTTGGTGAAGAATACTAAATATACCATGGACTTCCAGGAAACAAACTATTGTATCTTGGAAGGAGCACAGTCAGAATGTGCCTTAGAAGGGAGAATGGTGACACTTTGTTTTAGGCACTTCGGACATGTAATTAGGCGGGACCAGTCCCTAGAGAAGGGCATCATGCTTGATAATACAGAGAGTCAATGTGATGGATTGACACAATGACGTCAACAGTGGGCTCATACATAGCAACAACTGTGTGGTTGTTTCAGACCCAGTTAATATTTTGAGTCAGAATCAATTCTATACCTGAACAGCAACAACAGCAACAGAAAGGTAGATCTCATTGTTATAATAAGCATTTTAAATCTTGGTCACTAAAAACTAACTTGACATTTGGTAGGAGTTGTTTTCAATATGATGGGGGATAGCTAAGCAGTTATTCTCTGAATTAGCAAAATTGAACTCATTTTTCAAATTAATTGCATTTTCCACCTTTTCTCCCCCACATTAATTCTTGTAGCTTTGTTGGTGGTATTTTTTAGTTGTTGTTGTTAAGTGCAGTCAAGTTGATTCCAACCATAGTGACCCTATATAGGGTTTCCAAGGAGTAGCTGGTGAGCGTGAACTACTGAGCTTGCAGTTCAGACGGTTTTGCAGTCTGATGCATTAGCCCACAGAGCCACACCAGGACTCCTAGTAGTAGTGGAAAGTAGTAATAACATAGTGACAGATGTGTTAACAGATTGTAGTGATTATTCTCATTTTAATAGTAGTTGCAGCTACTTTAGTCCTTACAGAGTTAGTAATTGTAGTGTATGTTAATGTGATAATGTTAGAGAATCAAGAATTATAACCATAGGGTTTATATATTTTTACTTAGTTCTTTTCGGGGGAAAATGAAATTCTGCCTTGAAATTTTGCTGGAAAATTCTATCCTGAGGAAAGAAACAGCAATTGCTAATTCTTCTGATTTGAAAGTTGGGTTATGTTGCGTGGAGAGTAACTTCTTGCCAAATCTCTGTAGAAATATCCAGGGGCAAGTATATATATGTTACTTGTTTTAAATAGTAAGAGAAATAATTATATATGTGAAGTAATCAGTGCTCTTGCATTTTGTTCCGGCTTTTCTAGAAAGTGTTGCTGCTTTCTTATGAAGTTGTTACAGAGAATTCATTTTATATTGATTTGAAATTATCTTTCTACTTTGATTGCTCTTTTTATTCTTTCTGAACATATGTGGAATACATATGTTGTTGTTAAGTGCCATCGAGTCGGGTCTGACCCATAGCGACCCTGTACAGGGTTTCCGAGGGTGTAAATCTTTACGGGAGTAGAAAGCCTCATCTTTCTCCCGCGGAGCGGCTGGTAGTTTCGAACCGCTGACCTTAAGGTTCGCAGCCCGATTCGTAACCACTACGCTACCAGAGCTCCTTGTGGAATACATATATTGTACTTCAACTAGTACAAGTAGAATATAGAGTAGGGAAATGGCTACCTGGAGTTGTTTAACAAAAATCGCTTTCAGAATATAATTCAATCTCCTCCATCAAAGATTTTCTCTATAGAATTTTGTGCAGTTTAGTGGTGAAAATATAAATGCATTCTGATGAGGAGACACGATAAAAAGTAAATTGGAGACCTTGAAAAAAATCATTAGTCTTCATTTTGTGGGGTCATGGTGACACAGTAGGTTAAGCACTGGGCTGCTAACCGCAAGGTTAACAGTTTTTAACATATGATGCTAAAAGGAGCTCTGGTAGCATAGTGGTTACGAGTCAGGCTGCCAACCTCAAGGTCAGCAGTTTGAAACTACCAGCGGTTCCATGGGAGAAAGATGAGACTTTCTGCTCCCGTAAAGATTTACAGCCTCGGAAACCTTGTACAGGGTCGCTATGTGTCAGAATTGACTCCATGGTACTTAACAACAACAACATAGCACTTTAAATATTAAGAATGAGACTATGAAAATCTTGTACTGGTGGGAAATAAATTAAAATAGCAACCTTATCACCATAATGTCTTTTAGGACGTTTGGGCTATATGAAATTATAAAAATGTACAAAAATTTCTTAAGAAATAGGAGAAATTTCTTCTGAAGGACACCACTTAACGAATGACATAGAAGAACCAGTGGTTTAAATACATGCTGAAATTTTACTTCTTCAAAATCAGACTCTGAACTTGTAGAGTTAGAGTTCAGTTAATACCTTTTACAAACTAAATAAAATGAAGTCACACAAAAGGCATTGCTAGAAAGACAGAACTAAATAAGCACAAATTTTATAGTTTGGTGTAGCATTATACAAAAATCAGAGGACTGCTAACTTGTCAGGTCAGCGGTTCAAACCCACCAGTCACTCCTTGGAAAACTCTACCCAGGGTTGCTATGAATTAGAATTGACTTGATGGCACTTAAGAGCAACAGCCTTTAATTACAAATCAAAATTTAGAATTTGTAACAATAAATAACACAGTTTGCCAACAAAAGGCTTTATTCAACTCATGAAGTGGAATAATAAAATATTAACACTTGTCATGGTTGAATACTGCAACATCATGTAAGAGTTTTTAATTTATTATTATTTTTTTTCTTTTTAAGCTTCCTTGTTTGAATTAATGCTTGTGAACGCAGAAAAACAAAACAAAACAAAAAAACTATAGTACTCTTAGACACTTAGGTCACTCGTGATTGCCCAAATAATATGATGTTATAAAAATTTTCTTTGGATGTGTGTGTTCATTTGCATTTATGCATTTAATTATGCATATGTTAAGTTGATAGTTATAATTAAAGTTATTGAACTGGTTATCTCTTCAGGCAACTAGAAATCATGGAGGCAAGAAACAGCAAAGGATTAACAGTTTTTCATGGCTAATCTGCAAAGGAAATAAACCCAGTGTGAATAATTGAAAGTTGGTTAAGGTTGTAGCATAGAAACTACCAAAAGTTAATTCAAAGATGAAGTCTTTCATAGTAAACACATTCCCATAATCCCAAGGAGCTCTGGTAGTGTAGCGGTTATGAATCGGGCTGCGAACCACAAGGTCAGCAGTTCAAAACTACCAGTTGCTTTGCAGGGGAAAGATGAGGCTTTCTGCTCCCGTAAAGATTTACAGCCTCGGAAACCCTGCTCACGGTCGCTATGGGTCGGAACCAACTCAACTGCACTTAACAACAACAACAACAACAACATGGTTGTCTTGCTAGAGAGGCATTATCAGTGTTTTGGCCTCTTTTCTGCTAACAAAGACTTTATCTTCTTGTAAACGGTGCAAATATTATAAAAGCTTCAATATGAGACATGTTCAAATTTCTCCCTGGCTGTTTGGCCTCATTTCAACTTTCCAGAAAAGGATCAACATATTTTCTGTATTTTCGTATTAAAGGTATGCTTGTGTGGTTTCCAGAATCTTCTAACCTGAAATTGCAGTACAAGAAACTGCAAATAAATCTCAAGAAAATGAATTCATTTGTAAAAAGGTCATCTATGTTAGATTCATGTTAAAATAACAAGATGCTAATAATGGCAAATTGAATACTTGAGTTGGTTGTTACACTGTATATACATTTCTCAGCTTAATAATCTTTTTAAAGTACTCAAGCCCTTTCCCACAGTTAAAATCTGCATTGTATAGATAACTGATTTACAAGTCACTACAAAATCATGAGAATCTATTTGCTCCAGAAACAACTTTTGTTCAACCTTTTCCTGCCTATTATGTTATTTTCAAAGTATGACTGTGTAAGTAAGTTGGAAGAATTTTAATTACAATGTTATCTAGACTTCGTTCCTTAACATAATTCCAATTTTTCTAATTACAGGTTTTATATACACTGGAGAAGTTGTACATCGAATGTTAACAGCCACGCAGTACATAGCACCTTTAATGGCAAATTTTGATCCCAGTGTGTCCAGAAATTCAACAGTCAGATATTTTGATAATGGTATGTATTGCTTAGCCTTTTTCTTTAAAAAACAAAAATAAATAAAGACTATAGGAGGTAATCTGCTCCCCTATGGATGACCACCCTCTGAAATCCAATGGTGGAAGAGTTCTGCTGTATCCTATAGGACCCTTACAAGTCAGAATCAACTCCACAGCAGTGGGTGATTTTGGGGGGTGTGGGGGTGAATGTGGGATAGTGTACTTTTTTTTCCCCCATATTCTCTTTATTTATATATTTATTTATTTATTTTTAAGTTTTTATTGTAAATTGAGAGAAAGTTTACAGGGCAGATCATCAGTTCTACATTCAACAAATCATGCATTTTGTTTCATTACAATGATTATAATCTCCATGTACCATCAGTTAACAATGTTTCTCTCAATTCATTTTAGCCCCCTCCCTTTTTTTTTTTTTAACCACTCAGGCACATATAATAATTTATACCACCAAAGGCACATTCTGCAAGTCTGCCTCCTGGCCTCCAGCTTTCAGTCCCTCTCTTTCCATGAATCTAGAGTCCTCAGCTGCTCCCCCTCTCATGTCCCCATCTCTGCCTCCATCTCTGGTATCACTGTTTCTCTGGATAAGATCCTGTATTCTGCTTGTGCTCTTCTCCCTTGATGGTCCTAGGGTCCTCTGTATCTGGACTATAAGATTAATTACTCTGGGGGAGTGTGCTTTTAAAGGAGTCCTGGTGGCACAGTGGTTAAAGTGCTCAGCTGCTAACCAGAAGGTCAGTGGTTGAAACTCACAAGCCACTTCTTGGGAGAAAGATGTGGCAGTCAGGTTCCTTGATGATTGTTATTCTTAAGTGCTGTTGAGTCAGTTCTGACTCATGGCAACCTTGTGTAGTGTTTCTGAGGAGTAATTAGTGGGTTTGAATGCTGACATTGCAGTTAGCAGTTCAGTGCTTATCATACCTACACCAAGACTCCGCCATAAAAATTCAAGCCTTGGAAACCCTATGGGCCAGTCTAACCTATTTTATAGTGTCATTATGAGTCAGAATCCACTGAATAAGATTTACTGAATAGATTTTGGGTTTTGGTATACTTTTAAATGTCAAATTCATATTATTTTGTAAACTGGAATTTTTATTTATTTTATTTTATTTTATTTTTTATTTTTTTGGTAGATTGAATTTGTAAACTGCTTGATGCAAATGCCCTAAGGTGACAAGTGTTATACTGGAACTGTTAATATGTGGAGTAAAATTCATGGTCATATGCCATTCATTCATTCACTCATTTATCCAACAGGTGTTTATTAACATGGAATTAGTCTGTAGTGTAATAAATGAGAGTCCTGGTATAGCACTGCTGGGTTAAGCACTGGACTGCTCACTACAAGGTTCGTGGTTCTAAACCACCAGTTGCTCTTTGGAAACCGTATGAATCAAAACCAACCTGACAACACTTAACAACTAACTTATAATAAATGAGTTACTATAGACAGCATCATGAACAAAGAAACACATTTATGTGATGGTATTTGTAATAAGTCTTTCCTATTAAAAAATGCAAGTAATAATTTTGTTACAGTTCTCTTAAGAATTATTTTCACTGACTTTAAAATATAAAACAGAGCCTGCAAAGATTCATCAAGTATACTGACAGCAGACTGTTCGTGCTCTTTCCTTTGAGGATATATAAAATAGAGAAAATCTAAATCATATCACAAACTACTATTAAAATCCAAAGAAGATATTTTAGCTCTTACAGGCACTTATTTTCATTTTTGCAATTTCGTGAAGGCTATAAGCTTAGTAAAGAAACTATATTATAAGTAGAGAAGAGTTTGCTTAGGAAAAATTAATTAATAATCAAATTTCTGATAACTTTTCATAACATAAAATTGGTATTTATGTGCATAAGTGACCATTACATCTCTTAAAATAATAGAAGCATTTGACGTGCACCAAACTCTTGACTTGTAAGGAAGATTTTGACTACTGGGCTGTACAGATTTGGTAGTGGCAACAACCTTGGGAGGATGTCATCATTTTTTCTAAAAGTAATCTTTAGACCAGTGTGATGAAGCCATTTTATATAGGTTAAGCTAGCACAGGAAGAAGAAAATTAAAGATAGTTATAAATACTCTGGGAAATAAATTTCATGTGTTCTGAAAAATAAAAAAACTATTTAAATGATAGCAACATGGGATCTGACATTTGTTGTTGCAGTTGTAAGTTGCTGTTGAGTCAATTACAACTCACAGGGACCCCATTGGTGTAGAGTAGACCTGTTCCATAGGATTTTCAAGGCTGTGACTTTTGGGAAGCATATCTTCTTTGATATCTCGAGGTGGGATCACACTATTAACCTTTAGCTAGTAGTTGAGCACTTAACTGTTTGTGCCACCCAGAGTCTGTAAATACAATAATTTCTCCCTGTTATTTTGTACCTGTTATAGTCTCTCATCCTCTGCTTTATTGTTGTTTTTAATTTATGAAGTGCTTAGATCTAAGATTGTTCAAGTAATGAATAGGTACACTTATGACAAAATTATAGGCAGAAAATTTTTGTTGTTGTTTAGTATTATTGATGTGGTTACAACTCATTGTGTGACCCTGTATAAGGTTTCCAAGAAGCAGCTGGAATACTGAATCACATTAGGAATGCACCCTAAGAAAATAGGAAAGGATTTTATACAAATGGATTATCTTACAAGCTCTGTCACTTACTAGGGAATGTTGGGAACATTTTATTATGGGTGCAGAATTCTCATAGGCAAAATTTGTATATTGCTATCATCAGAATCTTAAAATGTACTAAGCCAGTCTTCCCACATCCATTATATTCTCTCATAGCACCATGTTCTTTGATTTTTGTTGTTGTTAAGTATAGTTGAGTAAGTTTCAACTCATAGGGTTTCCAAGGAACAGCTGGTGAGTTTGAACTCCCAACCTTGAAGTTCAGTGTATTATCCTGCAATGCTACACCAGGACTGCATGTTCCTCAGTGGCTCTTAGTATTTGAATTTTGCATTTATCTGAATGATTTTTCTTTTTAAATTAGAACTTCAAAAGATATGTAGAAAAATTCATTTTTTAATTCAGTATTTCCACAAACTTTTTGAAGCATCCTCGTATATATCACTGCAACCATGTTCCTGATTCATTCAAAGGAAGATCTGTATCTGTGTTTAATAAATCATTTTTTTCTTCAGTGCCTGGCACACAGTAGAGCCTCAGTAGTTAGTGAACAATTAAATAAATATCTAAGAAAAGTATTTAATTTTTAAAATTGTCATAAAAATTAATACTCAAGAATTCAAGTGCTTTAACTTACTGAAATATCTTCTGCACACTGACTAATAGGAACATTGAGTTCCTAGCATACAAAAGGTTGAGTAATTGATTGTGTTTTATTAAATGATTGAAGCACTTTTGAATACTGTAAGGCTCTTCACAAAGTCCTCTCTATGCCATAATGACTTGCTAAAATATTTTCAACTTTAATTGGATAGAATCATAGACAGAGTGTTTAAAGATGGGAAATTCAACATTTTATGGAAGTTTCTTCTAAGATAATGTATTAAAGCACTCAAAGTTTTAAATGACATACTGCCTCTATAAGTTATAGCTGGTCTGGGTATTTACTGCAGTTTAAAGAAGGCCTGGTGTGGCGCTGTGGAATTAGTACTGTTAGCCACAGTATTGGCAGTTCATACCCACAAACTGCTCATAAGAAAACCTAGACAGAGTCACTCTGAGCTAAAACTTACTCTACTGCACTTAACAACACCAAGGAAGTCATAAAGTATCAATGTACACACAAACACAGATGATAACATTATAAACATAAACTCTGTCTAGAAAAAATATTTTGACAACTCATAAATTGCACATCAAAAACATTTGCCATCAGGTGATTTCACCTCCTACCTACCTACCTGACAGAACAGAGTAGAATTGCCCCATTAGGTTTCTAAGGCTTTAAATCTTACAGCCGTATCTTTCTCTTGAGAAACAGTCTGATGGATTCAAGCCACACATCTTTCCAATAGCAGCTGGTCACTTACCAGTGCACCACCAGGGTCCCTTAAATAGCAAAGAATAATGTATCATTCTTATCAATAACCACAACCCTGATATGGCATAGAATCATGAATAAGACACTAATGACTGAAGACCAGAAGAGTGTGTTGGGGGATGGCATCAAAAATCTCATACAGAAAGAAAGCAAAATGTCATTACAAAGATAAGAAAGAAAAAAAGAAAAGACCAAAATGGATGTTAGAAGAGACTCTGAAAGTTGCTCTCCAATGTAGGGGTGCTAAAGCACATGGGAGAAATGAGGAGGTAAAGGAGTTGAATAGAAAATTTCATAGGGCAGCTTGAGAAGACAAGCTTCAAATATTATAATGAAATTTGCAAAGATCTGGAGTTAGAAAACCTAAAGGGAATAACACACTGGGCATTTGTCAGGCTGAAGGAACTGAAGGCAAAAAATTAGGTGTCAACTTGAAACATTGAAGGATTCTATATGAATGATGCAGAAAATATCTGAAGAAGATGGAAGGAATACACAGTCACTGTACCAAAAAGAAATTTAAAAAAAAAATGTTTTATTGTGAATTATATGATAGTTTACATGGGAGAACATTGGTTTTACATTCATTCTATTGTATATCGTCTCATTGCCATGGTTACAATCCCCTCCATGCAATCCTACCCCATAATCGCCAGGTCTTCAGCACACAGTTGCTCTCCCTCTCTGGATCCAAAGTCTCCAGCTGCTCCATTGCTCCACGTCATCATCTCTGGCTCAATTTCAGGCATCACTGCTTCTCTGGGTAGGGTCCCGCTCTCTGCTCTTCTCCCTTGATGGTCCTAGGGACCTCCACTCCTAGACTGAAAAGTTAATCACTCCCCTCCTTACTACAAAACATCTACCTTTACATTTCCAACCCTCACAACCAGTCCTGATAACAATTATTCACTATTGTATCACAAGAGACCCGTCTGCATTTCATTGCATCAACCCCACCTAGTCAGATTGAATACTACTCACTGGAGATTCTACCCAAAAAGAAATTTTTGATGTTCAACCATTTCAATAGGTAGCATGTGGTCAAGAACCACTGCTACTGATACTGAAGGAAGATATCTAAGGTGCACTGAAGGCATTGGAAAACAACAAAACTGCAGAAATTGTTGGAATACAAATTGAAATCTTTCAACAAACTGATGCAGCAATGGAGGCACACACTCATCTATGTCAAGAAATTTGGAAGACAACTACTTGTCCAACTGAATGGAAGAATTCCATATTTGTGCCTGTTCCAAAAAGAGGTGACCCAATGGAATATGGAAATCATCAGACAATATCATTGATATCACATGTAAATAAAATTTTGCTTAAGATAATTCAAAAGCACCTACAACAGTACATTCACAGAGAGCTGCCAGAGGTTCAAGCAGGATTCAAACAAGGACGTGGAACAAGGAATATCATTGCCAATGACAGATGGATCTTGGCTGAAAGCAGAGAATACGACAAAGATGTGTACCTGTGCTTTGTTGACTTTGTAAAGGTTTTCAATTGTGTGGCTCAAGACAAGTTTTAGACAATAGTTTGGAGAATGTGTATTCCAGAACACTTAATTGTGCCCATGAGGAATCTGTACATAGATAAAGAGGCAGTTGTTCAAACAGAACATGTCAACACTGAATGTTTTAAAATTAGGAGAGGTGTGTGCCAGGGTTATATCCTTTTACCATACTTATTCAATCCGTAGGCTGAGCAGATAATTAGAAAAGGAGATTATATGAAAACAAAACAAAACA
This sequence comes from Chrysochloris asiatica, assembly GCF_000296735.1. Classification (NCBI taxonomy): domain Eukaryota; kingdom Metazoa; phylum Chordata; class Mammalia; order Afrosoricida; family Chrysochloridae; genus Chrysochloris; species Chrysochloris asiatica. The sequence continues at coordinate 4,196,340 of NW_006408655.1, forward strand.
AAACATGGCATCAGAATTCAAGGAAGATTCTGAGACTACAATAACAACCTGCCATATGCAGATGATACAGCCTTCCTTGCTGCAATTGAAGAGGACTTGAAGTACTTACTGATGAAAATTAAAGACTACAGCCTTAGGTTTGGGTTGTACCTCAAGGTGAAGAAAACAAAATCCTCACAACTGGGTCAAGAAATACATCAAAGTCAATGAATGAAGACTGAAATTGTCAAAGACTTCATTTTGCTTGGAACAACCATCAACATTCATGGAAACAGCAGCCAAGAAATCAAATGATGTATTGCATTAGGCAAATCTGCTACATAAGACTTCATTAAAATGTTCAAGAGCAAAGTTGTCAATTTGAGGGCTAAGGTATGCCTGATCTATACCATGTTATTTATAATAGCCTCATAAGTATGTGAAAGTTGGACAATGAATAAGGAAGACCATAGACAAAGCAATACATTTGAGTTATGGTGTTGGAGAAGAATATTAAGTGTACCATGGACCAACAAAAGAACAAATCTATTTTGGAAGAAATACAGCCAGAGTGCCTCTTAGAAGTCAGGATGACTATACTTTGTCTCTCATACTTTGTACATATTATCAGAAGGGAACAAACCCTGGAAAAGGGCACCATGCTTGGAAAAGTGGACATTCAGCGAAAAAGGGAAAGGCCTTCGATGAGATGGATTTGCACAGTGGCGGCAGCAATTGGCCCCAGTGTAGCAAAGATTATGTATGAGGTTGGCAAAGGACTTGGCAGAGTTTCTCTTTGTCGTGCATAAGGTCACCATGAGTTGGTAGATTGTATCTCATAACAACAACGACCACTCAATTACCCTAGAGCCCTTTAGTGGAACTTTGGGATAATAAGCCTAGGACTGGCGATTCAAACCCACCAGCTGCTTCACGGGAGAAAGATGAGGTTGTCTGCTCCTAGAAAGATCTCAGAAACCTTGTATAGGGTTGCTATAAGTAGGCATTGACTTCATAACAGTGGGTTTGGTGTTTTTTTTTTTTTGGAAATAATCTTCCCAGAAAAGGGTAGGAAAACCATTTAATTCCAGCAACCATGTGGTGGGATAGTGTGGCAATTCAGGAAAAATGATAAGTTCATGAGTTCCTTTATAATAGCTTTATATTAACTGGAAAAACACTATGTTGTTGTTAAATAC
>NW_006408655.1:4198349-4202616 GCF_000296735.1 Chrysochloris asiatica
ATAGATATAAAATATATTAATGTTTTATTGTGAATTATGTGATAGTTTACATGGGAGAACATTAGCTTTACATTCATCCTATCAAATATCGTTTCATTGCCATGATTACAGTCCCCTCCATGTGAAACACTATATTTTTGTGCCTATCCCCAGAACCCTGATAGGCACTGTAGGATAAACACTAACAGCTTATCCCACCATTCAAGGTCAGCAGTTCAAATATTCCAGCCATAATCAACCAATGGCACTAGGTTTGGTTTTTGGTTCGGTTATCCTGTAGATAAAGTATATAACTGCCAATCATAAGTCAGCATGGCCCACACTAACCTAGGTTTTTTGGAGATGCAGAATAAATGTCTTTAGCCCTGGTTTTCTCTTGACAAGCTATTCCCATGAATCATAGTTGTACAAGGAAAGTGCCTCTTGCTCAATTTACCTAATTTTTCCCAAAATTAGGCATTTCCCAGAGAGTGAGGGCTTGATTAGAGAAATAAATAAATAAATGTAAACATGGCATCTTTAAAAGTTACTCCTGCTAACCTACTACCATAAGGTTTTTGGTTTCAGCAATCTTTAATTTAAAAAATAAAATTTGAAATATTACTTTAAAAACAGTAAAGGTATTTAGATAAATTTTCAGTTTAATGATAACATTTACACTAAATTATCTCTGAGTTAGTACAACATGTTTATCATTTTTGCAAGTTGTTATCGAGTGGATTCCAACTCTGGGAAACCCATGACTGTCAGAATAGAATTCTGCTTCATAGGGCTTTCAAAGGGTAATTTTTCAGAAGTAGCTTTCCAAACCTTTCTTCTAAGTTTCCTTTGGGTTAGAGACAAACTTTCCAGTTGTTAGGTTACCAGCTGAGCATGTCATCTGTTTCTACTACCCAGGGACTCCCTGTTACTACATAGAATTGTTTACGTCAACAAACCTTGGGCCGGCTATGCTACTATGTAATATAAAATTTTATATTTAAAAACAGAGTCGCATTTGGATTAGCAGGATTTGCGTAAATTTTTTATGTAGGCTTAATTTGTTTGTACCTCTCTTTTAAATAAAGAGCTGAAGGTATTATTGTCTTATATTATTGATTCATTAAATGCTCTAGTATTAATTTTGTATTAAGTGCAAAAATCCCTTGAAGGCAAAAATCAGTGCTCCCATTTTATAGGTGAGAAACAGGTTCATGCAGGTTCAGTGTGTCCAGGATCACCATAGCTGAGATTAGAGCTAGGACAAGTCCAGATCGTCTTCACTGTAATTAAGGGTTTTCTTTGCACTATTAGTGTGGTGTTAGAGGATAAGTACTGGACTGCTAACCACACAGTCAGCACTTCAAGCCTACTAGCCAGTCCTTGGAAACCCTGTGCAGGGTTTTTATGAATTGGAACCAACTCTGTTTGTAGGGCACTCATCAACAGTAAGAACAACACTAGTATCTGATTGGGAGAAAGATGAGGCTTTCTAGTCCCATAAAGATTTACAGCCTTGGAAACCCAGTATAGGATCGCTGTGAGTCAGAACTGACTCCAGATAGGAATTAGCAAATAAGGAGAAGACTGGATCTTGAGGTTTGTAGACATGTGTGAAAGAAAAAGAAGTTAAATTTAGAGACATTTTATGATTAGAAGTCATGTACCACTATGTTACTGCAAATTTCCTGATCCTGGTTATTATTGCACTCTTGCCTTTTCCAATTTAAAGCAAAGAAAAAAGTAGTATAGACCAGGACATGCCCATAAGAAGGGCATGTGTAATATGTTTACTGTGACTGAAAGCAGCGAGGTAAAATAAGAACCAAACTCCTTGGCTGCTGAAGTTTTTATCTCAAAAGAAATACATTTCTACACGTTAACACCTTTTGAGGAATCATGATGGTTCAGTGCTTAATTAAGCTCTTGACTGCTAACCAAAGGTCTATTTAAAATTATCAAGAGTATCACTATTAGGACAAAAATCAGTGCTTAAAACAAGTTCCGCTACTCAATCTTGGAGTCCTGGTATGGAGCTGTGGGCTAATGCATCATACTGCAGTCATTTGACCTACAAGGTCGGCGGCGCCTTGTTGTTGTTATTGTTGTGTTCCGTGGAGTTGGTTCTGATTCATAGCAACCCTGTACAGGGTTTTGATGCTGTAAATCTTTATATGGGAGCAGAAAGCCTCATCTTTCTTCCGCGGAACAGCTGCTAGTTTAGAACGGCTGACCTTGTTGTTCGCAGCCCGATTCTTAACCACTATGCTACCAGAGCCCCTGCTCCTTGGAAACCCTAAACAGGGTTGCTATAGGTCGGAATCAACTAGAGGGCACTTAACAGCAACAAATGCAATCTTTTTTTTTTTTTTTTGAATCAGAGTCTTTTCCTTTTCGAGCCTAGGCGACAAGTACTTTTTTCTTAATTCTGAGAGTTTTCGTTTCAGTACTATTTTTTGGTATCTTCATTTTTTTTATAAGCAAACATGAAGTAATATTTTTAGCTTAAGCAAAAGTTTTTAACTGCTTATTTGTTTTCTTCCAAAAAAATGCAGAATACTAGTTAAAACAAAAATATGAATCCTAGTTGGTAGCTATGAAGTTACGTTTCAGTTTCTGTTGCATGTTAGCAGTTTTCTAGTAGAAACTGTGTTTTCTAGTAACAGTAACGGAGTCATCAGAATATAATATATGGAGCTGAAAATTCATTCCTGTAGACCTCCATGGGCTTCAGAAATCTTAGCCTGGGGCCCATTAAGCTACCTTTCAGCCTCATGGAAACCATACAACAAAGGCAAAAATGTAGGCATTGTGAATCGAAGAAGAAAATTCCATTAGTACTAAAAGGAATGTCTTCAGTGTGGAAATGTGTGATTTTAATGGTGAAACAGGTATTTCCAGGTCTTCTATAAGGCATTCTAGTATTTTTGTTTTGTTTTGTTTTTTTTATCTGAAGGTGTTACTTTCTCTCTCAGAATTTGTCAAATGTGTTTGAAGTTCATTCAGTTCATTGGGCTCCATTTGTTAAGTGGCCTTGGAAATTTAAGCAGACAGTATCCGTTAACAAAAAATGAAATTCCTAAGGCAACATTCCTGCACACTGGGCTCAATGTTAACCTCAGTATGAGGTTAGAGTTTTCCAAAAGGAGAATATTCAGTTCTTTGAAAAATAACTCAAATGCTGTTTCAATAACAAAATTCCAATTAACCACATAAATTCCAAATAGCACACCTCCTAAGTCTGAAGGTCAGATAGTTTTTTAGGAGACTCTTACCAGAATTGGTTGGTATGTTTTTCTCAGTGCATGTTTTTTTTGTTTTTTTTTTTCCAATGGGGTTTTTTAGGCACCGCACTTGTTGTCCAGTGGGATCATGTACATCTCCAAGACAATTACAACCTGGGAAGTTTCACGTTCCAGGCAACCCTACTCACTGATGGACGTATAATCTTTGGATACAAGGAAGTAAGTGATGTATTGATCATTTCCTTCCCTCCCCCATGCCTTCTATGTTTTTGTTTAAGTTTCAAGAAAGGGGAATCTTACAGTCATGAACCACAAATTATTTTAACTTCCCGGTTTCTTTTCCTTGATGAAAAACTGAAAAAAAATATTTGGATTTCATTTCTGGATTGGTTTTTAATTATGTTGGTTTTATTTGTGTTATTCTGATATAATTGGAATTATGGCCCATGAATAACATAAATTGTTAGGTATTTATATTCTAATGGTATTTCTAAGATGTCCCTAGTGAAAATATTCCCAATTTTGAGGAATTTGTTACAAGTCATAATATGTATATTTATATCTGTTTTTGTTTATTTTTTGTCTTATCAATCTCAATGACATAGTTTTGTTCTCATTCCAAAAGTATTAGTAGATAGGAAAACTGGTATGGCCCAATGACCCTGTACTGAAAACATTCCAGATTCACTGAACAATGTTTATTACAAGTAATTGGAAAGATCAGTTGGAGATATAAGTCACAGAAAACCAAAAGGATTTAAACATGTGGCTTATTTCATCCTACAAAATGGACAAAGTAAAGAATGCATATTTACTAAATAGTGGTGGTTATATGCCGTGGAGTCTGTTCTGACTCATGGTGACACTGCGTAGAGTTTCTGAGACTGTAAATCTTTAAAGGAACAGAAAGCCTTATCTTTCTCCCCCATAGCTCCTGGTAATTTTGAACTGTTGACCTTGAGATTAGCAGCCTGACTTGCAACCACTACACTACCAGAGTTCCGGTGGTAGTGTTAAATAAATGTACAGAATGTTTAAACTAA
>NW_006408655.1:4203834-4206955 GCF_000296735.1 Chrysochloris asiatica
AACAACAACAAGGTCACTATGAGTCAGTAACAACTCAATGGCACCTAACAACAACAATAACAACCAATAACTTCAGATGTAACAGTTAAGCATTCACTAGTCATCAGAAAAATTCTTAGAGAATTAATTATTTCTGGGACCCTAAGGAGTCCTGGTGAGGTGCTGTGGGCTAGTGTGCTGGACTGCAAAGTCGCTTTGAACCACAATGTTGGCAGTTCAAGCTCATCAGTTGCTCCTAGGAAACCCTATACAGGGTCACTATGGGTCAGAACTGACTTGAAAGCACTTGATTATAATAACAACAAGTCCTGGTGTGGTGCTATAGGATAAGCAGTGGACTGCTTACCTCAAGGTTTTGGTGGCGGTTAAAACCTGCCAGCCTATCCTATACAGGGTTTCTATGATTTGGAACAGACTCAACAACGCTTAACAACACAACAGTGAGTATTTATGATAACACAGACTGAATATCATGTATTTAAATGAGGGATTATTTTTTTTCCTTGAATAGCAAATCCCTGGATATAGGAAGGATATTGGCAATAAAAAAGAATTTGCTTTAGTTAAATCTCCTGAATTCCATCTATTCTATAGGAATAAGGATATTTCTATTTCAAACAAACAGACCAGATGTTTCTACAATTTAAAGAGTGTTTCCATATGGAAGTATTTATTTACTTGGGGCAATAATGCAATTAGAATATAATACAGATTCTCTCCTGCTCGATGTTTCTTTACCCAGAGTTGCATTTTGATATGATAGCCTACCATGTTCTTATCTCCTACTCACTGGAAGCTGAGAGACAGTCTGTCAAAGGAACTCATTCATTTGTAGCTTTCATTTCAATTGAATGTATTGCTGGGACTACAGGGTGACATTCTGGAATGTTAGTCTTCCACTATCTTAACCAACAGTGGTAAAATTTCTGGAAAGATGCAGGGTCAAGAAGTCTAGAATCTTAAAGCTCACTAACTGTCGGTTTTGTCAAAAAAGAAGTCTGTGTTGTTATTGTGGTCTCTGTCAGCAGTCTTTATTATCAAAATTGCCATCTTTATTTATGCTGTTCTTAATGGGTGCCTCACATTGCAAAGTAATAGTTCATTCTTCCTGTTCTCCCTTTGTTGTGGTTTGGCATTAACAAAAATATTTTTCTTTTCTTTATTTTAATCAAAGGAACATTTTTCATGATGGTTTTCCTGTTTTGTCATGGGGAAATAGTAAAGTCATATGAAATTTTAATGTTTCTGGATATCCGCAAAGTATTGTCTTATGGAACATTTTTCCTCTGTGCTCAGAGTTAAAAGATGTCCTTTTTAGCTGTATTATTTGCTTTACTGCCCTTTCTCATTACAGTTCTTTCCTCCATTCTACCTTATATCCATCCCTCTATGGGTTAATGCGTCAGACTGCAAAGCCATTTGAACTGCAAGGTTGGTGGTTCAAGCTCACCAGCTGCTCCTTGGAAACCCTATATAGGGTCACTATGGGTCGGAATTGACTTAGTGGCACTTAACAACAACAATAATCATCACACATCTCAATTTGAGGAGGCAAATTTCTTTCTATAGAATTTGCCAAGTTAAGTGTCCCTTTATGTTAGAGGTGAAAACTAGATGCTTCTGGCACTTCTAGAAAGATTTGTAAACACATGATAATTCGAAAAACTAGTAGTAATTTGCATGATTTGCAAAATTTAGTTTTCAGTTCTTCAGTGGTCCCCTTTTTTTCCCTTAACATCCTTAGCTCTTCACAGACACTGGGCATAAAAATATTGATTAATGTGTACGACTTAATTATGAATTAGGTCCTCCCACCAAGGGGAAAAAAAAGGATCCTAAACCCATTGCCAGTGAGCTGATTCCAACTCAAAGCAATGTAGATAAGAACTATACCATATGATTTCCAAGACTAATACGTCTTTCTGTTGCATAAAGCCTGGTAGCCTCCAATTACCGACCTTTCAGTTAGCAGATGAGCACTTATGCACTGTGCCACCAGGAGTTCTCTGGAATTATGACATATAAAAGTATTTTATAACTAAGCTAACTGCATGAAGATTGCATGACATGCATACAGAGCTAGTTCAGACCAAATCTAGGATGGAAAAACTTAATTTAGTGATTTCAAGGTATAATAATATTTTTGTCTTTTCCAAGAAGATGAAATACAAAAAGTCACAACTCTATTTCTACTTTGTTCTCTTTCTACAAATAGTTGCTAATGTTTGCTGTTTAAGAATCTTTATATCTGACTCCATTGTATTACACAATTACATGTATAGTTTGGAGAGAGATTTTTAGTGAAGTTGTTGTCAATTCCGACCCATAGCGACCCTGTGTAGGATTTCTGAGGAACAGCTGGTGAGTTTCAACTGCTGATCTTGTGGTTCAAACCAACTTAACACATAGTGCCACACCAGGGCTCCAAGTGAAGTTGTAGAGCTAACCAAATCATAGGAACATCATATCATACACGGAGTATAGTCATGCATTTCTTACCTGACTAAACTTAAAATCAGTCAAAGTAGAATTATAGACAAGGAGGTAAGTACTATTTTTTCTGTAATAATCTGCTTCTAATAGAAAAATTCTTGTTATGGTGATTGTTATGTGCTGTTGAGTCTGTTCTGACTCACAGAAACCCTGTATAAGGGTTTCTGAGACTGTACATCTTTTTTTTAATTGTGAATTATGTGATAGTTTACATGGGAGAATATTAGCCTTGCATTCATCCTATCGTATACCATTTCATTGCCATAATTACAGTCCCCTCCATGCATTATCAACCAACCAAAGGGTACACCCTCCAAGCCTGTCCCACGGTCATCAGCACTCTACCCCTCTCCCTCTCTGGGTCTACAGTCTCAGCCTCTCCATCTCTCCACATCATCCTCTCTGTCTGCATCTCTGGCTTCACTGTTTTCTCTGGGTAGGGTCCTACAATCCACTCTTCTCCCTTGCTGGCCCCAGAGACCTGCACTCCTGGACTGCAAAGTCAGCCACTCCCCTCCTTTTGCTACAAAACATCTGCCTTTCCATTTCCAACCCTGACAGTTAGTCCTGATAGCAATTATTCACTATTGTTCCACAAGTGAATAATTGTACCCCATATCCTTTCATC
>NW_006408655.1:4207605-4210000 GCF_000296735.1 Chrysochloris asiatica
AGTTTTTCTTGAGAGGGGACCTGACCACTTGCCTTAATGGCTCCTGGATGAGCAACTTGCTTGTTCTTGTAGTAGACATTTGGATTGCCATTATTGTTTTTTTTTGTTGTTTTTTTAAAATTTTTCCTGTCAATCTTTCTTTTGAGAAGTATCTTCTGCTATTCTAGCCACTCCAGGCTGGTCTACTTTTCCTTTCAAGTGGAGATTTCCCACCTCAGAAGATTCTGGATGGGGTTCAGGATTCTACCTATAGCCTTATGCAATGCACAGGATCATTTTAGATATTCCAATCAGTTACAGGCAGAAGACGTACTTAAAAGTTTTCTATAGTGATGTTTCTGGCTATTCCTTTCTCTCCCCCTCAAATGTCGATTTCACAATGGTATGCAAGGGAAACCAAGATTCAAAAGATAGCCAAGCATCTTAACATTATTTCCCCTCTTTTACTCATTCAAACCATGCCTCAATCCATGTATCCCAGAGCCCTGTTGCCCCAAGGTTGTGCATATATCATTATTTATCTCTGTCCCACTTAGCCCATGCAAACCTGCCTAACTGTTCTGCCCTCTGCCTTGTTCTTCCATTCCCCTGCCCTTTCTTGTGCATTGGCCATACACACCCTCTCCCCAGCTCCCAGAGGATTATACATATTTGTAGGAGCAAAAAACTATCTCTCAACTTGTGGGTGGTGATTTTTGTTGTTAAGTGCATTGGGTTGATTCCAACTCATAATGACCATGTAAAGGGTTTCCAAGGAGTGGCTAGTTGGCTTAAAATGCCAACCTCTTGGTTAGCAGTCCAGTGCTTGTCCTATAGAGACACACCAGGACTTTTTGTGGTTGGTAACAACTGCATTCCCCAGGCAAATGCTTGTTGTTGGTGTTAAGTGCCACTGAGTTAATTCTGACTCATGACCATACTGTAGAGGATTTTCAAGGAGCAGCTGATAGATTTGAACCACGAACTTTGTAATTAGAACCACCAACTTTGTAATGAGAAAGAAAACTCTTGATTTTCTTTCTCATAAAACCCACCAATAAAGGACTTGGTTAAGTTGTAAATTCGTAATTGATTGGATAAATATATTACTTTTTGGTTACACTTATATGATCTATTCCAGTAGTTAATTATTTTTCTGTACCTTAGTTTGCCAACTTAATATCCTGGTTACTTAAATGATCTCCAGTTTGATCATGTTCCAAATATAATTATTTCTCCAAGAGCAAAATTCTTTTCACAGTGCAAACTATGTAAGAAAGGTATCATTCATTTGGAGAATACGAAGTTTTCAAAAAGCATTGCTAAAAAAAATGTAGGAAATTTTATTAAACCAAGGAAAACAAAATGCTAAATTATCCTTTCTCAACATCTAGGTCTACCACTTTTGAAGGTAGATTTTTTTTCTCTCTCTGTCTAACTCTTCCCCACATAATTCTGTGCTTTTAGATTTATACCAGGTCAAAGTGACAGTTTGAACATCTTTGAGCAACTCAAATTGTGTTCCTTTTCAATGTTTTCTTTGTTTTGGGAGTACAAATAAATCAGAAGAGGCAGGATCAGGGATGTGGGGTGGATGGAGTTTGGTTTCCCAATGAAATTCTAGTAGGACAACTCTTGTTGCCCTTGAAGAATGAGCAGTGTGATGGGAAACTTCCTCTGTGTAACTTTCCTGGCCTTACTCTCACCAATGTGGTTTTCACGTTTTCTTATAACTTCTTCATAATAAGCCTCCAGGATTGCCCTGTGTATTACAAGAAAATCAATCAAGATTGCCTACCTCTTTGGAATTAAATTAATAAACAGTCACCATAACCTTCTGGGAGTCCTGGTGTGGTGCTGTGGACTAATGTCTCAGACTGCAAAGTTGTTTGAATGGCAGGGTTGGTGGTTCAAGCTCACCAGCTGTTCCTTCGAAACCCTATACAGGGTTGCTATGGATCAGAATGGACTCAACAGCACTTAAAAACAACAACAAAATAACTTTCTGAGTTGACCACTGTGCCTTAAATTTAAGTAGGTCATCACTTCCATTTGGAAGTCTCTGTTTTGACTAGACCTTTTCTGAAAGCACCCTAATGAGACTTAGTTAGACATATGTATTACTGAGAGAACTTATCTGCAGTCATCCACTGATCGCAGAGCCATGTTTAACAGTTTTTGTTTGGAATAAACCCATTCATGTATGAACTGGAACCCTAGTAACAATACTTTGTAACTTGCCCTTGTATACTTGCATTACTCATTATATTCTTGCTTCAGATTGAGATTTTCTGAAACTTGCTCTTGAGCATAGAAAAGCTAAAGCTACTATATGAAATGATGAAGTAAGAGAGCTGAGCAGAAAATTTCAAAGGATAGCACAAAAAGCCAAAGCCAAATATTATAATGAAATGTG
>NW_006408655.1:4210850-4214315 GCF_000296735.1 Chrysochloris asiatica
AAAAAAAAAATTGAAGCACTGGAATGCTAACTGCAAGGTTGGTGGTTCAAATCTACCAATTGCTAATCAGAAACCTATACAGGGTGGCTATGAGTCAGAACTCATATTATTAAAAATAATAACACCATGGGCAATATATTGAATAATGCTGGAAACATCAAAAGAAGTTGGAAGGAATACACAGAGTCACTGCATCAAAAACAATTGGTTGATGATCAGTCATTTTAAAAGGTAGCATATGAGTAAAAGGAAGAAATCCAAGTAACACTGAAAGCCTTGAACTGTTTCAACAAACTGATGCAGCACTGGGCCACTCATTCATCTGTGTCAGGAAACTTGAAGACAGGTACCTAGCCAACCAAAGTCAAAGAAAAGCGATTCACCCAAGATCATTTGACGCCAGAGCTCATAGGTTTGACTGTATACCATATGCCTCCTTAGAAACTTCCTTTTCAATAAATATCTGAGCTATTTTACTTACTTACAATGTTGTCCTAGATTGGTCATCTTCATGTTGGTTGGTCATTTTAATACTCTAATTCAGTCACTTGAGAACACAGTAAAACATAGTTTAGCTTTCCCCAGTCTTTGTTTTATTCAACTTAAAAGTAATTAAAAGATAGTTTTCTAGGAGGTGTAAACAGTTAAGCACTGTTCATAAAATAGGTGGCCATTTGAGTTCACTGGAAGCTCCTAAGAAGAAAGACTACTTCTAAAAAATCAGCCATTGAAAATTCTGGAGTCAGAATAATCAAGTTTGGTACATAGGTGAAATAGAAGGATCCTTTCTTAGATAAGTGGAATTGGAAATGAAATTTTCTATTTTCTATTCTGTTAACAACTAATTATAACACTAGAATTCAGAGTCTTTGTATTGGCTATCACTGAATAGTGATGATTATATGATTTTGATTACAATAATTATGAACCTGAACTTTCTGGTCTCTTGATAATGTAAAAAGGAAACTTGCTGTTCTCAAAAAAGTGTTTCATTTCCCAAAAGTCAGAGATTTTAAATCAGATTTATTACAGCCCTTGATGCTATCTATCCTAGTATATACCCTTACATCTGTGAAGGTGGGTTTCCACTAACTTGACATACTTTACAGTGTATTGTTGCTCTGATCCAAACTAGGAAACGCTGTGAGTTTTTGTGTGTCTATTGTATATTTTAAGGAGCTCTGGTAGCGTAGTGGTTACGAATCAGACTGTGAACTGCAAGGTCAGCAGTTTGAAACTACCAGCTGTTCCGCGGGAGAAAGATGAGGCTTTCTGCTCCCGTAAAGATTTACATCCTCGGAAACCCTGTACAGGGTCACTATGAGTCAGAACTGACTCCACGGCACATAACAACAACAGCATTGCATATTTATTTATTTCTCTTTCTCCAGTTTATGGGAGGGCAAAAGTGGTTTGCAGTTTGTTGTTATGTGCCTTTGAGTGGACTCCAACTCATAGCAACCCTGATAGGGTTCCCAAGGTTTTAAATTTTAATGGAATAAGAGAGTTTCATTTTTATCCCATAAAGTGGCTGGTGGATTTGCACTGCTGATCTGGCAGCCCAACTCACAATGAAGGAAAGTAGTAATACTCATTAAGCATATGATCCTACTATATGGTGACCGGGAAATCACAGAAAATCCACACCATTTATTTACTTGTATGCCATATCATCTCTTTCAGTGGCAAATCTTAGAGGAGTTGCTACAGAAGAACTTTACTCTTTATTAAGTACGAGCACTTGTAATCAATTCTAACATTTAAGTATTTAAACTTAATGTTCCTTAGTGTAACATTTACTGTTTCTATGGAAGGATGCATAATTAATAAATGACCATTGCCAACTAGTTGTAGGTTTCAGTGGCTTCCTTAATGTACTTTTAAAAATCTCTTTGAGTGCTCTTTGTCTTATTTAAACTGTAATGACCCTTCATTCACGTAATCAGTCTCAAAGTATTAAAGGTTGAACACTTGCTTAACTCATACAATTTTGAATGGAAAATTTGAGAGTGAGAAAAGGCAAAAAAATATATAACTGAATAGTGAAAGAACTACCATTTAAATGGAAAGGGGTTTGCCTTCTATGGCTGTCACTGTATTCATGAGAATGTGTGGCACATGAGCATGTAATATACATACAATCATGCATGTGTGGTATATGTATGACACCTATCAGCCTAATATATATTTACACACATACATATACAGTGTCACAGAACCTTATAAATATACAAGTACGAAAAAAGTATATAGATATAACACAGGTTTAAGAAACTCAAACAACTTATAAAATGCTAGCTTAAAACTGCAGAAATAATTGTAGGGAAAGGAAGACATACATGATTTTATATCAGAGTATTGCCTTGTATTTTAAATGTATAAAGCATTAGAATTATGCCTTTATGGCTTTCAGTAGAGCCCAATTCATTTGCATTTGTAGGTGTATTTTTTATTTTATTTTGTCACACATAAAAGCTGGTTTTTTGTTTTTTTTTCATTTTTTTGTTGCTGTTTACTTTCCATAATGTAAGAAAATGATGAATGGAATTGTTTTCACTTTCTTGAGTTACAGTAGCAAATGCTGCAAGTAAAAATAGGAAGGAGGAAGGGGAGAAAGGGAGGGAAAGTGGAAAGAGGGAAGAAGGAAGAAAAGACAAAAAAAGGAAGGAAGAAAAGGAAAAAGAAAACAAGGAGGGAAGGGGAAGGAAAGAAGTAAGAAAGGATGATATGTAGGCAGAGGAAAGAGTTATAGAACTCAGAAACCTCTTCTAAGCATTGGCTCTGCCAGCAGCTGGTTATGTTGTCTGTGGCAATTTATATGATCATCCTGGGTGCTTTTTCATAACTTCCAAGCCTTGCTTTCCTTTAAACATGATGTGACATTGCTAAGTTTGTTTTACAGGGTATTCTTGTCCACATCAGTTCATCTGCAGCCTCCCTGCTTTGATACTTGATGACCAAAGAGCCTTTTGTCCCTGATACATTTAGAGTGCCTCCTACAAACCCAGGCTGCACAATTTCCTAATCTATTCTGGGCCTTGTTGCATAGGCTCCATTAGGCAGTCATCTACTTAATACCATCTCTAATGAAACTCAAACTATAGTTTATCAGACTACTGTTACATCAAAATTCTACTAACTTTCTTATTTTTTGCGATATATGTAGGGTTTCCAAGACTGTGAATCTTTGCAGGTAACAGCAGAAAGCCTTACCTTTCTCCCTCAGACTGACTCGTAGGCTGAAATTCCAACCTTGCAGTTAGCAGTCTGGTGTTTATCTTTTTTTTTTTTTTAATGTCTTATTGTGAATTATATGATAGTTTACATGGGAGAACTTAGTTTTACACTCATTCCATCGTATATCATCTCATTGCCATGGTTCCAATCCCCTCCATGCAATCATCAACCACCCAAAGGGTATATCCCAACCTGCCCCCTACACTTCCCCCTCCTCCCCCCAGTTTT
>NW_006408655.1:4220076-4224615 GCF_000296735.1 Chrysochloris asiatica
GGGTTGGGCTTCCAGGGCCCTGGGCCTCAGCGACCTGGCCACGCCGCGGGTTGGGCCTTGGGGGCCCTGGACCTTGGCGGCGACTGGGTTGTGGACCGCCTAGGCTGCGAGGTGGGTAGGCGATTTGGGCCTTGATTGGGCCTGGGCCTTTGTGACCAGTCTGTGGGCGGGTTGGGCCTCAGGGTAGACCTTGGCCTCAGTGGGCAGGCCTGTGCCTTGGGCGTTCCTGAGCTTCAGCAGCTTGGCAGAGGGCTGGGGGTAGTGGCTGCAGGGAGGTAGTGTCCGTATTTGATGATGTAAGAAATGCCTTTCTCAGTCTCTCTGTACCGTGGGTACCCCAAATTTCCAGATATCCACGCAGATATCACTCTCTATTTGTTCGGCTTTGTTAGTTTATGCTTCCTTTTCTCTGGAAATGCAGCCTTCTAAGTGGGGTTGTTCTAGCCTTGCATTACAAGGTCTGCAGGGGGCAGAGGCACTAGCCAGTGCGGGCGCAGAAGCGGGAGCCGTGTGCAGGCAGGCAAAAGCTCAAAATGCCTGTAATTCCTTAGCAATTTGATGTTTTAAAAAAATGAGTTCAGAATGTTGAAATATAAGATCTTATGTTTGTTCAAAGGCTATCTGTCTGCTAGACAGAGGTTTCTTATGTACGATTCCACCCCTTTTCCCCGAAACTGCACTACCTGAGCTGCCTGGTCAGGGAAGCGCTGGAAGTCCTCTCCTGGTGTTCATCTTACAGTGCCACTAGAGATCCTTTTGCTCAGAAAGTATTTATAAAATGTATATGTTGCTAGCATTTAACTACAAGGAAGTTTCAAATAAAAAAAAACAAATTTGCATTCTCTAAGGCTGCATTTACATGTTATCAGCTAACTGGTTGGGCAGTGGTTAAGGAGTCAGCTGCTAACCGAAAAGTTAGCAGTTCAAACTCACCTACCACTCTGAGGGAGAATAATATGGCAGTTGGCGTCCATAAAAAAATTGTTTTTTGATTTGTTAAGTGCTGTCAAGTCAGTGTTTACTCATAGCTAACTTGTGTAGGGCTTCTGAGGAGCAGCTTATGGGTTTCAACTGCAGACCATTGGGTTCACAGTCCTGTGCTGATCCTACAGTGCTATATTATTTTTGTTTTAAGTGCTGTGGAGTCATATCTGACTCATAGCAACCCTGTACAGGGTTCTCAAGGAGCAGCTGGTGAGTTTGAACTGTCAACTTTGTGGTTGAAACTGACCTTGCGGTCCAGTGCTTTATCCCACAGCACCACACTAGGACTCCATCCTAATGAACAGTTCTACTCTGTCCTGCAGGTCACTGTGAGTCAATATTGACTCGACGATAGACAGTGGGCAATGTATTTGTCAGTCTAGCAACTGGCTGGAAGATTTACTCAGGGTCTGCTCCTTCCTGGTCCCTACTTTAACAGTATCCTTTTTTTTTTTTTTGCCTGGGGGGGTGGTGAAGAGCATGTCAAGGTGGCGGTGATCCCTCCAATTTACCCCTATTCATCACCAATTATTTCTCTCTTAAATCAGGCCTATGTTAGCTAATGTAGATGTTAAGTTTGAAATCTCCTTTTTAATTTAGGGGCTAATTTTTTCCTATCAACTTTATGCTATACTTTTTCTCATTCCAGATTTTCTACAGGTTTGATTGTTGAGGTAGGGGTAGAAAGATGTTGGAAATTGAGTTTAGGACTCATCTTTGCATTTGTTTAGTCAATTCTATCACTCACTACCTGGAACATGAAAGAGGTCCAGTAACAGCCATCTACAAATGGATCAAGGAATTGTGCAAAACATTAATGATGTTCAGGAAAACAAATGGAATTTCATATTGTGAAATTTAACTGAGACCCCCTTCTATTCAAATGTAAGTTTCAGACAACTAAGCATTAATACTTTGGACTTTTATGTGTTATTTTGATAATAAAAAAAGTAACATAACTTTAATACTAGCTACCCTATCGAGTTAACGCAGGAGGCAGGAAAGCCTTTTAAGGAAGACTAGATAGGAAGTTAAGAACTGAATGTAAGAGTGAGTAAAATAGTTTTGTGTTTTTAAAATAATATATATGTATATGTATAGGGTTTCCAATGAGCAACTGGTGAGTTTGAACTGTGAATCTTGTGGTTCAAACCAACATTGAAGTCCAGTGCTTTATCCCCATAGCACCACACCAGGGCACACTCTTTCTCTCTCTTTTTCCATATATGTATGTGTGTGTGTGTGTGTGTATATATAGATATAGATATATAGATATATAGATATACAGATATACATACATACGGATATATACATACATATATATACATGTATACACACACACACACACACACATATATATGCCAAGCTCTGGTAGTGTAGTGGTTATGAATCAGGCTGCGAACCTTAAGGTCAGTGGTTCGAAACTCCCAGCCGCTTCGCGGAAGAAAGATGAGTCTTTCTACTCCCGTAAAGATTTACACCCTTGGAAACCCTGTACAGGGTCGCTATGGGTCAGAACTGACTCGACGGCACTTACCAACAACAGCAACACACACATATCTATGTATATATATACACACACATACACATATATATATATATACACATACACGTATATGTGTGTATGTGTATATTTATACACACACATATATACACATATACATAACCATATATATACATACATAACCATATATACATATGTACATATATATACACATACACACACATACATAACCATATATATATACATGCGTAACCATATATACATACATACATAAACATCTATATACATACATAGCCATTTATATGCCTACATAACCATATATATGCATACATAACCATATGTATATATACATAACCATATGTATACACACATAACCATATGTATACACAACCATATGTATACATAAATATATATGTATATATATGTATATATACACACACACATGATCATATGTATACATGACCATATTATACATGACCACATATGTGTATACATAACCATATATACACATAAGCATGTATATACATTTTATATATATAATTAAGTGCCATGTATATATGTATGTATACCATGGGGGTTCTGTTCTGATTCCTTGGAACCCCGTACCCTGTATAGGGTTTCTAAGGCTACAAATCTTTTTGGAAGCAGAGAGTCTCATCTTTCTCCTGCAGAACAGCTGGTAGTTTCAAACTGCTGACCATGAGATTAGCAGCCTGATTCATAACCACAGCATGACCAGAACTCCATATATATATATAAAATCATGTTGTTGTTAAGTGCCATCTAGTTAGTTCTGACATTCTGACTCAAAGTGACTGACCCTTTATAGGGTTTCTGAAGAGCAGGTGGTAGATCTGAATCCCCAACCTTGCAGTTGATGGTCCAGTGCTTATCATACAACTCCACACTAGGACTTCATATACACATTCATATGCATACCATATTGCTGGTTAGCAAATGAACAAAAACAACTTTAGAGTAATTCTTTTCCAGTGAAGTTTTGCTAGGCATATGGTATGTACTTTGGAACATGACTGTACAATCAAGTCTGTACTGAGATAGTGTGGTGCCTATTAGATAGAGAGCTGGGCCCATCATGGAAACAAATGAATATTTTGGAGACGTTTACAGGGCAGAACAGTGAGGAAAATAAAATTCCATTACCTCTGACTGAAGCAGCACAATGTTATCTCTGTTTTAGAGGCAGATGGAAAACCAGCGTCTTAGTGATTAGGTTGGGCTGCTGAGTCCGGTACAACAATACCATCCATAGTGGGAGAAATTAGACACTTTGCTTCTTTCTGAAGTCCATATGTCCATTTCCACCTTTTGCTGGTTTCTAATTAATTTTTCTTACTTAAATTTTGTCTATCCATTGCAAGAGCTTTCTGTTTCTATACTTAATTTGCTTCAATATATCATTTATTGAAGAATTTATACCATTCAATTTATGTGTATCTTGTAAAATGGAATCAAAGCTTAACACACCACAATAAAAAAAATCATTTGTAAGTATCTATATAAGCCAAAATGGAGGCATACTTTACCCTGTTAATGTTCCTTTTCTATCCATTCTATCCTGGGATGAATGCAGTTTTAAAACCCATTCTGAGACATTTGTAATACAATTCAATTCATTCTGAGGCTCAATTCAAATTTATTCTTGCTTCCATAATAAAAAGACAACTATTATAGGTACTTGGAAATAATGAAGCTACATTCCTTTTTCTTTTCTTTTTTTAATGCTGTAATTCACAATTTTTATTATTTCATATTGGTTTCTTGACATTCCCAGAGAGCCTGAATTGGGGGAAATTGGAAGAATGAGTATAAATTTGTACAAAAGATTAAAGAAAAAATAACCAGCTAATACATATGCAAACTTAAAGAGTTTCTATACATGGACATCTTCTTTGATCAAGAACTGGGTCTGAATTACTTCATGTCTTTAGCAAACAGAATTCTCTGTATGATTGGTGACTGACAATATGACATATGCATTTTTTTTTTTTACACCTTTTATTATGATTGGTGTTAGAGCAAATTGGTTT
>NW_006408655.1:4225085-4232802 GCF_000296735.1 Chrysochloris asiatica
AATACCAGTCCATTTCAGCTCACTAATGCCTAAGATACTGATGTTTATGCGTTCCATTTCATTTTTGACAGTTTCCAATTTTCCTAGATTCATACTTAGTACATACCATGTTCTGATTATAAATGGATGTTTACAGGTGTTTCTCTTCATTTTGAGTTGTGACCCATCAGCAAATGAAGGTCCTGTGGGCTTTACTCCATTCGCATCATCACAGTCAAATCTACTTTGAGGAGGCAGCTCCTCCCCAGTCTCATTTTAAGTGAATTCCATCCTGAGGGGTCATTTTCTGGCACTATATATGACAGTGTTGCTCTGTTATTCATTATGTTTTCAGAGACTAAATATTCCAAAGTAGTTTGTCAATTCTTCCTAGTCTGTCTTTGTCTGAAAATTCATCTGAAACCTGTCCACCATGGGTGACCCTGCTGGTATTTAAAATACCGGTGGTATAGCTTTCAGAATCACAGCATCTCACAAGCCACCACAGTATGACAAACTGGCAGACTAGTGGTGGATCATGTAATTAAGACCCCTGAAGTTGTATGACAGGACAGTGCTGACGAAAAACACACTTGCTACTAAGACCAAAAAGCTTTTTATCACTGTCTTCATTAAATCTGTCTCATATTTTGACAGTTGTACTTCCCAATTTACCCAGAAGTCATCTTCTTGTCACTTCTACTGCCTTTACCACTATAGGGTATATGAAGGCACCCATTTTTCACCTGGACAACTATGATATTCTCCAAAGTAGGTTCTCTGTCTCTTCTTGTCACTCTATAGCAGAGGTGTGAAACCTTTTTTTTGTCATAATTTATAACATCATTCTCAGCCCATACAACATTGCCAGTTTAAAAATTATCCTGCTATATTTGCTCAAACATGGTACAGTGGATTAATGTGCTAGACTACAAGGTCAGTTGGAATCACAAGGTCAGTGGTTGAAGCTCACCAGCTACTTCTTGGAAACCTTGTACTGGGTCTCTATGAGTTGGAACCTACTGGGTAGCACTTAACAACAACAATGTGAAGGTTGAAACTACCATTTCTTGGAAGGACTAGACCAAATGATTTCACAGGCATTATGTGATCCACCAGCCAGATGTCCCCCACCCCTGCTCTACAATATGGAACACACACCAGCTAATCCTTATCCTTTATAGGTGTAAATGGACATCATTTGACTCAAAATCCTTAAAACTTTACTCATTCCACCCAGAATAAAATCATTACCATGATTTACAAGGATTACACACTTTCCATGGCCTTGCTGATTTCACCTCCTGTGATACTCTTATTTACTCCTTATACACCAACTATACTGATAATTGTTTAATTTCATACAAACCTCACAAATAATTCAGCCAAGATATTTGCATGTTCTGGCCCCTTCCTGCTACTCCTTGTCAACTATCCACCTTGCTGGCTTTTCTACTTTTTCCACATTTCTGCTGAAAATTCATCTTATCAGAGAGACTTTCTATGGCCTCCCTCTCTAAAAGAGTCCCTCTTTCTGTGTACTCTGTTTAAGTTTTCTCCTTAGCACCGAAGTCATTCAACATATTCTCCTTTCACCTGTAATATCTGGGTTCATTCTGTAAGCTCTGTAGTAGAGTATAAGCTCTGGGAGAGCAGGAACTTGGGTTCTCTGCAGTAATTTCAATGTATGCAGCAATGCATAGAGTATATACGTATATTGGGTTTATATTTGGTGAGTGAACTTAATATGTAGTAGATGTTCTCAGAAATACTATGTGCCCATGTTATATTAGGACTCATAGATATTTATGGCAGTACTAAGGAGCTCTGGTAGTGTAGTGGTTACGAATTGGGCTGCTAATCTCAAGGTCAGCAGTTTGAAACTATAAGCTGTTCCACAGGAGAAAGATGAGGCTTTCTGCTCCCGTAAAGATTTACAGCCTCAGAAACCCTGTACAGGGTCCTTATGAGTTGGAACAGACTCAGCAGCACTTAACAACAACACTGGATGGTTTCAGACACAGTCCTCTAAAGTTATTGTGCTGTGAATATGTACATTAAGGAAGCTGACAAGTTAAAATATAGCCCTTAGTTGCCAATGAGGATTTCCACCTACCCCTGTTCTCTTTACACATGCGTAGACTTTTTAGCACAATGATTAAAGTCCTGGATTACTACCTAAAGGACAGCCATCCAAACCCACCAGCTGCTCTGTGGAAGACAGATGTGTCAGTCTGCTTTTAGAAAGATTTGCAGCCTTGGGAATCTTGTAAGGTAGCTCTACTCTCTGGTAGCATAGTGGTTATGAATCGGGCTGCTAACCTCAGGATCAGCAATTTGAAAATACCAGCTGTTCAGCAGGAGAAAAATGGGGCTTTCTGCTCCCATAAAGATTTACAGACTCGGAAACCCTGTACAGGTTCGGTATGAGTCAGAAGCCACTCCATGGCACCTAACAAAAACAACTCAACAGCAGCTCTCTGGTAGTGTAGTGGTTACAAAGGGCTGCTAACCACAGGGTCAGCAATTCGAAACTACCAGGTATTCTGCGGGAGAAAGATGAGGCTTTTGGCTCCTGTAAAATTTACAGCCTCGGAAACCCTGGGTAGGGTGACTATGATTTGGAACCAATTTCACGGTACTTAACAACAACAGCTGTGTCCCATAGGGTTTTTATAAGCTGGGATTGACTTGATGGCAATAGTCATTATTTGATTATTGTCCTTGTTGTTACTGTTTGCATTATTACTAACAATCTAATTGTAAAACTCTATTCAGTAGAATCAAGTGATTAAATCTTAAGATTAAAAAGCCCTTTAAAGGTCTTGCACAACTATCTTCTTAAAGAGTTTGCCAATTGATGATAGGATTAGTTTTATGAGAGCACTATAAACTCAAGTTCTGATTTGGATATGGGAAAGGAAGGCATGCAATAAATAACCATGGAATATTTTGGTAAATTGGTTCACTGCGTGCAGAGGAAAACTGCAGTATTGCATGTTAGAGAATGAATGAGTGGCAAATGGTACTAAAGAAACTTCCATACTTCTTCCTAAGAAGGCATCTGTTTATGGAACCTGAATTAGAATTCCCTATATTTTTTTCCATTCTTTTAACTTTTCTTGTTTAACAGCTTTACATGTAAATTACACTCGTGCTACATACAATACAAATTACATTTACAATGGCACTTCTCAAAGTACAAAACTGACTAGTAGTAAATATATATTGCCCATTGAAAACAACAAAATAAAACTGATAAGGAGGGAACAAATCACTGGTTGCTGTCAAATCAACTCCAACACATGGTGACCCCATGTATGTCAGAGTAGAGTTGTGTGTTTTTGTTGTTGTTGTTAATTGCCATTTACTTGGTTCCAAATCAGTGACCCTTTATAAGGTTTCCAAGGCTGCAAATCTTTGTGGCTATAGAAAACCTTATCTTTTCCCCCCACAAAGCAGCTTGTCTACTTTGTCTGGAACTGCCAACCTTGTGGTTAACAAGGTTGTGGTTATCAAACCAAAGTACTCCCCAGAGAGTTTTTATTGCATGGTTTTTAGGAAGTAGATCACCAGGCCTTTCTTTACATCTGAGTGGACTTGAATCTCCAAGTTTTTTGGTTAGCAGCCAACTGTATTAACCAATTGTACCAGCCAGGGTCTCTCTCTGTCTCTCTCTGTGTCTGTCTCTCTGTCTGTCTCTGTCTCTCTCTGTTTCTCTTTATATGTATGTGTGTGTGTGTGTATACACACATACATATATACACAAACACACACATACATATAAATAGATATAAATATAGATATCCACACACACATATGGTTGCTAAGTGTCATAGAGTAGGTTGCAACTCACAGCAACTCTGTGGTTTCAGAGGAACAACTAGTAGGTATGAACCAGTTACTTTGAGGTTAGCAGTCCAGTCCTTATCCTACAGTGCCACACCAGGACTCCATATACATATATTGTTGTTGTTGTTAAGTACCAGAGTAACCCTGCTCTGGGTATCCGTGGCTGTAAATCTTTACAGGAGCAGAAAGCCTCATCTTTCTCCCGAGGAACAGCTCGTAGTTTTGAACAGCTGACCTTGTGGTTAACAGCCCAATTTGTAACCATTATGCTACCAGAGCTCCTTCTTTCTCTCTGTCTCTCTTTGTCTCTCTCTCTCGATAGATAGATAGATAGATAGATAGATAGATAGATAGATAGATGTTACATATATTATGTGTATGTAACTGAATATATCAGACTTCCATTTTATAAATGAGTTTTTAGGGGCAGAAATCTTTGTTTAATTTGTTTATGTTGTACAAATATAAGAATACTTCTAAATTCTCTTAATGAGCTCAGAATACTGACATAAAATTGCCAAACATCTTTACAATGTTTATATAATGAAAATATAGTATCAGTCCTGTTTTTATGATTATCAGTGTGGCACCACTAATAACACATTCATATCCCCAATGAATCTTTTATGTGTCTATAAATATCAACTCCAAGAGTTTGTCTCATTCATAATTATCATTTGAAATTTATGATCAGCATTTTCTAATTTTTTAAACTGTGAATATTAAAAATGTCTATCATATTTAGAATTAGCCTCTACTAGTGTTGACATTTAAGGAGCTCTGGTAGTGTAGTGGTTATGAGTAGGGATGGTAACATCAAGGTCAGCAGTTCGAAACTAGCAGCTGTTCCATAGGATAAAGATGAGGCTTTTGCTCCTGTAATGATTTACAGCCTCAGAAACCCTATGCAGGGTCGATATGAGTCAGAACTGACTCCACAGCATACTACCACCACCACCAGAGTTCAAATTTAGGAAATATAATCTTTCATACACTTCATACAGAACTAAGTCATATATTTCCTTGTCAGCTTCAACCACAATGGTGAAGCCTGACATCCATTAATAATTGACAAATTTGGCAATGTATTAATCAATGATGATAGTTAAATATATATTCAACATTGTGGTGTTCTAAGATAAGCACCGGACTGTTAACCACAAGATTGACATTTCAAACCCACCAGCTACTCCTTGGAAATCCTGTACAGGGTCGCTATGAGTCAGAGCTAACTCGATGGCACTTAAGAACTGCAACATGTACACTTATTTGTTTTTCTTTAGGTTTGTACCTATAAGACTATATTAAAACAAAGGTTTTTAAATAACTTTAAAAAAACCTATCTATAATTAAGTATTTTGGAAAACAAATAGTAAGAGAAAAATTACTATTCCTGAAATTATAGCTCGGATCAGCTATATGTATGGTGTGCCTATGTAAGTAATCTGTCCATTTATTATGCAAATATACTCTCCTGATGTGGAGCTATTGGGTAAGCATTGGACTACTAACCACCAGGTCTGTGATTCAAACCCACCAGCTGCTCCTTGGAAATTCTATGTAGGGTCACTATGAGTTGAAACCAACTCAACAGCACTTGACAACAACAACATATACTGTAGTGGCTTGCACATGGCGATGATAACGGGGTATATGCCATCAGTATTTCAAATACTATTCTGGGCAGATTTCAGCAGTTTTCAAAAATCATGGTCTAGGAAAAAGGTCTGGTAATCTAGTTTAGAAAATTAGCAATGAAACCAAATGGATTACAACAGAATGTTAGCCAATGAATGCTGCTAAATTAACCCAAACAAATCAACAATTTTGAAGATAGTGTAAAACTGGACAGCATTTCATATCTGTTTCATCACAATGACTTAGAACCAACTCAACAGCATCTAAAAACAGTGACAACGTTGTTGTTGTTGTTGTTATGTGCTTTGGAGTCGGTTCCGACTCACAGCAACCCTGTACAGGGTTTCCAAGGCTGCAGATCTTTACAGGAGCAGAATGCCTCATCTTTCTCCCGCAGAACAGCTGGTAGTTTCCAACTGCTGATCGTGAGATTAGCAGCCCGATTCGTAACCACTCTGCTACCAGAAGTCCAATAATAGGTGGTGGTTTTTCAGGATTCAGCATGTGTTAAGGAGGTTTCTCTGAGAATCTGTTGTTTTCAGATTCAAGCAATCATCTGGAGAAGTAGAAACTCACTTTCAAACACTTGAACCCACCAAACAGTATTAAACTGATGATGCTTTTAGATACTCTGCCCTTACTTTATAATATTTCTTTCTCCCATCTTGTATTTCAAACCAACCACCTGATTTTATCCACTAGGCAAAGTGATCAAATCTTCTACCCATTCCCAAAATGAAATTCAAATTTAACACCTAACAATCTGCTTCTTCTTTTCCAGATTCCTGTCTTGGTCACACAGATAAGTGCCACCAATCACCCAGTGAAAGTGGGGCTGTCTGATGCATTTGTCGTTGTCCACAGGATCCAGCAAATTCCCAGTATGTAGAAGAAGGGTATTCGCAAAGTGTGAGCCTTCTGTGGGGGTAAATTTAAGGAGATTAATCTTGGGCAGTTGTAACTCTTTGAACAAAAGATACACTTTACACTAATTGCGGCTTGCTGATGATATTGTCCTGGTGTGGCTGTGAGGGTGTGTTTGTTCATATATTTCCCATATGTGGTCATTTTAAGCAAGGGTTGGTAGATAATAAAATGCATCTCAAGATTACATCATTTCTTTCCCTTTCTCAGTTCTTTTTTTTCTTTTATTTCTTGATGATGATAGATTTCAAATATCACATGCATATGCTCTTTGGCCTTGACTTGAACTAATAGTGTTTAATTATGTCATCTCTCAAATGCACCAAGTAAATGGTGTGGAAATTATTTAGATTTTTTAAAGGCAATTGAATGGTTGGAAACATTATAGGAGTTATACTAAAACTATTTTAAGAATGAAATACAGGTGTGTTAGTCTCCTGAAGGAAGAATATGTATCTTCCATGGGGCTTCTGTTTGTTAGCACAAAATTTATGGGAGGTAATATTTAAGGGACCTGTTAAATCAAGGCAGATTTTCCTGAAACTAAATTGCACTGTTTACAAAGCCAAGATATAATAATATGTTGAGGCATCCTGACAGAACTGTTAAATAAGAGACTGTGCTCTGGGAGAACCAAAGTTCATTCAGAGATTTTTAAATCAAGAATGACTTGAGTCGATTATTGTAACAGTAAAAGTAAATGCTAGTTTCAGTTCTTTTTTTTTTCATTTCTGTAGGCATTTTATTCATGGCTTGCTCAGAAGACATCTTGACCCACATTGTAGTTTTGATATATTATTTTTTAGTGAATTTGTGGTTGTTTTTAAGCGTCGTGGAGTCGTTTCTGACTATAGTGATCCTGTATAGTATTTCTGAGGAGCAGCTGGTGGGTTTGAACCCCTAACCTTATGGTTTGAAGTCCTGACCTTGAGATCAACCTGACTCATAATCCCGATGCTACTAGAGCTCCTTGTTTAGTGAATAGACCTACCAAATATATTTTTTACTATGAAGAGACCTTGTGATGCTGTGATCAAAGATTTGACTGTTAACTGAAAATATGGCATCTAGAACCCACCAGCTGCTCTGCTGGAGAAAAATGTGGTTGTCTGATGCTGCAAAGGTTACACAGCCTTCAGAACCCTATAAGCAGTTTTACTGTGCTGCTGTAGGATAAGCCCTAGACCTCAAGGTCTATTTGAACTGCAAGGTGATGCTTCAAACCCACCAGCCTCTCCTCAAAAACCCTATACAGAGTTGCTATGAGTTGGAATCAACTTGATTGCACTTCGTAATAACAAATGGACTGTTAATCACAAGATCA
>NW_006408655.1:4233137-4235957 GCF_000296735.1 Chrysochloris asiatica
CTTATAGGGTTTCCAAGGAGCAGCTGGTGAACTTGAACCGTTGACCTTGCTGTTCACACTGTCCTTGCAGTGCACCACATGAAACCACAGAGGCCCACCAGGACTCCTTACTGAAACCTAGAGCTATAGTAAAGCTCCCCTCAGGCAAACTGCTGGCTAGAACAGCAGTGATATTTCTAGGTGACCTCAATGTTCAGTCCTAAGAAATTTAGCCAGGAAGGAAAGAAAGTTCAAAGCTTCTAATCTGCCCACCCCTGTCTTTACATGGGATCATATTTCCACAGGAAATTTGGAATCTTTTTTTGGGGAACTGAAAATTTTAAATCTCCTTAGAAATCTGTTCCCACATTTACACAGTTTCACAGAATCTGTTACAAGAGCTTTTGGATAAGAGGAAAAACAGAGTTACATTATAATCCCAGCTAAAAAAAACAAACAAAAAATACAACTTGAGATAACCAAATATGAATAGAAAACCAATTATACAGATTTGAAGTTTTCCCTTGAAAAATAAGGTGATTTCTAGAAGTTTGCTCATGTTTATTTGTACAGTCATGATTTACATAAATATGTAAGTCATTTTCAGAATTCCATTTCTGTGTTTGACAACCCCCCATTAATAGCTGAGCTGTTCTGTAGGGAATTTAAATCCCTCGTCTCTATTATCCCTTTTTATCCTTCTAAGGATATTTAAGAAAAAACTGATCATTATCGTAAATAATGGGCAGCTTCCATTCTTCTGTATTCCCAAGTACACTACATCGGACCCTGTTCTCAAAAGATCAATTTTCATTTCTCTTGACTATTTTGGTTTATGTGGGTTATTGAACCTGTGTCCTTGGCTTAATCTTGCCATGGCACCCGTGACACCATGCTATAACCTGGAGAATAAGTTTTCCAAGTGTGACCACCATTGCAGTATCATTCTTCTCAGGTTGGCTAAAGATATGATAAAACATTTGAAGAGCTATAAGGAAGGTTTAATTTACTTGTTATGAAGATTTCTACTTACCCCTACATCAGTGAAAAAGGAAGTTTCTTTTTGAGGTTTTCAAGGCTTACCAAAAGTCAAATAAATGATTTTGATGTAACTTTCACTCAGGTGATCCCACAGTTTTACATATCAAAGGGAATGCAGGCATTTTTAGTAAATTTATAAATGGTTCTGAGGTTACAAGAGAAATTCCTTTTTCCTTAAAAGAATAAAATCAGAGTGAAATCAATCCTTGTATAAGTACCAAAAAAAAAAAAAGAATAGAGAGAGAGATAAAAGTAAGCTGAAAATCCAAAAAGTATAAAGGATATTGTAGTGCTAATGCTACTGTTTAGGAAACCATGAGCATTTTACTTGTCTCTCTAACTTTCTTGGCTTAATTTATTCATAGAAAACTAGTAATCTGAGCTACAGCCTGGAGCATCATTTTTCCCAGTGGGATCACCATTCTTATACCATAGTTACCAGATTGAGAATAAGTGAAAAAGAGGAAGACCCTGATGAGATGAATTATTGACAAAATGGCTGCAGCAGGTGGGCTCAGACATAGCCATGACTGAAAGGATGGCCCAGTGTTGGCACTGTTGTACGTAGAACTGCTGTGAGTTGGAACCGACTAATAAGCTCCTATCAACAATGTTGCTTTCTTTATGTGTACAGCAAGCCTCATGGTACATAAAACACAATGTGTGAAAAGCACTGTGTGTGTGGCACACAGTAAGGTCCTTGCTGTCTTGTGCTTAACCAATTGTTTTATCCATCCTCATCGATGTCTTCATTACTTTAAAAGATAGTGATGACTCAGATGTCCATACTCAGTCCAGGCGCACATCAGAGTGCTACCAGAGGGGATTTCTAAGAATCATCAGAACAGGAACCACACAGAACCCTGTCTTTCCATTTAGGACACCCTTTGCTTTAACAAGTCTTCATCAAGCATTTTGTTTGTGTATGTTTGTACTGATGTCTTGACATCGCTTTATTATTTTTTTTCCACAAAATTCATTTGTAAAACTTTAGAAAGAGAAAGGACTACAGAGGTCAGCTGATGTAATCTCCACAGTTAACGTATTTGGGTAAACAGACAAGCAAAAATTTAGTTGTGCATACAGTGACTTTAGTCATGCATTACAGAAACATGAGGGAAAAATACATGTTTTTTGTTGTTGGGTGCCAGCCCATCAGTTCTGACTCTTTACCCCCCCCCCCCTCTATAGCAGAGAAAGGAGCTCTGGTAGCGTAGTGGTTACGAATCGGGCTGCGAACCTTAAGGTCAGCGGTTCGAAACTACCAGCCGCTCCGCGGGAGAAAGATGAGGCTTTCTACTCCCGTAAAGATTTACACCCTCGGAAACCCTGTACAGGGTCGCTATGGGTCGGACCCGACTCGATGGTACTTAACAACAACAACAACATGTAGCAGAGAAGAATGAACTGTATTGTTCTTCTCTGCTCTATAGGGTGCAACAGATCACCAAGTTAGTTTTCCTGAAGTATGGCTGTGGGTTTGAACTGATAACCTTTGGGGTAGCAACCAAATGCTTAACCATTGTAACACTGATTTGTTGGTATTATAAACCCTGATTCATGATGACCCCCATATGTATCAGAATATAACTGTATTCTGTAGGGTTTGTAAGGCTGGGTTTTTTTTAAAAAAAATAGATTACCAGGTTTTTCTTCCAAGGCACCTCTGAGAGGACTGAAACCTTCAACTTTTCATTATACCAGTCAGGGACTCCATGTTATAAACAGTGTACTTTAATTCATAACACAAATTATGTTATGATTGAGTTGGTTCCAACTCACCTTACAGGGTTTCCAAGG
>NW_006408655.1:4236415-4254593 GCF_000296735.1 Chrysochloris asiatica
GGTTTCCAAGGCTGTAAATCTTTACGGGAGCAGATAGCCTCATCTTTCTCCCGCAGAACCACTGGTAGTTTCGCACTGCTGACCTTTGTGGTTCACAGCCCAATTTGTAACCACTACGCTACCAGAGCTCCCTATGCATAGCAATAGCATATAATTTTTGCTGTTTTTTTTTTTTTCCCATTACTGATTTTTTTTTTTTCTGCGTTGTTAAGTACTGATCTAAAATGCTGTCATTAATGAGTACACCAAATTCCTTAGTTTCCTACTTTATGTAACCAGTCTCTTTCATGGGTCATCATGTAAATTTCTTTTCAAATCAATTATCATTAACATGGTGCTGAACATGCTTATTTTTTAAAGTTTGCACATCTGTCTGCTGATCCTCAAAAAATAAAATGCTTAGACGTTGAATGCTAATGGCTTTTTATATATTTTGACAAATTGCTTTCATTAAAGATTTTACCAATTTATTCTCCCATCAGCTTTATATTGGATATTCCATATCCTAAAATGTTCTCAGGCACTTTTATCATCTTTTAAACTTTGTAAAGTTGATAATCAGAACATGGTGTTTCATTGTTGCTCTAGTTGTCTTTGTAGTACCAGAAAGTTTGAACATTGTCACATACTCATAGGTCATTTGTAATTTCCATAATTTCTTGTTAAGTAGCTCTGTTGAGTAATTCTCTATCAGCCTTAGCTTATGTCCCTCCAAATCCTTTTACACAGTGTGCAGAAATTTTCCTGTATAACCATACCATTCACACTAGTACCTTTTGTACTTGATTGTTTCTCTCTTCTCCAGTTTCACATTTTGAATTTCAATTTAAGCTCTAGGGTGCTGACCTTCCATCATGGCACACCATTTCTCCACCCTCAGAGATTAATGAAAAGAACATTTCCAGCATAAAAACTCAGAATATCCATTTATGACAGTGTGGTTCTTTTGTTAGGAAAATTTACGCCTGTGTCATTTTAGTAATGGAAAAGTTACCGTAACATATAGAAGCAGAATTCTAGTACTACAATCCTGTCTGAAAAGCAACTTAACTAACTTGCGATGATTCTACTACAAGTTATGACAGTGACTATTTCTGAATCTGCTCTGGTAGCGTAGTGGTTACGAATTGGGCTGCGAACCTTAAGGTCAGCGGTTCGAAACTACCAGCCGCTCCGCGGGAGAAAGATGAGGCTTTCTACTCCCGTAAAGATTTACACCCTCGGAAACCCTGTACAGGGTCGCTATGGGTCGGAACCGACTCGATGGCACTTAACAACAACAACAACATTTCTGAATCACTTAGAATAGTCTACGCACTGTATTCCTTTCACACTTGTCATTAATGTTGTTGGTGGTAAGTGCCATAGAGTCTTTTTAGACTTACAGCAGAAAGCCTAATCTTTCTCCTGTGGAGTGGCAGGTGGGCTCTAACCATCAACCTTGTGGTTCACAGCCCAGTGCTTATCTGTTTTTGTCTGAGTATTTGTTTTTACCAGCATTTGCTATTTGAAACTTGTTAACATTGTTTGTCCTGCAATATGCCTGTACTCTCTTAGTTATTATTCACAACTCAATAATACTCATTAGTATTCTCACAAATGCAAATAGCACTTCATTTAGAGAGCAAATATACTTAAAAAGTACTTACACATGCAGTGGTATTGTATATAACTTACCAAACATAGTGTCACTGGAAATGTATTGACCAAAATCATGCTTGCCTATTGGATAAAGTAATCTTAAGCAAAACTAAATGGAGTCTGCTAATAAATATGCAAAATACCGTATGTTTTCATTTTCAAAGAGATTATGGATAGTACAAATTATCCAGTAGAACTTTGTTCTGTGGAGGAAATGATAGAAATCTAAGCAATCTAGTATGGTGATTACCAGCCAAACGTGCCCTCTGTGTACTACGACTGTAACTAGTGACACTGAGGAATTACATTTTTAATTGGATTTGATTAATTAGTTCAGGTTTACAGAGCTGCTTGTAATAGTGACTATTTCACTGGCAAAGTAAGAATGATGGTAGTGGCACTGGTGGTGGTTGTGTGCTGTGGAGTCAGTTCCGACTCATTTCAACCCTTCATAGAATTTCCAAGACTGTAAATCTTTATAAGGTCATAAAACCTAATCTTTCTCCCGTGTAACGGCTGGTAGTTTTGAACTGCTGACCTTGAGTTTATAACCAGTATGCTACTGGAGCTCCTTAATGTAATAATAGATCATATATGAATATTTACTAAAGTAATCTCATTTTTATTCATCTTTAAGAGACCTAAAATGTTTTAGAATTGAGCAAGTAATGAAATTTCTAATTCTATCTGAATTTTCCCCTAGAGAAAACAATTCATAATTTTGACTTCATAATGGGACACAGTCATTGTGTTTACTTAGCAATTCTAACAAAAAATATTTTATCGAAACTATGGGGGAGTGAATTACCTCAAGAAAACTTTTTTTCTTTAATAATATATCGTCTTCTCAAGCTCTTTCAGGAAAAATGGGCACCATCTCATGTTATTTTCAATGTGATCTGGGTCTTCTATTTCATTTCAAGATTGATCAGTCTATAGGTCTTTCGGTCTATAAGTTTGTGTCACTGTACTTTTGATCTTCAAAATGGAAGAAGACACTTCAAAATTCTTCATTTTGCAGAAGATGGAATTGCTTCCATTTACAGCCCAGCTTCATTAAGAGCTTAGGTTTCCCAGTTTGCACTCCCTCACTACCTGTTCAGAGAGAGGAAACAGAAATCAGGACTTTTTTTTCATTAAAAAGCCCTTTACAAACCCTTCCAAGTTAGAAAGACATCTACAAAATGATATTTTTATTGCTTTAATATATATATATTTATAGCAAAATATAATTTGTTTTTTAAAGAGTGTCTTGACTCTTAAAGAAATAAAATAATCTAAGAATTATGGTTCTTATAAATCACATGCTAAGCAATTTTGACATACTTGGGAATTCTCAAATTTCTGTGAACAAATATGGGTTCTTTGAGAGACTAGTGATTGTGTCTTTTACTTAATTATTTAATTGAGAGAAAAATCAGTCAATTGACTCCTCCTCCTATACAACAGTATCAGATAACGAGTATCACCTAATTCTTACTGTATACATGATATCCTAACAAAAATATCTATTTTCATTTCTGTCTGCAGATTACTTTAATCTTATTTCTAACCCTTGTCAATTCAGTGATGAAAATCGTGATTGTACTACCAAATATTTAAATGAATGTGTTGTATTCCTTTAAGTAAGTTTATACCTAGTTAGATTTGTATTTATCAACATATTTTATAAGTGTTTTTTTTTTTAATATAAAAGCCTTAAAGTCACTTACATATTCAGTGCATTTAAATAACATTCACTCATTAAGCAGCTGTTCATTGGATGCCTAGTAGACCAGATTCCACGGGTCTAAAGAAGTAAAATTGAGCTTAATGAATTTTAATAGTAACCTACATTACATTATTGTTATTAAGTGCCACCTAGTAGGTTCTTGACTCATGGCAACCATAGACAGGGTCTCCTAGGCACAGCTGGTAAACCGACTACCTTACTCTTCAAACTGAACTTGCAGTCCAGTGCTTACCTACAGCACCACACCAGGACTGTTAAATTACATCTTTGGGAAACTCCATTCTGAAGTTGATTAACAATGGAAGTTATAGGAATGTGGCCAAAACAATTCTGAAAAAAATAAACAGAATTTTCATTCTAGTTCTAGCTGCCATTTTTGTTTTAAGTTTTGATCTCAGATACTAGTTGTTTCCCTTTTCATTTTTGTGTTTGCCTTCAAACTCAGACTTCCCTTGCATTATTTATTGTGTCTTCCATTTTACTGGTCATATAATGAGTATTTCTGTTCTATGCATGATCAGTTACTTTATAGAAGCAGACTATTTCAGTCTTAACTAGGAACCCTGGTGGCACAATTATTAAATGCTTGTCAGGTAAATGAAAGGTTGGCAGTTCGAACCCAGCATCTGTTCCCATGAAGATTACAGCTCACTAAACACTTGTACTCTGTCCTGTGAGTCAGAAACTCAAGGGCATGTACAAAATAACAACAACTTGTCTTAGCAGTATCCTGAAACTTCAAAAGCAGTGAGAACATTATGCGATAAAATGGGAAAACCTAATAGATTTAGTGCCACCTAGATTTTGTGCTGCCTTATCTAATGCATAATTGCATTATTATTCAATAGAGTTTGTACTGCAGAAGGAATAAA
The DNA here is from genome assembly GCF_000296735.1 of Chrysochloris asiatica. Lineage (NCBI taxonomy): Eukaryota > Metazoa > Chordata > Mammalia > Afrosoricida > Chrysochloridae > Chrysochloris > Chrysochloris asiatica. Next base: position 4,240,661 of record NW_006408655.1, read on the forward strand.
AACATCATGTTCAGTACTAAAGTATCTCCTATTTGTGGATGCTTAACTTAATAATTCCAACTAGTTAATTCTCTCAATGCATTCCGTTTCTTTATGTGTGTGAGAGAAGCTGATAACTGCTGTAATAGCACTTGTGTGATACATCAAGTTCTGCACCTCATCATGCCATGAGTCTTCATGCTGTTGAAGATGAAACATGTCCTTATATAATATACTATAATGTTTTTAAATTTAAGAATAGCCAGTAAACGCTGCTGTTTCTAAATGTTTGTAAATGATCGGTAAATATTATATGTCGGGTTCAATTTGAACTAAGAAAGCAATGGAATAACCATTTGGAGCAAATCACTGCACATATTCAAGACATAAATAAGGAAATGTATGCCAATCACTTACTTGATAATTTTTTAAAATAAAATATTAAACTATTTCTATAAAAGCAAGACTAGGCTGATTTAGGAAATTACTTACATATCCTGTGTGTGAGCACTAGATTTTAAGGCAGACAAATCACCTACATCATATGTAATCATACCACAGAAACTCATTTTTTTTTCTTCATTTAAGCTGGAGTGCATCTTGCTTAGAGCAGATTTCTGATGTTTTCATATAAGCACTCTGTCCCTTCTAATATTCTTGCTCATACCTTTTAAAAGAGGCAAGTCAGTATTTATACATTTGAGCATAGAATTATGTTCTCCATTTGTTAGACTGTTAAGAATTTTTTTCTTTTTCAATTTCTAAAAGACCCTTGACTGGTGACTATTGTAATTGATCTTTCAGTCCCTGGGTGATGTGTTCCATTGCTAACCAAATATGGTGGTTCAGAGGTACCTTGGAAGAAGGGTCTGCCAATTTGCTTCTAAAAAATCAGTCTTTGAAAACAATATGGAGCAAAATTCAACTTTGACACACATGGAGTCACATGACTAGCGGTTGACCCCACAGCAACTGGATGTAGTTAACCCTGATTTTTTAGTTATAAAAAACTAGTTGAAGCTGTACCACCACCGCTAAGACTGAATATTTGGTTCTAGCATTGGCAGGGCCTACCAATAAATGCTGTCATAATAACTTGGTTTTGGCAGGGGTATCTTTGAAATAAAACAGAAATAACCATTTGGAAGCTGTCATTAATTGACAGGTTGTTGTTGTGAAGTGCCATTGAGTCGGTTCCGACCCGTAGTAATCCTGTGTAGTGTTTCTGAGGACCGACTGGTGAACTTGAACCACCAATCTAGCAGTTAAAACAATTTTGCAGTCTGGCACATTAACCCACAGCGCCACATCAGGACTCCAATGGACAGCTAGTCAAGTAAAAATCATTTTCAGTAATTTAAGTTTTACCAAGTATATCTCCTTGCAAGAATTGAAGGTCTCAAAGCCCGCAACAGAACTAGCATGGCAAAAAGCTTACTCTGTCTCTTTGCCCCATTTGCATAATCAATAGTTAATTCTCAGAGGCCTCACTGTCATTTTGAGAGAAGTTTGAAAATTTCAAAATATAATATAAAATGATCTACTAATGTGGTGCTATAGGATAAATAATGGACTTCAAACTGCAAGGTCAGCAGTTCAAACCCACCAGCTGCTCTTCAGAAACCCTATACAAAGTTGTTATGAGTTGGATCCGAATGAATGTCACTTAACAACAACAATAACAAATATGATACTGTGTAAAGTTTAATGCCATGAAACAACAGCCATCATACTAGTGGTGTTTTGGTGAGGCCAAATTATATCTCAGAGCTAAACTGTTTGGCAAAATGGTTATGAATGCTACAGATAGGAACTCCTCCTGTTCAGAAATTGAACAAGTCAAACAATTTTTTCATTTGTCTTAAGAGTTTAAATGTATATGTATGATTTATGCCCCTCAAGAAAACTTACTAAATACCATGACACGAACATTTTCTCTAAATTTTTAAGAAAATTTCCAATTGTTGTTGTTGTGTGCTCCTGAGTCAGTTCCAAATCATAGCAACCCTGAATACGGTTTCCAAGGAGCAGCTGGTGAGTTTGAACCACCAACCTTGCAGTTCAAACCGACCTTGAGGTTGAGTGCTTATCCTATGGTGCCACAGATTATATGCTTCCTTTGATTACACCAAAGAGGTATTAATTGGGTCACGAGTTCTTAAACAGTGTTTTCCCATCAGATGAACTTGACGATATTTTCATAGAACGGCCATAGTACCCCTTTTTGTCTCTGGGAATAGTGTTTAATTGTAAGTCACGAGGAAAGTTATTGAAATATGAAATACATTGAAAGTTATTGAAAATGCCTTTGAGTTGAAAAATAGAATGAAGTAGGACCACGTACTTAATCCTTACAATTGTTATGTGTCAGTCTGTCTCTGTAAGCGTCTTCCTGTTTTTCACTCACCCTCTACTTTTTTAAGCATGATGTCATTTTCCAGGGTCTGGTCCCTCCTGATAACATGTCTAAAGTGCATAAGATGAAGTGTCACCATCCTGGCTTCTATGGAGCATTCTGGCTGTACTTCTTCCAAGACAGATCTGTTGGGTTTTTTTTGTTTGTTTGTTTGTTTTCTGGCAGTCCTTAGCACTTAACAATATAATCACAAACACCATAATTCAAATGCATCAATTCTTGTCGTGTCTTCCGTATTTATTTTTCAGGTTTCACATGCATGTGAGGCATTGAAAAATACCATGGCTAGGGTCAGGAGCATCTTAAAGTATCTTAGCTCTTTAACACTTTAAAGAAATCTTTTACAGAAGATTTTCCACCATAGTAAGACAGACTGGTAGCATAGTGGTTACGAGTTGGGCTGCTAACCTCAAGGTTGTCAGTTCGAAACTACCAGCTATTCCATGGGAGAAAGATGAGCCTTTCAGATCCTGTAAAGATTTATAGCCTCAGAAACCCCATACAGGGCTGCTATGAGACAGAAGCCACTCCACAGCATCTAACAACCACCACCGGGACAGACTGACAGATGAGTAGGAAATCAGGAATGGGGGAAAGAAAATGAGTGCAGTAAAAGAGTTGTTGTTAAGTGCCTTCTGACTCATAGCGACCCTGCATAGGGTTTCTGATGAGCAGTTGTTTGGGTTTGAACTATGGTTCGCAGTCCAGTGCTGATCCTATAGTACCACACGGGGAGTCCAGGAATGAGAGAGAGAGATTTATATTTTATAAGTAAATGCTTAATAGCCCTTTATAGTCCTCCAGAGGTGTCGATAGCTACCATTTCTCAAACACTTTTACTGAAAGGCTATGCAATATCTTCTGGCCCACCACAATCCCACTTTGTCTAGAGATCATTGTTAGAGCTGTTGACTTTAAGCAAAATTTGACTTTTTCTAAGATAAAATGGGAGACAGATTTCTAGAAATTTGACTTTTGGGTGATTTCAGTGAGTTTTGATTTATAGAAACTAGCCTATTTATACACATAATATAACCAGTATGATCTAGGGTTGCCATATTAAAACTAGAACAAATTATATCTATCATTTATGAGCATTTTCAATTTGAAAGCAATTGTTCAAAATAAATGTACATTATCTAATTCTAATATTCAGAGCAACTCTCTGTTATGGATATTATTTTTCCTACTTTATAGATGAGGAAATTGAGGCACAGAGTTGTTCATAAACATGTCAAAGGTCACATAAGTACCAAGCCGCAAAACCTGTAATTGGAACCCAGTTTTGTTGTAGAGCATGTACTATTAACCAATATGACATAGTGCTTCCCAAGATCAGGTACTAGGATATTTTTAAATAGCTTGTAACTTTCTAAACAATTTCTGATAGATATTATGTCATTCATGAAATATATTCCTGTCATTACAAGCATTCCAAGAAATAAAGAATTCTAGCATTTCTTTTTAATTTACATCTACCCAAACACAAGCAAGCTCGTATAAAGCTTAAATTCTTTTAAAAGGATATTTAAAAATATATTTTATCAGCAGTCTTGTCTCATTCCAAAACATAATATGCTTATATTTACCTGATTTTTAATCATTAATATTTCCTGTCAAAGTTGCCGTATGACCTCTTTTTCAGGGACCTTCCTGTATTTACTAATACATATTTATAAGTTGCTGTTTATGATGTAAGTGGTAATTATTAACCTTATGCTGTTGTTGTTGTGTGCCGTGAAGTCGGTTCATTAACCTTATATTGATCTAGTATATATAATACTAATTAAAAGAACAAATATATGCCTGTTTTTTATTTGCACTTTAAAAATTTAGTCTAAATATCAAAGGTCCTCTTTATTAGACTATGAAAAGTTTTCAATTGCTACCCATTCCTGAAGGACTGACTCCCTTTAACTACAGTTTGGGAGAAAAAATGTAATCTTATCTTCTTGATTTCATGTGTCAAAAGCTTTCAAAATATATAAATCTATCAAGAAGATGTCTTAAGTGAGCTCTTGATGACTAGGGGTTACAGCCCTGCTAAATGAGTTATCTGAAACCCTAATCAGCATTTTCAGTGTCATCTATAAAAAGGTTTATGAATGCAAGGGCACATGACTTTCAGCGTTCTTAACCAGTTTATTTTAAATTTTCATCAGATAAAAAGTATGAATTCTACATGTTATTAACACTTGTTATATGGGTGAAGTACTGAAATCTGATTTTTTTTTTCTCTTTTGTTTTTATAGATGTTAGAAGAAGAACAATTTATGAGTACCATCGAGTAGAGCTACAGATGTCAAAAATTACAAACATTTCAGCTGTGGAGATGACTCCATTACCTAGTAAGTTACTATGTGACAAGGCAAAACCAAGCTGCCCATTATCATCAAGTGAATTCAGACTCATGGAGGCCATGTGGTAGTTGTGATGTGTTTCTTTTAGTCAGTTCTGACTCATAGCTACCCTGTATAGGACTTCTGAGGCTGTATATCTTTACTGGAGCAGAAAGGCTCATCTTTCTAGCGCAAAACACCTGGTGGACTCAAACTGCTGACTTTGCAGTTAGCAGCCCAATGCATAATCCACTACATTATAGAATTCCTTATGGGGACCCTATAGGACAAATTAAAACTGCCCATAGGATTTTTAAGGTTGTAAATCTGAAGTGGCACTGTGGGTTAATGTGCCTGGACTACAAGATCAGTTTGAACTGCAAGATAGGCAGTTCAAGCTCACCACTCATTCCTTGGGGTTGCTGAGTCAGAATCGACTTGACAGCATTTGACAACAACAACAAATCTTTATAGAAACAAATGGCCACATCTTTCTCCTGTGGAGTGGCTTGTGGGTTCAAATTGCTGACCTTTTGGGGCTAATAGTCAATAGCACTTTAACTACCTCACCACTAGGGATCCTTTATGTATGCATGTTGTTTTTGAGTGCCTTTAAGTTGGTTCTGTCTCTTAGTAACCCTGTATAGGGTTTCTGAGGAATGGCTGGTGGGTTTGAACCACTGACCTTTCAGTTAGCAGACCAGTGCTTATCATATAGCTCCACTTCAAGGCTCAGTTGTATTCATATGTATGCAGAATGTTGCTTTGGATCTAGAGTCTGCAGAAAACACAGTATAAGATGTCGTCACTAGAAAAAATATGGTTGATGTATCTCTTTGTATGTTGTTTTTGTTAAATGCTAGAAACTGGATTCCAACTCATAGCTACCCTGTATAGGATTTATGAGAAGTTAGCTTGAACTGCTGATCTTGCAGTTAACAGTCCAGTGCTTATCCTACAGCGGCACACCAAAACTCCCATCACTTAGAAAAGCTAAGTGGAAAAAATCATTTGCAAGCTTGATTATCTGATCTGTTTATACTAAAAAGTATAACGTTAACATTGCGTTTGGCAGAAATGGCTATTTTGATGCTGAGTGAAGATAAGCTGGGTGGGTAGGTGGGTGATGTTTATTTTGATTCAGTAATCAGTTTTTGCCACATGACATCAGATTAGCATTGATGAATCTTGTGTCCCCTCTTGTTTCCTAGCATGTCTCGAGTTTAATGAGTGTGACTCCTGTGTATCCTCTCAGATTGGCTTCAATTGCAGTTGGTGTAGTAAACTTCAAAGGTAAAAAATACTTTTAATTAAACAAAATTAATGATTTTTTGAAAGATTGTTACTACACTTACATATTCTTATTTATTATTACAAAATATCTAAAAGATTACTATGGAAAATTAGAACTCTAGTGTGAGGCTGAGAAATAAAATGATACTAAGTGGCTGATGAGTGGTGGATCAAGCTCACCAGCTGCTTCTCGGAAACCATATACAGGGTCACTATGAGTCAGAACCCACTTGACGGCACTTAACAATAACAACAAAAGTGATGTTGATGAATTTCATTGATTTTCATGATTGGCAAAGGTTAATGTGCTATACTGGAAGGGTGCTCTGAACCACAAGGTTGGCGGTTCCAGCTCACCAGCTGCTCCTCAGAAACCCTAGACAGGGTCTCTATGAGTTGAATTGACTCAAAGGCACGTAACAACACCACCAAAACTTTTTCAGAGGCTTTATGATCATTGGTTGGAGATAGTAGGTGAAGAGGATTGTGTTAGTTTTCTAGTGCTGCTATAACAGAAATGCCACAAGTAAACGGCTTTAGCAAACAAATTTTTTCTATCATGGTGGTGGTGTTGTCAGGTGCCATCGAGTCGGAACCGACTCATAGCGACCCCATGCACAGCAGAACGAAACAATGTCCCATCCTGGGCCAACCTCACTACCGCTGCCACACTTGACGCCATCAATGCTGCCACCTGCCTGATCCATCTCATTGGGGGGTCTTCCTCTTTTTCTCTGATCCTCCTCCTTACCCAGCATGACATCCTTCTCCAGCGACTGTTCTCTCCTGACAATATGTCCAAAGTATGAGAGACGAAGCTTAGCTATCCTGGCCTCCAAGGAGCACTCTGGCTGCACTTCTTCCAAAACAGATCTATTGGTTCTTTTGGCAGTCCATGGCACTTTTAGTATTCTCCTCCAATACCGGTTTAGGAAACTAGAAATCTGGATGCGGGACACCAGCATCATTTCACTAGAAAAGTACTTGTCTTCTTTAAATATCTGTGTGCCCAGAGTTGTTCAGATATCCTCATATTTCTTGGCATCAATCTTGTCCAGGGTCTAGGCGGTTCTCAGTGCAGGGACTATGGATCCAAAGAACGTGCTCCGCTCCAGCATCAATTTTCTTGGTGGTAGTCAGGTCCCTCCTCCTCTGCTTACCTCTTCTTTTATCTCTTGTAAGAAAGAAAGAGATGCAGGTCACAGCCCTGGGAAGCTTCCCTTAAAGTGGATCAGCGTTGTGACCTGAGGAAGGGGGTTGAATCCCAGCCTAATCCCTTTATAACTGCTTGGCTGATCACAATGGATGACATTGTGGGGGATGATTACATTACATTGCTGCCAAATTTCATTATTGCACAACTACCAAACCTCTTGAGAATCATGGCCCAACCAACTGAACACCTATTTTGGGGGAGTCACAGTTCAATCCATGACAAGAATTTGAAATGCATCCCAATATTGATTTCACCATCTTGTTCATGTATTGTGTCCCAGGCACCGGAAATACAGTAGCTATAATATAGATGTGGAACCTGCTCCCAGGGAGCATTAGTCATTTGTGTCTAAGAACCCTTCTCATCTTTTAGATCTATGAAAAGTATGCCTCTTTCCCAGGTAGAGAACCAAGTTCATGCTATTAGCCAGTGCATGTGGCATTTTAGCTTTCTGTTGTATAAATAGTATGTCTTATCATAGTTTGCTGCAGCATTTGCTGTGATGATAAAGGTGTGTTCAGGAATAGCTTAAAAGTGATTGAAATATAAAAGGTAGAATTCCAATTGATATGCCTTGATAACAAGCATTTGGAAACATCCTTTAGCAACTAACTTTGGGGTTAGCTCTGAATTATTGTGAATAGAGCATTATCATTTATAAAATCTCTTTTTCAATTTACTGTGTGTTTCAATTATTTCTTTTCTGGAGAGAATTTCACAGCACCCAAAAGCAAAAAGGCAGTTATAATTTTTAAAGTAGTTTTTAAACTTTGCTGTAGATCCAGAGTTGAAAGAAATGCGATAAAATCAAGGATTTATGGCTATTTACATTCGTATTTTACTGACATTTCATAAAGATTACATGTATATCAGAATTTATTCAAAGTCTGTTTAGATAATACCACAGTGAATCTAAAGAGATGGTATTTTTATATGTATGTTTCAGTCTTAACTGAGCCTAGACATGAAAAATTCCCTAAAGACTTAAACAGAATGCCCTGGTTTGGGCTGTGTACCTGCTTAATATCCAGTTCAGTGTTTACGTCCTCTAGGAAGTCTCCCTAAATCGTATTTCTGTATAAGTGACCACCCCTGTGTTTCCACAGCCTCCTGGGCAAAACCTCCATTATCAATCAGCATTTGGCAAGACTTGAGGTACTCATTCACTTGTCTGCCTCCTTTACTAGGCAGACACTGTCTCATATGTGTTCGTATTCCTCCAGAACCTAAGGAAGTACCTGGTGCTGAAAAAGAATGGATGAATGAGTCAAGATCAGATTCCAAATGAAAGAATCATGATTATATTTATCTGGGAATAAAAGGGTTTTCCAGCGTGTGGGTCTTGCACTTGTAAAACCAAGGAGAATCAGGACAAGTTGGCCATGCTAACCGAAGCTCATTTCTGACTCATAGCAAACATGTTGTGTTGTTGTTGTTGTTGTTGAGTGCCGTGGAGTCGGTTCCGACTCATAGCGACCCTGCACAGGGTTTCCGAGGCTGTAAATCTTTACGGGAGCAGAACGCCTCATCTTTCTCCCGCGGAACCACTGGTAGTTTCGAACTGCTGACCTTGAGGTTCACAGCCCGATTCGTAACCACTACGCTACCAGAAAACTGCTACATAGGGTTTCCTAGGCTGTGGATCTTGAGGAAGGTGGACTGCCTCATCTTTCCCCTATAGAGTAATTGATGGATTTGAACTGCTAATCTTTCAGTAAGAATCCAGTTCTTCACCCACAGTACAACCTGGGCTTCTTGGTCACTGTTTGCTGGTAAGTGTCATTGAGTCCGTTCCGACTCATAATGAGCCTGTACAGGATTTCTGAGGAGCTGCTGATAGATTTTAACTACAAACTTTGTGGTTAGCAGTCCAGTGCTTATCCTACAGGTCAACTTCATCATAGATTATTAAGCTGATTCTTTCATGCAGTAATATTATGATAAATGAAATTTTGCAGACAATCTAGAATTCGATCTTTCTATAATTAGTTCATTTATGCCTTCATACTTCTGTTGGAAATATGTTTAAAGTTCCAAGCAACCAACTTTGGTCATCAAAACGTTTTTCACAAGTTGGGTATAAAAGTTATTAACACTTTTGTTTTACTTAGAGCTTTCTCTGTCAGACATCGTATGTTGTGTTGATGCTGCAGTGCTGTGAAATCAGTTCAGACTCATAACAACGCTGTATAGGGTTTCTGAGGCAGTAAAAATCGGGCTGCGAACCTCAGGGTCAGCAGTTCGAAACTATCAGCTGTTCCGTGGGAGAAAGATGAGGCTTTCTGCTCCTGTAAAGATTTACAGCCTCAGAAACCCTATACAGGGTCGCTATGAGTTGGAACCGACTCCACGGCACATAACAATAACAAACTTTACAGGAGCAGAAAGCCTCATCTTTCTCCCTCAGAGCAGTTGGTAGATTTGAGCTGTTAACCTTCAGGTTAGAAGCCCAACAAACAACCATTTAACTACCAGAACTCCAGCGTTCTCTATCAGACATTGTGCAACATGTTTACAGCAGAGGAAACTCAAGTGTATCAAAGCTGAATCACTGATGGTGAGTCTCAAATATCTGAAGTACTAAGTCTGAAATTTGACCTTGACTTTTATCACTCCCAGGCCTATGGTCTTGTTGCAATTCCAATTCTGCTTCACACTTACTGGTTACCAATTCACTAGGCAAGCTAATCTCCATTGCATTCTGAAAAAAAAGAGTAGATGTAATACTGGATAAGAAAACTTTTCTTGTAATTGATGTTGCAAAAAAGTTAGCTGGTTTTGAAATTGTCACAAGAATAATATATAAGAAAATTGAGCAAAGCATAAGATATTTGTATACTATTGAAAACATGTTTTGTTTTCGTTTTCATGATTAATGTAGAAAAGTGGCAATGCATATGAATGAGGAAAGAATCAATGAACATTATTTTTTAAACTATGAATTTTCTGCAGGTTATAATATGGAATTTTGTTTTATACCAAACACTGCTTTAAAATCTTAGATTATTTTTAATTCTTCAGCAACCCAATTATATACATATCAAAATCAGTTTAATTAATTAGTTTAACTATGGCTCATTGCACTTTTGTTCAGTTTAATTTCCCCACTGCATTTTATTAATTTCTCCTTAGACCTGTGAGCTTCAAAACTTTGTTTTTGCTGCCCAGCGGCATTGCCCCGGACTTTAGAGCTTTTATTAAGAAATTCTATAAAACAAGGGAAGTCTTATCCTAAGTGGCACAGGAGTTTCCACTTAGATTGTTTTTTTCTTCCATCACTTTTACTTTCTCCTTTGTACTATTTAGCCCTGAATGATAATCAGTTGGTGGTAATAACTGAACTCTCAGGTTGAGCTTGCTGTACAAAAGATAAGATAATTTTAATTGGTTTATTTCATTTAATTCCCATTTTTCATGGAGCAAAAACTAAGGCAGAATGTTTGTAATGAATTACCCAGGTATAAGAGAATTAGAGTTACAGGGAGACATATTGGGATCCATGATTGAAAGTGCTTCCTTAGCATAGTTGGACCACTGCGTTTGGTAAGAATAACTTGTTTCTTCATTGCAATAGAATACCTGAATGCTTACTTTCAATTATACCCTATATTTTCATTCATTCAAAAAAAATTTTTTTGAACTGCCTCTATATTTGTTACTTACCTAGCTGTGGATGTAGTGGTGAGCAAAAGAGACAAAACTCACTTCTTTCAGAGCGTTTATATTGTCACTACTCTGAGATAGATTTTTAAAAATTAGAGATAGAGCAAGAAGTTATGAGTTCTATGTAAAAATAAACAAACTGATAAACAGGGTGATATAAGGGATAATAGCAAAATTGTAAGAATAACAGAGTTCTCTGGTAGGTATCATGGTTACGTGACCTTATCCTTTTAAAGAGGTCATGGCTTCATCAGCCATCCCCATCCAAAACTTTCTCTTTTTTAATTACAGAAATATTTTGGCTGTTAAAAATATATACTCATTCATTCACTAAATAATTTCCACATGTTAGGTACTGGTTTAACACAGATGCAGTTAAAACAATAATTAAACATTCATCAGTGCCTTGACTGTCGTAGAGCTTAGAGTTTAGCTGAGCAAGCTGGAAAATAAACAAAAGAATACCCAAACTAAAAGGTATATAATGAGGAGAGATCTGCTGAGTTTAAAAGACTCAGTAGTTACTCTAGACTGGTTGGTCAGGATGGGCCTCTCTGAGAAGGTAACACCTGAGATCTGAATGATAAGAAGCCAGCTCCACCAAACTGTGAGCAAAGACTTTTTCAAAGAAACCGAATGGCAAATGCAAAGGCCCTAAGTCTGGTTCAGCCTTGATCCATTGAGGAAGTGAAGGAAGCCAGTTAGTTGGGGATATTACAGGTATGTTGTTGTTGTTGTCGTCAAGTGCCGTCGAGTCGGTTGCGACTCATAGTGACCCTGTATAGGGTTTCCAATGAGCAGCTGGTGAGCTTGAACCGCCGACCTTGCAGTTCAAATGGCTTTGGAGTCTGGCGCATTAACCCACAGTGCCACACCAAGACTCCATTGCAGGTATAATATGGAAGAAAGAGTGGTATCAGATGAGGTCAGAAACAGAGAGAAGTGCCAGGGCACAGATGACTTCGTAAGGGTGGTGGACACCTTTATATTTTAAAGGAAATTAAGCAGAGGAGTCATGCAGTCTTCTATTTTGAAAATGCAACTCTGGCTGCTCTGAGGAAAATAGGTTTTGAGTGGAAGGTAGGCAAAAATGGAAAAGAAGAAAACAGACATACTGTGTATATAGAAAATAGCCTACAGGAGGAATGCTAGCTTGGACAAAGTGGTGGTGGTATGCCATGGAGTCGGTTCTGACTCATAGAGACCCTGTACAGGGTTTCTGAGGCTGTGAATCTTTATGGGAGCAGAAAGCTTCATCTTTCTTCTGCAGAACAGCTGGTAGTTTTGGACTGCTCACCTTGAGGTTAGCAACCCAGTTCATAACCACTACACAGAAATAATTGAAAGTGCAATGTATTTGAAAGGAGACAGGCACAACAAATGAATTAGAAGTGGAGGAAGAGAGAAATAAAAGAATCAAGGATATTTTCCACAGTTTGGGTTTCTTTGAGCAAATTGATAGAGGATTGTGCGTGTTTTTGAGATAGATAAAATCACCCAAGAAATAAAGATTGGATGGGGAGAAATAATTAGATTGATTTGGGACAACTTAAATTTGAAGTCCTTGACAACTTCAATCTTTTCTCCATTGATAGGAATGTTCTTTATTGGCTCAGTGGTGAGGATTTTTGTTTTCTTTACACTGAGATGTAATCCATACTGAAGGCTGTGGTCTTTGATCTTCATCAATAAGTACTTTAAGTCTTCTTCACTTTCAGCAAGCAAGGTTGTATCATCTGCATATCACAGGTTGTTAATGAGTCTTCCTCCAATCCTAATGCCACATTTTTCTTCATATAACCTAGCTTCTCGGGTTATTTGCTCAACATACAGGTTGAATGAGTATGGTAAAAGAATACAGCCTTGTCACACATCTTTCTTAATTTTAAACCCTTCAGTATGCCCATGTTTTGTTTGAACAACTGCCTCTCGGTCCATGCATAGATTCCTCATGAGCACAATTAAGTGTTCTGAATACTCATACTTCGCAATATTGTCCACAGCTTGTCATGAGCCACACAATCAAAAGCCTTTATGAATCGGCACCGACTTCATGGCACCTAACAACAACAACAACAACAAATTTGAATTGTTTATTAATAAGACTTCAAGTATATACTTATAAACCAGAAATTCCAGGAAGAGATTTGGCTAGAGATCCAGATCTGAGAGTCGTTATCATACAGATAGTATTTAAATTCAGAGGCCAAATGAGATCACCTATGGAAAGAGTGTAAATTGAAAAGAGATTCCGGGAACTAGCCTTGTGGCATAGCATAATGAAGAATGATGCTAATTTTGCATTATATAAAAGTATTATATAAAAACTTCTCTAGACAGAGACCACCTTTTAAAGATACATAAGTGACTGTAACAATATTTGTTTCTGGGAAAACTATCTGGAAGAAAAGACAGACAAAGGAGTGAATGTTATTTTTCATTATGTATTCTTAATTTCATTTTAAATTTGTCACATAACTTTGAAATAATGAGAAAACAGAAAATAAGAGGAAAATTGACACTTACATACGTTCCTTATAGGCTGGTGGTGGTGGTGTGCCATGGAGTTGGTTCTGAGTCATAGCGACCCCGTATAGACTTTCCAAGGCTGCAAACCATTATGGGAGCAAAAAACCTGTTTTTTTTTCCCTCATGGAAATGTCTGGTTGTTTCACACTGCTGAGCTTGAGGTTAGTGGTCTGCCTCACAATCACTATGTTACCAGAACTCCTTCCTTAAAAGGTAGATAAATGAATAAACTGAAAACAATTATTTTCTTTATTTTAGTGTCTTCCACAGCATCCAACATAGTTAGCCAACACATATGGACATATTCATATAAGCAGATAATTGAAGCCAGAAATGTCCACTTTCGTAAGAAAGTCTAGTTGCTCACTTTGACTATTACTATGCATTGAATTGATGTGGCACTTGTAGGATCAGCACTGGACTGCGAACCACAATGTTGACAATTGAAACCCACCAGCCGCTTCTTAGAAACCCTATACAAGGTGGCTATGAGTTGGA
>NW_006408655.1:4255318-4330860 GCF_000296735.1 Chrysochloris asiatica
TTTTGTGGTGAGCAGCCCAACATGGAACCCACTATATTACCATGGCTCCTTGAAATAATGGTGTGGCATATGGTGCTGTAGGATCAGCACTGGACAAAAAGGTCAGTTGAACTGCAAGGTCAGTGGTTCAAATTTACCAACTGTCCCTTGGAAATCCTATCCAGGGTCACATGAATCGGAACCAACTCATTGGCACTTAATTAGAACAACATATTTATTTAAGAAGAAATATTGTTACAGCAGTTTTAGATTTGACAGTGACACAGCTGACCTGGACCCGTGAGTGTCACAGCAGCTCTTGATCGGTCGTCGAAGAAACCGAGGCCACTAGGAGAGGTGAAGCAGAGTTTCCGATTTTATTAAGCTAGTTGGCTCAGAGGAGCTAGCTTCTCCAGATTCTGAGTGCCGGAATACAGATTAACATGGATTTATATGGGTCAGAATTGGGGAGGGGTTAGGTTTCGGACCTGTTTGAAGACAGAAGGGAAACCAGCAGGTAGGTCCCAATCAGGCACCTGATTAACATTTTAGCTTGTTTCGGGCGGAGAGGGCAGTGGATATTTTTACATTTTCCTGTTCAATATGAACTATAGGAGAGCATTTCCTAACAAGTCTCTATAGTTTTGGCCTCATTGTTTCTGAGTGTTCTGAGGCTCAGGCTATGATTTTCCATTGAATGAAGTGGATCTCTTTGCAGAACATAAAAAGAATCACCTATATTTCAAGGAATTTAAATATATATTAAAATCAGAAATATTAGGGAATAATTCAATAACATTATGAAATGTATTATAAACAAACGTAGATTAAGGGTGAAAAAAACAAACCCTTACATGTTGTTGTTGTTGTTGTTGTTGTTGTTGTTAGGTGCCGTCGAGTTGGTACCGACTGGTAGTGACCCTATGTACAATAGAATGAAACTGGGCCAACCTCACAACCGTAACCATGCTTGAGCCCATTGATGTTGCCGCTTTGCCAATCCATCTCGCTGGGGGTCTTCCACTTTTTCTCTGTCCCTCTACCTTAGCAAACGTGATATCCTTCTCCAGCAACTGGTCGCTCCTGACATTATGTCCAAAGTATGAGAGATGAAGTTTGGCCATCCTGGCCTCCAAGGAGCATTCTTAGTACACTTCTTCCAACACAGATCTGTTTGTTATTTTGACAGCCCATGGCACTTTCAATATTCTCTTCCAACACCATAACTCTAATGCATCAATTCTTCTATGGTCTTCCTTATTGACTGTCCAGCTTTCACGTGCATATGAGGTTATTGAAAATACCATGGTTTGGGTCAGGCGCATCATAGTCCTCAAGCTGACATCTTTGCTCTTCAATACTTTAAAAATGTCTTGTGCAGCAGGTTTGCCTAATGCAATACATCGTCTGATTTCTTGACTTCTGCTCCCATGAGCATTGATAATTGATCCAAGAAGAATTAAGTCCTTGACAACTTCAATTTTTTCTCCATTGATAAGAATGTTATTTGTTGGTTGAGTGGTGAGGACTTTTGTTTTCTTTACATTGAGATACAATCCATACTGAAGGCTGTCATCTTTGATCTTCATTAGTAAATATTTTAAGCCCTCTTCACTTTCACCAAACAAGGCTGTATCATCTGCATATCACAGGTTGTTAATGAGTCCTTAACCCACAGCACCACACCTGGACTCCAACCTTATTGCTCAAAGCAACTTTCTAGTCCAGCACATTAACTTTTGCCAATCATGAAAATCAGTGAAATTCATCAACCTTAATTTCCAAAAATGGTTAGTTATAGCATGAGACCAATGTCACCCATTCTCTTTATGTAAAGGCCACTTTTGTTGTTGTTTTTAAGTGCCATCAAGTGGGTTATGACTCATAGTGACCCTGTATAGGATTTCCGAGGAGCAGATGCTGTTCTGACAGGAAGAACTAGGCCCTGAACATTTTTTACTCTGAATTGTAACCTGTTAACATCCAAAAAAATCCACAATCATGAATATTATGTCCGAGTTCTGAGTGACCATTGCAATGGCTATTAAAAATAAATTGAGTTTATAATTTATTTTAATATAAAACCCTTTATAATTGACTATTTAAAATTTTAATATGAAACCATTTATAAGTACCTTCGAGTAGATTTGTTCTCATAGCAACTCTGTATTGAGTTTCAAGTAGCTGGTGGGTTTGAACCGCTGACCTTGCTGTTGAAGCCAACCTTGTGATCCAGTGCTTATCCTACAGCACACACATAGATTAATTAACATTTCCTGACTTATAGCATAAGCAAAATAGTCTTTAAGAATGTCTTCTTTTGTGCCACCAAGTGAATTCTGACTCATACCTACCCTGCATAGGATTTCCAAGGAGAATTCAATGCTTGTCCTAGCTCCACACCAGAACTCCAGTCTTTAAAAATCCAAAGTAAAAATCTATTAGTTTTTGTTCTTTTGAGCCTTCCAAACTTAGCTTTGAGATGTGCCCTAATTCTTTGTGCAAATTAGTACAATACGGTGAGGTACATTGATATTTAATGCATTACATGAAAATGTTTTAAGTATATTTCTACCTAGAGAATAGTTTTGCAAGATATGTGATGCAATTAACAAGGTTTACCTTGAATAGAAAATGGCATAAAGAGAGAATATTACATTTTATTACTCAAGATTTGAATTTTCAGCACCTACATATACTTCTTACAGGAGATCAATCAATATGCAAATACACATTTTTAAAGAAAGGTTATTTACATATATACACCCCGTTTAAAGCCCAGATAGAGATATGGATATGCATACAAATACAACTAAAGATATATTTGTTGTTGTGAGGTACCTTTGAGTTGATTCTGACTTACGGTGATCCTGTGCACAAATCCACCACTCATCTGTCAATTTGTTTTACAGTGGTTACTGACGTGTTGCTATGAGGCTGGAAGTTACGCCACTAGTATTTTAAATATATGCAGGGTCACCCATGGTAGACAGGATTCAAAGGAGCTTCCAGACTAAGACATACACATGAGGGACTTTTAATGGAAAAATCCCATTATCTTTTCATTCCATTTTTCCATGAACTTTTTGAATCCACCTCTCTGTGTGTGTATCTATATTGATACATACACACACTCACACACACACACTAAAAATTGGGTTGTTGTTGTTAAATGCTGTCGAGTTGGTTCCAACTTATAATGACCCTGTGTAGGGTTTCCGAGGAGCAGCTGGTGAGTTTGAATCATCGACCTTGCAGTTCAAACTGACTTTATGGTCCAGTGCTTATCCTACAGTGCCACACCAGGACTCCAATAATTAGGTACTCTATAGAAGAAATCAAAAGTTAAATAACTACTCAGGAGCAGAACATTCCTCTGAAATGATGGTATTTGATTTACTTTTTTGAATATAAAATGCATGTATTATTTTATTTAAAGAATTCATGTTTTAGTTGCATATTTTTATATGTCATCTCTCTACCTACTTATCACTCTACCTATATATTTTGCTTTTTAGACTTTGTCTCTTTTATAAATAGCTAGCCACTGGGCCATCTGCCAGTCTCTGAGGATGAGTGTGAATACAGAATGAAAGCCAACTTTCTTTTTTCCAGACTCTAAAGAAATAGGTAGTTGGGCCAAGTCTCCTGCTAACCACATCCCACATGAAATATTGAGGTACTCTTTTAAGTCATCTTTGATTTTCCAGTCAGCTAATACTGTTTTTGCTCTGCAATGAGCAATGTTTAGCGAGCTAGAGTTAACCTCTGGATGATTTAGCATCATGTCTGTTTATAGCTGCTTTTTCAAAATAATCCAAATGATATAAAAATTTTGCTTATGTGGTAAGCAACTGTATAGTCTTATTTTATATGATTATGTTTGATAAAGCTAGACTTTAACAAATTTAATCTAAGAAACATATATTGAGAATATAAAAAGGGATCATTTTTTGGTACTAGATTATATATTTCATTTCCCAAATTTACTTGTACTTATAAAAAATAAGTTCCCCTGGAAATAATTAAAAGTTTAATTGCCCAAAAATAAATGTGCATTTGTTCCAATTAAAAACAGTAGGTACTACATTCATATGGAAAAATATCCTTAAAGGATGAGAAAGCAATTATATTTTAAGCCAAGTTCATAGTTGCTTTTGTTTAAAAAAAAAAAAAATACTGAATACTGGGAGACACTGAGAATAATAATAGGCTTATATTAAAAAGGTGGTATTATGACAAAATAGAATATTTCATAAAATGTTTCAGCCATTTGCTCTGTTGAGGATGTTGTTGTGGTTATGTGCCATGGAATTGGTTCCGACTCATAGTGACCCTGCACAGGGTTTCCAAGGCTGTAATCTTTACAAGAGCAGAAAACCTCATCTTTCTCCCGCAGAATAGTTGGTAGTTTTGAACTGCTGATCATGAGATTAGCAGCCTGATTCGTAACCACTACACTACCAGAGCTCCTTAAAGGGGATGAAATGTTGAAGGATAGACAGATATTCAAACTAAAACATGTTCATGTTCAAACCAACTCTCTGTATTTCTGTAAGAAAATGTTTAAAATGCCATTGTGATATTTTATGATTTGTCCCTTTCGGTTAAAATCTGTCCCCCAGAAAAATTGAAAGATGACTATTTCATATTTCTTAATATAGGAGCACTGGAAGTGGATTATGAGCTGAACTGCTAACTAAAATGATAGTAGTTCAAACCTACCAGTGGCTCCATGGGAGAAAGATGAGGCTTTCATTCCCATAAAGCTTTACAGCCTCTAAAACCCTATGCAGGGTCACTACCCATTGGAAACGACTCTGTGGCACACAACCACTAATCACCAATGAATGGTGATATGAATATACTACATAAGATTTTTATACTTCCTAAATTCTGAAGTGTAGTTTTTTGGTTTTTTTGTTTTTTGCCAAATCCTGAGTCATAGATACAATCTTAATCTATTAAGGAAAGCTGCACAAAATTGTTGAGGGAGATTATTGAAATTTTGTCATTTATAGAAAATTCAGGAAATCTAACATTTCAGCAATGCGTGTAATAATGCCATTACTTCTTTTGTTTTAATAACATCTAGATAGTATTCTGGAGTCCTGTTGTAATGCTGTTGTTTAATGCAGTGGACTGCAAAGTCCACTTTGAACCAGGAAGCCTGTAGTTCGAGTTCACCAGCTACTTCTTGGAAACCCTATATTGGGTTGCTATGGGTCAGAACCCGACTCGACAGCACTTAACAACAACAACAACAACCAATAATACTCCTGTTGTGACACTGTAGAATCAACACTGGGCTGTGAACTACAAGGTCATCAGTTCAAACCCACCAGTTCTCAGAAATCCTATACAGATTCGCTGTGAGTTGGAGTCAACTCGATGGCACTTTACAATAACCACAGAGTCCTACGCTGAAGATGTATCTTCTTATATAGTTTCAGGGCAAGCTGAAAGAGAAAAAAGTAAGATTTGTTGGTGGAAGAATGGCTAGCATTCACATTTTCCTTTTCTGTCATTTTATTAGAAAGGCATTGGTCAGATCCAGCTTAGTAAGACATACATGTGTACTTTTGTTACCTTGGTTAGGTAACCAACTTCTTCCTTTCACTTCAGTTTTTAGTTTTCTTTTTAGTAACAATTAGAGTCAGGACAAAACTATTCTCTCCATGTATCATGACCTCAACTGCAAAGATTTCTAATGCTCAGTTCTGTTAAAAAGATACAGATTTTATCATCCTAAAATAATGCCTCTTCACTATAAGAGATAAATTCTATGGTGACCTGTCAGCCGCCCTCAGTCCTGTGATCAAAAATAATCTGTCCTTCCTCTACACTCCCCTACCACATAAGATTATGTTTATCCTGACCCATATTTCATTCTCTGCTATCACTGCTAATATTCAAGAAGCACAATTATAATGTTGTTAAGAGTTGTTGAGTTGATGGCAACTCATAGTGGCCCTATATAAGATTTCCAAGAAGCAGCTGATAGATTTGAATTGCCAACCTTGTGGTTAGCTGTCAATGAATGGCCACCTTTTATTCTGCATTTAGTATGTGCCAGGCATTACATGAAACTTCATTTCCTCTGAAGTTTCTCATACTTCAGACTTTGGACACATAATAAGGAGGAATCAGTACCTGGAGAAGGATATCATGCTCAGTAAAGTGGAGCATCAGCAAAAAAGGGGAAGACCTTCAACAAGGTAGATTGGCACAGTGACAGTAGCAGTGGGTTCAGTTGTAACAACAATTGTGAGGATGGCACACTCAAGGGTTACTCTTGAGTCCGAGCTGACTCCATCAAAGTCTTTGTATTCTGTAGTCTCATTGAATACTTGCAATTACATTAAACGTAACTGTTGTTGCTGTTGTTTGGTGCCATCGAGTCCGTACCGATGTAAGTGTTATAATATGTGTTTTATAGATTCAGTGACTGAGCATTAGAATGGTTGAAAAGTTTATCCAAAGTCACAATGCAAGTCATTAGTGGAGCAAGGCTTTAACACTAAAATGTGAGCATCAATCCAGGGATTAAAATCATTCTACTCTATGTTTCAATATATCATCTGTACTTTACAAAATTATGTTGTGTACATTGGACAAGCAATCTGAAGCAGTAAGTGTTCATTATGAAAGGGGGAAAGAAGTACTTCTGGTGCAGTGGGTTAAGTGTTTGATTGCGAACGGAAAGATCAGTGGTTCAAACCCATGAGTTGCTCTAAAGGAGAAAGATGTGGCAATTGGCTTCCTTTAAGATTTATATCCTTGGAAACCCTGTGGAGCAGTTCTACTCTGTCATTATACGGTTGCTATGAATTGGGATCTGAGTCCTGGTGTGGCGCTGTGGGCTAATGTGTCAGACTGCAAAGCCATTTGAACTGCAAGGTTGGTAGTTCAAGCTCATCAGTTGCTCCTTGGAAACCCTATACAGGGTCACTATGGGTAGGAATCGACTCGACGGAACTTCACAACAACAACAACATGAGTTGGGATCTATTTGACAGAGGTGATATTTTTTGTCTAATGAAAAAAATCTTATTTAACCATTGGACGACAACTGCATGAGGTTGTCTGTTTCCATAAAGATTTATAGTCTTGAAAATCCTAAGGATTGCTGTTATTCAGAATCAACTCAATGGAAGAGGTGGGATCTCTCAGAAGTGACTGGTTTACCCTGTAAATTATATGGTCACTCTACATAATACCAGTTTAATGTTCTGATATCTTCCAGTTCCTGCTACTGTCTAAGTCTTTACTACATTTGGTATCTTTAGAACCTGTAGCAGAATTTCTGGGTCAGTGTAGTTATACTTCATAATTGCTTCCTGTGACAAATAACCATTTGGTTGTATGCCCCAAATACTAGCTACTTATAAAGAAAACAAAAATCCTTACCACTGGACCAATCAACAACATTCTTATCAACGAAGAAAAGATTGAAGCTGTCAAGGACTTCATTCTTCTTGGATCAACTATCAAAACTCATGGAAGCAGCAGTCAAGAAATCAAATGATGTATTGCATTAGGCAAATCTGCTGCACAAGACCTTTTTAAAGTGTTGAAGAGCAAAGATGTCAGCTTGAGAACCAAGGTGCGCCTGACCCAAGCCATGGTATTTTCAATAACCTCATATGCATGTGAAAGCTGGACAGTGAATAAGGAAGACCATAGGAGAATTGATGCTTTTGAATTATGGTGTTGGAGGAGAATATTGAAAGTGCATGGGCTACCCATAGAACCAACAGATCTACATTGGAAGAAGTGCAGCCAGAGTGCTCCTTGGAGGGCAAGATGGCCAAACTTCATCTCTCATACTGTGGACAAAGTGTCAGGAAGGACCAGTCAGTAGAGAAGGATATCATCTTTGATGAGATGGAGGGTCACAGAAAAAGAGGAAGACCCCCGGTGAGATGGATTGGGAAAGTGGCAGCATCAATGGGCTCAAACATGGCAACAATTGTGAGGATAGCCCAGGAGTGGGCACTGTTTCGTTCTGCTGTTCATAATGATGCTATGGGTCAGTACCGACTCGATGGCACCTAACAACAACAACAATATTTTGGATATAAATCTAACACCATTACATAGCACCTTTAGATAAAGACACATGATAACATCTCCCAGATATAAAGGGAAGCCAAAACTACCAAAAATAAAACATCTACAAATTTATCAAAGGGGATCTGAGATATACAGAAGCAAATGACAATAACTTCAAAGTAAATGTATAGCATAATTACAGAGCTTCATTTAATAAAAGGAAGTCAAAGAGATAGCAAGATATAACAGACTTAAAAGATTGCTTGCCACAGGGTAGGTGGTTCAAGCCAAACAACCACTCCTTGGAAACCCTCTACAGGGTCTATGAGTCAAAACTCACTCAGTGGCACAACAATGACAACAGCATCAAGATCCAGGTCTAGATATACATTCTACCTACGCTTATATAACTTTTGCTATAAATAACTTTCCTATCTGAGTTACAATATTAATCCATTTCATTAAGAGGAAATTTGAAGAAAAAACTGCATCTCCAAGAATGCTTCTGTTTAACATAAGGTGACACTAACTGTATTTTATGAAGCAGAAAATTGCTTCACACCCAAATTCTTAAAATCTTTCTTTTTCTGCCGGCTTTAATAAGACATAGAAAATTTGTACACATGAACTGAATAAAACTCTAATAGAATTAGCATTTAGTAATTTGATATTTCATATGCCTGGCAAATCTGATGTTGAATAAAGCAAGGAAATAAGTAAGCAGAATTCTGCTGTGTGACCAGAAGGATTCCTTAAAGTGTAATGAATTTACTGATGTATCATTGGTAAGGATTGAGCCTCTTGCAATCTTAGGAACTGATCTTTCCAAGTGAGCTCACAGATTTATAATGAAAAGAACATTTTAAAAAATTAGAAAATGAGAACAAAGATTTCTGTACTCTAGAAGCCACTATTAAAATTATGCGTTTTGTTTTTTTAAGCTCTTATATGGCAACTTAAGGAGCTCTGGTAGAATAGTGGTTATGAGTCAGACTGCTAACTGCAAGGTCAGCAGTTTGAAACTACCAGCTGTTCCACGGGAGAAAGATGGGGCTTTCTGCTCCTTTAAAGATTTACAGCCTCAGAAACACTGTGCAGGGTCACCATGAGCCGGAACTGACTCCCCAGCGCATAACCACCCCCATCATACAGCAGCTTAGTCGTCAGAGGCGAATTGACCTCAACAATATATATATCCAAAACTTTCTACCAGAAAGTGGGTCCTGACTCATGGTGACTCACAGGTTTTCAAAATTGTTCAACATGAAGTTTTACATCCCAAGGAAATCATCTTACAAGACACTGCAACAAATGCCAAGACCAATTTGCTTCTACTTAAAATCATCTTAGGAGTTTAGAAGATAAAGCTGAATTTCCCATGAGCTGAACAGGTGACTGAACACACACAATATTCTTTGATCAGGATAAGTTGATGAAATTGAATAATGACTATTTTCAAGTTTGAATCATCAGATATGTATAAAAAGATGATTTATCCTTGATCTTAGAAAAGTTATCTCACACAAAAAATAGTATCTTTTGAATGATACAGAAGTGCGTTTCAAAAAAAAAATCTTTATCTCTTAAGAGACAATGCTCTTCTGATCATTATAAGATTTGCTCAGTTACTATTATCTAGCCCTGCCTTACCTTAAATTTTCCATTCTGGGGATATAGAGAGGAAAAGTGACTGCTCTTTTTGCAGTGTCCTGTCAATGTTATATTATCATATTTCCAATGAGCTCTAAATTAGATCTACTTGACTACAATCTATAGACAAAAGTTATAGCCACATCCTTCTAGTTCTTCCTCAACCTCCAAAGAAGTCTTTAAAGGCTTCTGAGAAATTAATTACTGATTTCTGGACAGAGCATGAAAAATCACTGATTTAATTCATGTTTTCCTTGTTAAAGAATGACTTTCCTAAGCCATCCAGTCATTCTTTCAAAAGATTGTTTTCAAGGATTCAAATCAAGTGTCATCATATTTACTGTCTCTTAAATGATATAAACAAGGAGCTCTGGTAGCATAGTGCTTGCAAATTGGGCTGCTACCCTCAGAGTCAGTAGTTACAAACTACCAGCTGTTCCAAGGGACAAAGATGAGGCTTTCTGCTCCTGTAAAGATGTATAGCCTCAGAAACCCTGTGCAGGGTCGCTATGAGTCAGAACTGACTCCACGGCACATAACCACCACCACCAAATGATAGCAACAGAAGTGGAGGTGTGGAGTAGGGGAGTGTGGTAAGAGAAATAGAGACAGATACTTATTTTTACTGAGTATGTTGTGCTTGGTAAGGTAGAAGACCATCAACGAGATAGATTGTTACCGTGGCTGCAACAATGGGCTCAAAGATCCCAATGGTTGTGAGGATGGCGCCTGATAGGCAATGTTTTGTTCTGTTGTTCATAGGATGGCCATGAGTTGCTACCAACTAGATGGCACCACCACCACCAACAGTCTTATAGGGTTGCAGAAAGACAGGAGAGTATCACTAGCCTGAATCAAGGCAAATACATAAATGTAATGGTTTCTTGTATTCATTTATATGCTTTTCTATAAATGTTAAGGGAAAATTCATGCTAAGATTCTCTGAGAAACTAGAAATACCATCTTGACCCATTTATCATAAATATCAATATTCCAAGTAAAATTCTGAGATTTATTTCTCATGAAATAATAAGAGAAAAAAGTATTTTTATTTTTTTTTGATGAACTGGTTGTTGCCTCATCCAACAGATTTTTAGTTCCTCATCTAACCCCAATTTGCTATCTTAGCAGAACAGAGGTGAGTTGATTCATGTGTTGTTGATGTGTCTGAGGAAGACAGATGTCTCTGGAAGACCAGGAGACATTAATTTGAACACTGTTGAATAAAATTTTATTGGCAAAAAGATAGCATCTTACAGCAGCAAAGTATACTTATAACTCTAGGACTTTACATTTCTCTGTCTGAGACAACATCAAAGTAAAAGTTACTGCTTTTTCTGTCCATATTTATATGCATTTTATATTGAAGATGCTCTTTAAGAATAATATTTGGCATGAAGTCCAGATTTTTTAAAGAACACGTGTCAAAATTGGGATCCTGGAACTTCCACAAGTTTTATTAGTGACTGAATGCTTCAGAGACTTGCAAACTCAGGGAGGAATTTCTTTCCCCTGACTTTGTAGTTAGCAGTCCAGTGCTTACCCTAAAGCATCACACCAGGAGCCCAAGTATGGTGTTGTGGTTGTTGTCAAGTGCCTTCGAGTCAGTTCCTTGTCATAGCTACACTGTATAGGGTTTACAGGGAGTTGCTGGTGGATTTGAACCCCTGACCTTGTTATTAGCTGTCAAATGCTTATCCTGTAGTGCCACATCAGGATTATCCAAGGATGTTCTGTTATTTAAGAATACGAGTAGTCCCCGCTTCCAGTCCTATGACTCTATCATAAGTTGTGCTTGATGTAAGTGGAAGACCTCAAGTTTGTTTTTGTTTGTTTTAGTGTTCATTATTACTGCCTTTTATTAGCAGTACCTTTATAAATCCCATCTTTATTTGTCTTTGGGTGTTGATATGAGAATAGCATCAATGAATTACACAATGCCAAATTTTTTGTAATACATATTACAAATGATGTTGTTGTTAAGTGCTGTGAAGTCGGTTCCTACTCTTAAGTGACCCTGTATAAGGTTTCTCAGGAACATCTGGTAGGTTTGAACCATTGATCTTGCAGTTAGTGGTCCAGGACTCCATAACTGATATTAAGATGGGATGGGGGAGAAATGGTTAATCATAAATTCCATTCATAGTAATGTGGATATTTTGTAAATTAGTGGCTGCCTGTATATCATTTTAACCCTTCAAAAAGTTAAAAATCAAATCCAACAGACATTAAGATGGCCACATATAAATTTATTCCGTAAATACAAGCATACTTAATGCTAAGAAATCTGTAAATGCAATTTATAGCACTAATACTAAGTCATGTGGCTATCTTGAAAGCAAAGAGAAAGTGTTAGCAGACTGATATAGAAAGATACTTATAAAATATAAAACTAAATATTATTTTTAAACAAGAACAAACACTAAACTTGAAGCACCAGAGACATTCTTGTTAAAATAAGGAAGAAGGAAAAGATGTGATCTCTACTAATATGTAATGTTGTTGTTGTTAAGTACCACCAAGTTGATTCCACTCATAGTGACCCTGTATAGGGTTTCTGAGGGAACGCTGGTGGGTTTGAACTGCTGACTTCGTGGTTTTCAGTCCAGTGCTGATGACTCTACAATTCTAGTTAATGCACAGAAGAAGAAAAAACAAAACACACACACACACACACACACAAACACAGATAAGATCCATGACTACTGGAAAAGAGAAGCAAACATTAGTTGTAAATGTAGGGACAAGTTATAAAATATCTACACAGAAATCAATACCTTCCTGTGTCATAAATAATAATATAGACAATAAAATCTCCTTATTAGAAGTAAAAATGAATATTTACAAAGAAGCTCAAAAGTTTGTAGGACCTATGTGAGAAAACAATCTTTGATGATGCCCTAAATGAACATTCTAAAAGATTTATTAAGATGTAAATTATTAATGATCAGAAGGCAACTAGAGGAAGGTAAAGAAAGTTGATAAAGGAAGCAAGCATAAATTGCTAAAATTTGATGAACTTGACCTGTACTCACAGATGTGGTAGC
This sequence comes from Chrysochloris asiatica, assembly GCF_000296735.1. NCBI lineage: Eukaryota > Metazoa > Chordata > Mammalia > Afrosoricida > Chrysochloridae > Chrysochloris > Chrysochloris asiatica. The sequence goes on from NW_006408655.1 coordinate 4,268,050, forward strand.
TCAAAATACCACCTGAGAGGGAAGGAGTCTTCACATCAAGGACGAATGAAACCTATCCGCTTTGTACGCAGGGTTGATAGGGACGGGCAACTTAGACATTTGCAACCTAAAATGGGGGTGGGGGCTATAAAGGAATCAAATAGCTGGCTTATAAATTGGCAAGAGGGGATTTAATTTCAGAGTGTTCCAGGGAAGGTAGAATCCCCACTGAATAGTTTTTATCTTGTCTAGATGGGTCTGGTGAAAGGAGATGGGGATAGGATTCATTTGCTGTAATAGTATTTGTTATCATGACTAATTGCAATTGTCACAATTGTAAAGATAAAAGTTGTGTAACAAAAATGGGGGAATAATAAATCTTACTTTCCAGGAACAGAGGACTATCAAGAGAGAAAAGCATGAACAGAACATGGTATCCTAACCAGATAAGCAGTGACACCAGAAATGGGGGCAGAGGTGATGGCATGGAGAGATTGAGCAGATGAGGTCTCTAGACTAATAGAAAGAGAAAGGATGTGTGCTGGAGGACAGGAGACTAGCTTCCAGAATGTGCCCTTCAGATGTTTAAATGAATATATATTCCTGAGTGTTTTTGTGTACATCAAAAAACAAAACAAAACAAAAAAACGGGAATAGAAGTAAATACTGTTAAATGATGATGCATGGAGGGGATTGTAATCATTGCAATTAAACAAAATATGGTAGAGTTGAGTTAAAAAACAAAAACAAACAATGAGTTTCTAGACCACACAATTGAAATTAGGTGGTAAAAATGAATAAATATCAAAATAAATTGAAGCAAAGAGCCCAAACATCAATCAATCAATAAATTATTCCATATCCATTTTACCAAATTTACAGTAGGACTATTTCAAACATTTTAACACATTTCTAAAATTACAGAGAACTAGAGATATGCTTGCTGAGGTCAGGTAGGTCTTGGTTGAAAGCAGAGACTATTAGAAAGATGTTTACTTTTGTTTGTTGACTATGCAAAGTCTTTCAATGTGTGGATGATGATAAACTATAGATAACATTGCAAAGAATGGGTATTCCAGAACAGTTAATTGTGCACATAGACCAATAGTCAGTCATTAGAACAAGACAAGAGGATATTGAATGGTTTAAAATCAGGAAAAGTATGTTCTTTCACCATACTTATTCACTCTGTTCGATGGTCAAGGAATCCAAAAGACTGGATTAAATGAAGAAGAATGTGGCATCAGGACTGGAGGAAGACTCTTTAACAACCTTTGATATGCAGATGGTACAGCCTTGCTTACTGGAAGTGAAGAGGACTTAAAATACTTCTTATGATCAAAGACTACAGTCTTCTATATGGATTGCATTTCAATGTAAAGAAAGCAAAAATCATCAGGACTTGATCAACAAATAACATCGTGATACATGGAGAAAATATTGAAGTTGTCAAAGACTTAATTTTGCTTGAATCTACCATCAACATTCATGGAAGCAGCAGTCAGGAAGTCAAAGGACAGATTGCATTAGGTGTATTTGCTGCAGGAGACCTAAAGCATTCAAGAGCAAAGGTACCAGTTTGTGGACAAAAGTATATATGACCCAAACCATGGTATTTTCATTCCCATTTATGCATGTGAAAGTTGGATATTGAATAAGAAAGACCACAGAAGAATAGATGTATTTGAATTTTGGTGTCGGTGAAAAATATTAAAAGTACCATGTACTGCCAGAAGAATAAACAAATCTGTCTTGGAAGAAATACATCCAGACTGCTCTGTAGAAATGAGGATGGTGACATGTTGTCTCTCATTCTTTGGACATGTTGTCAGGAGGGACCAGTCCCTGGAGAAGGACATCATGCTTGGATAAGTTGAGGGTCAGTGATAAAAAAGAATACCCCCAATGAGATGAATTGACACAGTGGTGAAAACAATGGGCTCAGAGGTAACAACAGTTGTGAGGGTGACACAGGACCAAGCAACGTTTCATTCTATTGTGCATAGGCTTGCTAGGAGTCCGAATTGACTGGGCTATACCTAAAGGAGCTCTGGTAGCGTAGTGGTTACGAATCGGGCTGAGAACCTTAAGGTCAGCGGTTTGAAACTACCAGCTGCACCACGGGAGAAAGATGAGGCTTTCTACTCCCGTAAAGATTTACACCCTCGGAAACCCTGTACAGGGTCGCTATGGGTCGGAACCGACTCGATGGCACATAACAACAACAACATACCTAAAAAGCACAGTCAGGACAGTGTCTTTCAAATCGAGGATTGCAATTCAGAAGGGTCACGATATCACTTATGCAGTTGATTGTACCCAGCATTTTATTTTCTGTAATGAAATAGAAAATATCGCTGTACTTTCTGTGATTTTCAGAGGAAAGAAAGAAAATTTAAAAAGAAAAATAACAATGAATACCTTAGTGTCCATACAAACACAGATATACTGTTATCTAAACATCGATGTGAAATGTATTTCTTCATGTGATCTATATCAATAAATGTTTGAAAGTCGATGTGTTGGAGTAATCCATTTTTTTGATAGAATTGATGAATTCTGAAGTTGTGTATTTCACATTGTTCGTGCATTCAGATCTGTTTGATGTGGGTGAGCCAGCACAAAGCTAAAAGTAATTGAGGAATTCAGATTTAACTATTTTAGCCACTATTAGTTGTTTTTTTTGGTTTTTTTTAATTTGTCTTGACAAGCACAATGTCCAAGAAAATAGCTTAAACCTATAAAAATATAGAATATATTATGCTAGTAGTAACTATTTACATGGTTAATAGCTTGCACAAGGACAAGCTTGTTTCATTAAAATTCCTTTAGATGGGAAACAAAGATGAAAATTAAATTGTACTCTGTGATTAGTAAGCAAGTTAGGTCAAGTGTTTTGTTTCAAATGCCTTTAAATATTTCCAAATGAATGAACATTTCATTCTCTTGTCTCTTCTAAAATATATTTATATGTGAAGCATATAATAATCAAAGTTTGTGTCTTCCTTATCAAAATGTGCTGAAAGTTAGTACTCTCTGCTTTTACAAAATAAAGTAGGTAAGTAAGTAAGTAAATAAGGTTTTAATAAACCTTCCTTTAATCTAGATTTGGAGTCCTGGTGTGGTACTGTAGGATAAGCACAGGATAACTAACCTAAAGATCGGTGATTCAAACCCACCAAGGTCACTATGAGTTGGAACTGGATCCACAGAATTTAACAACAGTGCTAGATTTCGTGGATTATCTGGTTTATAAATGATTGTTTTTATGCACTACAGTTAAACACATATTTCAGTCTATTGTTCATATCCTTAAAGCATAGAAAATGCACAAATGAGGATGTTTTGTCGACATCAGCAGTTCTCTTAATCAGAACAATGTTTCAAAGAATTAACTTATTTCCAATCCATCCTAAATGTAGCCCTTTCACTCTTAACATCATCTCTCTTTCCTCCCATATGTACTGCAAAACTGCAAGCAGATTGGTTTTCAGAAGGAGGTATTTATAGTAAAAACAAAAACAAAAACGAACTCCTATATGCAATATCAGTTGCAAATATCATTTTCCTTATTGAAAATGTTACCAATAAAAGATAAGGGATAAAAAACAGAAAGTGACCAAAATCTATTTTTTTAACCAAGTATTTATCAGGGAAGAAAAAGAAGGTATGAATTTTTGCTAATGAGATAATAAAATTAGAAAGATAAAAGTTCCTGATGCTATACTTTGTAAACCTATATTAGGGATTGTGCTGTGTGTTGGTTGTGACTCAAAAGCAACCTGGTATAGGGTTTCTGAGACTCGATCATTCTTTCTAGGAGCGGGAAACCTCATCTTTCTCCCATGGATCAACTGGTGGATTCTATCTGCTGACTTTATGGTTAGCAGCCAAACATATGACCCACTTTGCCACCAGCACTCCTTATGTTAGAGTTAGCAATCTAGATTCTAGATGTCTTGACGAAATATTAATCCTTTGCTTTCTAAAATTTGCTCTCTACCAGAAGCCATATGTGCGGTTTTTGGATATCAGATATCAGATGATTTTACCTGTATTCCACCTGAAACTCATGTCCAAAGCAAAGTTCTTTAATTCTGCAGTTAACTGTTAGCACTGGATTACGATTCTGCTCTGCATGTAGCATCAACAGCTTTTATTAAAAGAAAACACACTTGCTTAGTATGGTGGTGATGCTGGTGGTATGCTGTGGTGTTGGTTTTGACTCACTGTTTTTGTTAAGTGCCGTCAAGTTGGTTTGACTTTTAGCAACCTTGTATAGGGTTTCTGAGGAGCTGCTAGTGAGTTTGAACCAAAGACCTTATGCTTCAAACTGACCTTGTGGTCTTGCGCATTATGTTATAGCACCACATGGCTAGGTTTCTGAGGCAGTAAATCTTTATGCGCGCAGAAATCTTTACCAGAGTAGAAAGCCTTATCCTCCTCCCTCAGAGCAGCTTCTTGATTGAAATGGCTGACCTTGCAGTTAGCAGCCCGACTCATGCATTACTCACTACTCTACTAGAACTCCTTTTACATAGAATACAAATATAAAATTCTACAGTTTTTCCTACAATATCATCTCTATAATAGGTTAACTTTAGTTTACATTCATGTACCATTCTTAGAGCTCTATGTATTGAATGGTTCAGGCATGAAAATTCTTTTTTAAAAAAAAAAAACAAAAAAACCTTTTATTTCAACTTTCTCAATTTTAAGATAAATATTTTTTAGTAGTGGAATTGTCCAGCTCATGCTGAAGATCAATCTGCAACAGAAACATGCCCCAGAAGTGGAACCAGGTCTGGTTTTATACTAAAGTTTTATTGAAAAAAGATTATCATCTTCACTTAAAATTTTAAGATCTTCCTCTCCAATAAAAATTTGTTCAGTATCAACAAAACAAAATGATATTCCCATAAATTACAGTTCCTCTTTTTGGACTTCTTGTGTGGTGCTGTGGATCAGCACTGGACCACGAGCCACAAGGTCAGCAGATCAAATCCACCAGCTGATCCTTGATGATGGGAGATCATATTTTTGTATTTTTTTTGTAGACTGTGACAAGAATATTTACTAAATGTACAATTGACTATTCCATTAAAATAGCACACCATTGTAAATATACTTAAGGTTGCAGGACTCATATAAATTGTTAGACACCTTGATAAGGTATGTATCCTAATGTCTTCAGAATTTTTCAGATCTTTATCTTTGTGTAATAACCTAGAACAGGTGCTAGCAAACTACAGCAAGGGGACTAAATTTGACTTATTGCCTGTTTTTGTAAATGAAGTTTTGTTGCAACACAGTGATGTTCATTAATTTACACACCATCTATTGGTGTTTTTGGAGTCCTCATGAGGCACTGTGGGTTACTGCACTGGACCACAAGGCTGGTTTGAACTATAGGTTTACTATGAGTTAGAACTGACTCTATGGCACTTGACAGCAACACAAATGTCTTCAGTCTGAAATTGATCAAACATGCAGTTAAAATGTATTGATCATTACTGGTGATTGGAATGCAAATGTTGGAAACAAAGAGAAAGGATCAGTAGTTGGAAAATAGGAATTTGGTGAGAGAAACAATGCTGTAGAACACATGATAAAATTTTGTAAGACCAGTGACTTGTTCATTGTAAATACCTATCTTTGAACATCAGAAAAGATGATTGTACACATGGACCTCACCAGATGGGATACATAGAAATCAAACTGACTACATATGTGAGATGAGAACGTGGAAAAGCTCTATATCACCAAGTAAAACAAGGTCAGGGCTGACTGTAGAACAAACATATCATCAGTTTCTCATAAGCAAAGCTGAAGCTGAAGAAAATTAAAACAAGTCCACAAGAGCCAAATTTTGACCTAGAATATATCCCACCTACATTTAGAAATAATTTCAAGAACTCATTTCATACATTCAACACTCATATCCAAAGACCATAAGAGTTATGGGAATGACATCAAGAACGTCATATAGGAGGAAAGCAAAAGGTCATTAAGAAGGCAAGAAAGAAAGAAAAGACCGAGATGGATTTCTGAAGAGACTTTGAAACTTGCTCTTCAGATAAGAGATACGAAAGCAAATGGAAGAAATTAGGAGAAAACTGAATAGAAAATTTCAAAGGGTAGCTTGAGAAAACAAAGTCAGCTATTATAATGGAATGTACAAAAATCTGGAGTTACAAAATCAAAAAGGAAGAATACGCTCAGCATTTCTTAAGTTGAATGAATTGAAGAAAAATTAAGCCTCAACTTGTAATATTGAAGGACTCTATGGGCAAAATTATATATTCAACGTCATATTTTTGTTCTCATGAATTTGTTTCCATTTTCTTCAGCTTCAGTCTGAATTTGCATAGGAGCAATTGGTGATCCATCTTACAATCTGCCCCTGGTCTTGTTTTGGATGATGATATGGAGTTTTTCTACCATCTCTTTACACAGATGTAGCCAACTTGATTTCTGTGTATTCCATCTGCTGAGGTACATGTGTATAGTTGTCTTTTATGCTGTTTTTAAAAAAAGTATTTGAATAGAACAAATGATTGGTTTTGCAGAAATTTTTCATGCGATCTCCAGCATCATTTCTATCACCAGGGCCAGATTTTCCAACTACTTATTCTTCCTCTTTGTTTCCAACCTTTATGTTCCAATTGCCAGTGATTTATCAATAGACCCTGAGTGCATGTTTGATCAATTTAAGACTGAAGAAGTTGGTAGAAATCTTCAATTTCATCCTCACTGTCTTTAGGGATTGGTGTGCAAATTTGAAAAATAGTGGTATTAACTGGTAAAGAAAACCAAAATACCCCCCACTGGGCCAATAAATATTCTTATCAGTGGAGAAAAGATTGAAGTTGTCAAAGACTTCATTTTTCTAGGATAAACCATCAACAACATAGACGCAGTAGTCAAAAAATCAAACAATGTATTGCTTTAGGCAAATGAGTTTCACAAGATCTTTTTAAAGTGTTGAAGAGCAAAGATGTCAGTTTCAGGACTAAGGTGTGCCTGATTCAAGCCATGGTATTTTCAGTAACCTCACATGGATGCAAAAGTTGACGTGAATAAGAAAAACCATAGAAGGATTGATGCATTTGCATTAGGGTGTTGAAGGAGAATATTGAAAGTACCATGGACTGTCAAAAGAACAAATAGATCTATGTTGGATGAAGTACAGCCAGAGTGCTCCTTGGAAGCCAGAATGGCCAGACTTCATCTCTCATACTTCAGACATATTGTCAGGAGAGACCAGTCACTGGGGAAGGCTATCTTGTTTGGTTGTGGAGGGCCAGAGAAAGAGATAGACCCTAATGTGAGATGGATTGGCAGGATGGCAGCATCAGTGGACTCAAGCATAGCAATGATTGTGAGGTTAGCCCAGAACCAGGCAGTGTTTCATTCTGTTGTACATAGGGTCTCTTTGAGTCAGTACTGACTCAGTGGCATGCTAACAGCAACAACAAAAATGGGCAAAATAATGAGTGGTGAAGAAAACATCCAAAGAATATGGAAGGAATGTATACCATCACTCTACCAAAATGGTCAGTGTTCTGCCATTTCAAGAGATAGCATATGATCAAGAGCCACTGATACTGAAGAAAGATGCCCAAGGTGCACTGAAGGCATTGGCCAGCAAGTCTCCAGGAATCGATAGAATACAAACTGAAATTTCTCAACAAACTGATGCAGCACTGTTTTATGCCAAGTAATTTGGATGACAGCTACCTGGCTGTCATCTGACTGAAAGAGATCCATATATGTGCCCATTCTAAAGAGGTGACCCAAAGTAATACAGAATTCATCAGACAATATCGTTAATATCACATGCAAGTAAAAGTTTGCTAAAGATAATTTAAAAATGACTGAAGCAGTACATTGACAGGGAATTACCAGAGGTTCCAGATTTAGACAAGAATGTGGAACAAGGGACACCATTCCTGATGTCAGAGGAATATTGACTGAAAACAGGGAATATCTGAAAGATGTTTACAGATACTTTATTACTTACTGTGCAACAGCTTTGGACTGTGTGGATCATGACAAGCTATGGACAACATTGTGGAGAATGAGTATTCCGGAACACTTAATTGTGTTCATGAGGAACCTTTACATAGACTAAGGGGCAGTCCTTAGAACCGAACAAGGGAACACTGAATGGATTAAAGTTAGGAAAGGTGTGGGCCATGGTTGTATTCTAACGCCATGTTTATTCAATCTGTAGACTCAGCAAATAAGCCTAAACTGGATTATATGAAGAAGTACATGGCATCACAGTTAGAAAAGAATCATTAATAACCTGCAATATGCAGATGATAGAAATTTGTTTGCTGAAAGTGAAGCAGAAAGACCACAGCCTTCATTATGGGTAGCACCTAAATGTGAAGAAAACAAAATCCTCACCACTGGACCAATAACAATATTATGATAACTGGAGAAAACATGGAAGTTGTCAAAAGTTGGTTTTGTTTTTGCTCAGATCCACTGTCAACATTCATGGAAGCAGCAGACAAGAAATCAAATGAGAACTCTAGACCAGAGAGGGAGAGGGGCTGTGTGCTGATGATCAGGGGGCAGGTGTGCAGGGTATACCCTTTGATTGGTTGATGATCCATGGAGGGGATTGTAACCATGGCAATGAAATTATATATAATAGGATGACTGTAAAGCTAATGTTCTCCCATGTAAAGTGTCACATAATTCACAATAAAACAAACAAAAAAGAAATTGAATGACATACTGAATTAGGCAAATCTGTTGCACAAGATCTGTTTAAAATTTTGAAGAGCAAAGTGAATAAAGAAAATTCCATAGAAGAATTGATGCATTTGAGTTATGGTGTTGGAGAAGACTATAAAAAGTACCGTAAACTACTAGGAGAACAAACAAATCTGTGTTGGACAAAGTACAGTCAGGATGCTCGTTAACAGCCAGGATGACTAGACTTTGTCTCTCATACTTCGGACATGTTATCTGGATAGATTAGTTCCTGGAGAAGAACATCATGCTAGGTAAAATGGAGGGTCAGAGAAAAAGAAGATCCCCAATGAAATGGATTGTCATAGTGGCTCTAGCTTAGTAACAATTGTGAGGCAGGCAAAAGGCCAGGCAGTGTTTCGTTCTTTTGTGTCAGTGATGACTCAGCCGCACCTGGCAACAGCAATCCTAATAGATACTCCTCCCCTATTGTATGTAGACAAAACAGACTTAAAGAGGACAAATACTAAGATCACATACTCTTTGGTGCCCAGCCCTAGATTTGGTGCCCAAGCAGTTTGACTGCATGGCCACATTCTCCAGCAGTCTTGTGAGTAAGATAACATGTATGCAAACCATTGTTATGTAACAATACACACTTGTACATGGTAGTAAAGAGGCACTAAGTGTTGCTCCGGTGGGAAAAGAAGGAGATTATTTTCAGAGGAGATAAGACTTGAGCTAAACTGAGATTGGATTTGTTGTTGTTAAGTGCCGTGGAGTCAGTTCCGACCCATAGTGACACTGTACAGGGTTCCCGAGGCTGTAAATCTTTACGGGAGCAGAAAGCCTCATCTTTCTCCCGTGGAGCAGCTGGTAGTTTCGAACTGCTGACCTTGCAGTTCGCAGCCCGATTCATAACCACTACGCTACCAGAGCTCCTTAGTGGAGTACTAATTTACTAATTAGAAACAAGGAAAGTTATTCTAGGCATAAGAATTGCACGTTCAAACACAGAGTCCTGAGAGAGGACAGCTTATTCAGGGAAGAGTGAGCAACTTGCTGTTCTTGGGTCATGAGAACAGGCTGTTGAAGACAGGACTGGAGGAAAAGGCAAGGAGCTTGGTCATACTGTATTGTTAAATCAATGGGCTTCAATTTTCAGTGTGTCAAGAATCACCTTATAGTGTTGGTTTAAAATCAAAATTGCTGGCCCCAATTGCTAGTTTGTGATACAGTTAGATCCTGGAATTTGCATTTTTAAAAAAATTTTTAACAGCTAGAAATTTATGCTCTCACAGTTTAAGAGGCTAAAAGTCCAAATGCAGCACTGGCTCTAGGGAGAGGTTTTCTTTTTGCTGACTCTTGGGAAAGGTCTTTGTCTCTTTTCAACCTCTGTAGGCCCAGATCTCCTTGGAGATCTCCATGTGTCTTAGCATCAGTCTTTTCCCTGGATCTTAGAGCTTCATAATGCAGGGACTCCACATCCAAATGGCACACTCCATTCTTGGCTCTTCTTTTTTTTAATGTTTTATTGTGAATTATGTGATAGTTTACATGGGAGAACATTAGTTTTACATTCATCCTATTGTATATTGTTTCCTTGCCATGGTTACAATCCCCTCCATGCATCATCAACCAACCAAAGGCTGTGAGCTGACCACCTACTCCCTGGTGGTCAGCTCACAGCTCCTCTCCCTCTCTGGGTTTTGAGTCCCCAGCTGCACCATCTCTCCACGTCATCCTCTCTGCCTCCAACTCTGGCGTCACTGTTTCTCTGGATAGGGTCCCCGCTCTCTGCTCTTCTCCCAGGGACCTCCGCTTCCGGACTGCAAAGTCAGTCACTCGCCTCCTTTTGCTACAAAACATATATGTTTACATTTCCAACCCTCATAGTCACTCCTGATAACAATTATTCACTATTGTACCACAAGAGACCTATCCCCATCTCTTTTCATCAGCCCCACCCAGACAGATTGGATACTACTTGGATACTACAGGTGGAGATTCTACCTTCCTCCATGCCCTCTGGATCTAGGCTCCCTCTTGAAAGCTTGTAAACCAGTCACTTCTTGCCTTTGTAGCCCCCGCATTTTGGGTAGCCAGTCCAAGTTGCCCATGGAATATGCATTTTAACAGGGACTCTAGGTAATTCCAATGTAAGAAAGCCTCTTTCAGAAACACTGCTAAAAGTGTTTCGAAATATGAAATCAGTGTGCTAGAACATGACATGGTTACTGCTGTTGTGTTTTAGAAAAACAACTCTGCAGGTCACTGGAGTGAAGAACATGTTCATACATGTGATTTTGACATATTTGTTGTTGTTAAGTGTGGTCAAATTGGTCTTACTCATAGTGACCCTGTGTAGGGTTTCTAAGGAGCAGCTGGTGAATTTGAACTGGACTCTTGGTTTAAACTCCAGAAATAATATAAATTTGGCTTTTCTTAATGAGTTTAACATGCACACACACGCACTCACATGCACCTTTGGGTATCTTTGCTTTTAGGTGCTGTTGAATTTATGGGTTTATCTGAAAATGTGCTGGAAAGACAATGTCCACTTTTATTTGTTTTTCGAACCAAAATACCACCTTTTTTGTGTGTCTTGCCACTCTCATTCCTTCAGACTCTAGCAATTAGTGAACTGACAGACCAATGAACCAGAAATCAATTGTGAATGAATGAAAATTGGGTATTTTCATTAGGACTTAATTTCACACAGTGTAACTGGGGGGTTATTTAGATACGTTTAGCAAATTGCAATGTGTCTATGCTTTTCCATGTGAATAATATAAATTTTTTAATTTGGTATTTTTTATAAAATAAGGTTAAAAAAATTACTTTTGACTGGTTTGGGGTATTCATCTGAAGAACAGTAAGTGAAAACAAACAGCTTTCTAAAAATCACCTGTTTAATTTAATTACTTTTAATCAAATGGTGGTGCTTATGTGTCATGGAGCCACTTCCAGACTCATAGCGACCCTGTACAGGGTTTCAAGGCTGTAAATCTTTATAGAAACACAAAGCCTCATCTTTCTCCCATGGAACCACTGGTAGTCTCAAACTGCTGGCCTTGAGGTTCGCAGCCCATTTCATAACCTCTATGCTACCAATTGGCTTCCAAAAATAATGAAACCCCCATTTTTAAAAGAAAAATGTCATTAAATTCTTGAATATTTACAACAAACTCTTCTGGAATTAAATAGATAGATTCTATACATCAGAATCTCATTGGGTAACCAGAGATGGCCTTGACCAACTGGGGAATCTCAATTTTAGGATGCCAAATCACATATTGTTGTTTATTCCACACTTAAGCCTGTTCAACACAGATGGTAGGCATAAAATAGCTGAACTGTAATGGATTATGTCCAGAGAGAATAATAGATAGGATGTTTTTTGTTGACAGCAGAGTTGTTTTCACATTCCACTTGAATTAAATTATGCTCATTCATGCCATGGTACATAATCTCTGGCAAGGATTCTTAGAAATAGCCGTCCTGTGAACTCACTGCAAAATAAGGGGGGAAAAATGTATAGGATTGCAAAGTAACACTTTGAAGTCAATAGGCAATATAAAACAAAAGACTTACTACTAAACTGGACAGTGAACATAACTTAATTGTGACAGGCTGGTAAAATGTTTTAGGCTGGTAAAATGTTTTACATTTGTAATATGAAAAGGAAGTCATGCATTTATCTGACTACAGAAGAACAGTGTGAACTACTGATCCTAACTTTAAAATGTTCACAGCCAAGTTTGGTACATAAGACATGAGCAAATGAAAACGTATGTTAAAAAACTTAAGCAGTAAAGTAAGATGCGGTCCTCATGATTGTGAAGCTTTATAGAAATGTGCTCCAGACAGTATTGGTGTGGCACTGTGCAAAAAGCCCTGGACTGCTAACCACACGGATGGCAGTTGAAACCCACCAGCTGCTCCTTGGAAACCCTAGATAGGGTCACTAGAAGTCAGAACCAACTTAATGGCACTTAACAACAGCAACAACTACAGGAAGATGGGGAATGGTTGTAGTGGTGGCATTGTTGTTGTTAAGTGCCGCCAAGTCGATTCTGACCCATAGCGACCCTGTATAGGGTTTCCAAGGAGCAGCTGGTGAACTTGAACCACTGACATTGCAGTTCAAACGACTTTGCAGTCTGACGCATTAGCCCACAATTAGGCAGACATTATTGCAGCCAAAGAAGATGGCATGAGTGAATGAAATCTTCCTTGCTAAATTAGACGTTTTATACGTGGTAAACTCCCGATAGGGTGCTGTAGCATAAAGCACTGGAATGCTAACCACAAAGTCGATGGTTGAAACCCACCAGTCATTCCTCAGAAATCCTATACAGGGTTTCTATGGGTCAGAAAACCAATTGATGGCATTTAACAACAACAATTATATACAGAGTGTGGGTATGACTCATGTGTCTGTGGTTAATACTTGCATGAAAAGATCTGATACCTTGAAAACGTGTACTTGCAAAACTGGGTATCCTTTCATTTTCTCATTTGACGTTGAGAAAATGAAATTGAGTAAAAAGAAAACCAACTTCATAGACGTGTGATTTGTTTTACTTTCGTGTAGGAATTCAGACTCTGTGCTGCTGCAGAGTAGTATGTTACTATATAGGATGATAATAGTATGATAACCTAACAGAGTGAGCGACTATTTGGTTGCACTGAAAACGTTTCACTGCTCCAGTTAACAGTTCCATAGAAAAAAAAAGTACATATTGTGCAAAAAATGAAAATTTAAGAATTACTTACCAATCTTTTTCTTTTCATTTCTTACGTATACCCCACATCCTGTACTTTATTTTCTGAACTGCCACATGCTCTTCTTTCTAGATGTTCCAGTGGATTTGATCGTCATCGGCAGGACTGGGTGGACAGTGGATGCCCTGAAGAGGTATGTTTGTATTTAATTATAGCAAGGTTCCAGGGATCAAGATGTCGTATATAGATACTTTAGCTTAATGGAAGCTCTTTTTTATGATATATACTTTGTTGTTAAGTGCCATTCTGACCCATACCATAGCAACCCTATATAGGGTTTCCAAGGAGCAGCTGGTGAGCTTGAACCACCGATCTTGCACTTCAAATGACTTTGCAGTCTGACACATTAGCCCACAATGCCACACCAGGTTCATATATTAATACAGTAATAAATATAAAGTATCTATTTAATAGAAATTGTTCATAGTTAATATAATAAATATATAATAGTAAATATTATAAGTAGATAAAAAGAAAAATATCTATTTAATAGAAATTATTCATAGTTACTGAGCCCTAATAGGTGCCAGACACTGGACTTAACTATGGATGCATATTATCTCAACTTATTCTCATAATTAGTTAGTGAAGAAGGTGCTATTATTACCCTCATATTACTAAGAGGCAGAGATGAGGGCAGGAAGGTGGTGAAGGAAGGGTGGAGTATGAGTGCGTAGAGAGTAAGGAACATGGTTGGCGGTAGTAGAGCAGAAGACTCCATTATTCCTTTTATTTTGGCCATTAGTATCTCTGGTTCTCTATTTTCAGTCTTTTAGGTCTGTTGTTTTACTTTGAATATTTCATATCTGAGTTGCCTTCTAGGTGATATTGTCATTTCTGTTAGTCTCAGAGAGTTTGTTACTGGTTTTCAAAGAACTCCCTTTAGTATTTTTGTATGAGAATAGTATTGTAACCTAAAGAGTGACCAACTATGAAGTTGTACTGGAAATATTTCATTACTCCAGATAACAGGTCTATAGAAAAAAGTATATATTGTGCTAAAATGAAAATTTAAGAATTACTTTCCAATCTTTTTCTTTAAATTTCTTACCTATACCTCATGCCCTATACATTATTTTCTGAATAATGTGCTGTGGTTTTCATAAATTACTTTTATTCCTGTTCATCTGAAAATGACCTAATTTTACTATCATTTTTTTGGTGGACAATTTTGCTGAGTGTATGGTAAAGATTTATAATGAAATGTACCAAGTCCTGGAGTTAGGAAACCAAAGGGAAAGAACAAGTTCAAGGCTCAGCTTGGAAGATTCCAAGATTCCATGGGAAATTTTGAATGATGTTGCTGTTGCTAAGTACCATGGAGTCGGTTCTAACTCATAGCGACCCTGTACAGGGTTTCTGAGGCTGTAAATCTTTACAGTAGCAGAAAGCCTCATCTTTCTCCCACAGAACAGCTGGTAGTTTCAAACTGCTGACCTTGTGGTTCGCAGCCCGATTTGTAACCACTACACTACCAGAGCGAGAGCATTAAAAGACGATGGAAGGATTGGATAGAGTCATTGTACCAAAAAGACATGGTCAACGTTCAACTATTTCAAGACATATCATATGTTCTAGAATCAGTGAAGGAAAAAGTCAAAACTGGTGAAAAACAATGCTCCAGGAAGTGACAGGAAACAAATAGAAATATTTCAAGAAATCTATGCAGTACCAGAAGCATTCACTCATCTATGGCAAAAAAATTGAAAGACAGCTATCTAGCTAACCAATTGGAAAAGATCCCATATTTATGCTTATTTTAAGGAGAGTTGACTCAACAGAATTCAGAAATCATTGAATAATATCATTAATATTGTATGCAAGTAGTAACATTTTGCTAAATATAATTCAAAAATGGTTACAACAGTACATCAACAGAGAATTACCAGAAATTCAAGCCAGATTCAGAAGAGAACATGAAACGAAGAATATTCTTGTTGCTGTAAGATGAATCTTGACAGAAAGCAGAGAATAACAGAAAGATATTTACTTGTGTTTTATTGACTGTACAAAGGTTTTTGACTGCATGGATCCTGACAAACTATGGTAACATTTCAAAGAATGGGTATTCTAGAGCACTTAATTGTTCTTATAAGGAATCAGTATAAAGTATACTGGCTATGAATTGGGCTGCTAACCTTAGGGCCAGCAGTTGGAAACTACCACCTGTTCTGTGGGAGAAAGATGAGGCTTTCTGCTCCTGTAAAGATTTACAGCCTTGGAAACCCTGTTCAGGGTCACTAGCAGTCGGAACTGACTGTACAGCACATAACTACAACAACACATAGACCAAGAGTCAGTTGTGAGACAAGAACAAGGGGATACTGAATGGTGTAAAAGCAGGAAAAATGTGCACCATGTTTGTATCCCTTCTCCATCCTTATTCAGTCTGTATGCTTAGCACATCATCTGAGAAGCTAGATTATAGGATGAAGAACATGGCATCAAGATTGGACGAAGACTCAGTAACAACCTGTGATGGGCAGGTGTTATAACCTTGCTTACTGGAATTGAAGAGGGTTTAAATACTTATTGATGAAGATCAAAGAGTACAGCCTTATATTGCACCTCAAGGTAAAGAAAACTGAAGTTCTCACTGATGGACCAATAAATAATATTCTAAAAGGAGATCTGGTAGCTTAGTGGTTGTGAATCAGACTGTCATCCTCAAGGTCAGCAGTTTGAAACTACCAGTGGCTCCGGGGAAGAAAGATGAGGCTTTCTGCTCCTGTAAAGATTTACAGCCTCAGAAATCCTGTGCAGGGTCACTATGAGTCAGAATTGACTCCAGAGTACTTAACGACAACAACAAATGGAAAAAGGAGTTCTGGTGTGGCACGGTGGGTTAATGCGCTGAGTTAATTGCAAAGTTGGTTTGAATCACAGGGTTGGCGGTTCAAGCTCATAAGCCGCTCCTCAGAAACTCTATACGGGGTCGCTATGGGTTGGAACCAACTTGAGGGGCACTATTAACGACAACATCAAATGGAGAAAAAATTGAAGTTGTCAAAGACTTCATTTTGCTTCCATCTGCAATCAACACCCATGGAAGTAGCAGTCAAGAAATCAAATGACAAATTGCATTAGGCAAATGTGCTGCATAAGACCTCTTTAAAAAACAAAGCTATCAGTTTGAGTAAGGTGTACCTGATCAAACCCACAGTATTTTCAGTCTTCTCATATTCACGTGGAATTTGGACAATTAACAAAATAAGTCAGATTGTAGAAAAATTGATGCATTTGAATTATGGTGTTGGAGAAGAATATCAAAAGTATTATGGACTGTCTTGGAAGAAGTGCAGGCAGAATGCTCCTTGAAAGCCAAGTGGCGAGACTTCATCTCTCACACTTCAGACATATTATCAGGAGGCTCCAGACCCTGGAGAGGGACATCATGCTTTGTAAAATGGAGTGTCAGCAAAAAATAGGAAGGCCCCCAATTAGATGGATTAACAAAATTGCAACAACAATGGTCTCAAACGTAACAATAATTGTGAGGAAGGCACAGGACCAAACACAATGCTTCCTTCTGTTATGCTGAGTCGCAGCACATAACAAGAACATGGTTCTTGGCAATTTTTGTTTTTTTCAGTTTGATATATGTCATTGCCTTGTCTTCAGCTTGCCTTGTTTCTGCTGAGAAATCAGAGCTTAGTTTTTATTAGTTCTTTGTAAATAACCTTATTTTTCCTGAACTGCTCTCAGGATTCTTTCCTTGTCTTTTATTTTGAAAAGTTTTATTGAAATATGTCTTCATAGGTTTTATTTTCTGTTTTGTAATAATTTGGGGAGGTGGTCTATTCTGTTTGGAGTTCATTCAGTTTCTTGAATGGCTATTGAATTTTTCCCCTTCTTCCTTTCTGTTATTCCAGTCACACACAAGTTAATCCTCGTGATGGTATCCCACATAAATCTTAGGTTGTCTTAGGGTTGTTGTTATTCTTTTTACTAATTATACTTCTAGAAGAAGATTATTGACAGATTTCTCTTCAAATTCAGTAATCTGGATATTCATTGATTCAATTCTACTTCTTTGCCCTTTCAGTATATTATCTATTTCTGAAGCCTTAGTGTTAATCTTCTGGACTTCTAATTGCTGTTTTTGTATGGTTCCCATTTTTTCATTTACTGTATCAGTTTGTTTCCTGAATTATTCCATAGTTTGTTGTTTTATTAAATGTTTGTTGTGAATTATGTGATGGTTTACATGGGAGAACATTAGCTTTACATTCATCCTATTATATATCATTTCATTGCCATGGTTACAATCCTCTCCATGCATCATCAACCAACCAAAGGATATACCCCTGCAAGCCTGCCCTCCAGTCATCAGCACACAGCCCCTCTCCCTTTCTGGGTCCAGAGTCCCCAGCCGCACCATCTGTCCATGTCATCATCTCTGCCTCCATCTCTGATATCACTACTTCTTTGGGTAGGGTCCCACACTCCACTCTTCTCCCTTGATGGTTCCAGGGGCCTCCGCTCCTGGACTGCAAAGTCCGTCACTACCCTCCTTTTGCTACATTCATTTCCAACCCTCACAGTCAGTCCTGATAACAGTTATTCACTAGTGTACCACAAGGGACCTATCCCCATCTCCTTTCATTAGCCCCGTCCAGTCAAACTGGATACTACTCAGTGGAGATTCTACCTTCCTCTGTGCTCTCTGGATCTAGGCTCCCTCTTGAAAGCTTGTAAGCCAGTCACTTCTTTGCCTTTGTAGCCCCCCCCCCCCATTTTGGGTATCCAATGTCCAATTTGACCATCCCTGTCTACTCTGTGTATGGAGGGGGTGGGAATGATCATCGGTGTAAAGATGTGTTCCCTCTTTTGAGCTACTGCATCCAAAGGTGTCATTCCATAATTTTGTCTGTTTTTCATGATATCGTATGCAGTTTTCTCAGTCTCTCAATCTACTGAAGGTACCTAAATAACATTCTTTTGAATTCCTTATCAAGTAGTTTGGATACCATTTATAGCATTATATTTTCTAATTCTGTGTTTTAGTCACTTGTTTGAGGCAGTCTGTCCTGTTTCTTTGTGTCAGTTGAAATTGTCTCTTTTCTTCACAACATTGTGGTGTCTGATTTATTTTTAGTCAATGATTCTATGTCTCCTGGTGGATGCCTGGAAGCATGAACACAGTTTTCTGTTCACTGGGTAGTATAGTAAAGGGTGGGTTCAGTTTCGTCCAGAACCACAGACACTCACTATGCGAATCTCCTAACCCCAGGCAGAGCAGAATCTTCACAGGAGGGGGTGACTTTGTCTGCTTGATTGGTGGGAGTGTGGACTGGCCATGCCCCTGGCAACCAGGAAGGCAAGGGAGAACTGCACCATCTTGCTGCCAGTGTCCGGCTGTGTCCTGGGCTTGCTCCATGTCAATGTGCAATCTGCCCGTTTTTCTTCTTTTCACTGCTCCTGTACAATTGGCCCTTAATTCACCTCTCTCTGTCTTATTCTCTGAAGCTCAGGGTTCCAGAATCACCATCTGTATCTCTTTCAGTCAGATTCCCGTGCCGTAGTTACATACGGGTGGCTGACTATATCTTCCTACTTTGCCATATTGCCCCAGATGTCTAGAGTATAAGTTTTTAATAAAAATTACATATTTTTTTTCAACTAAGCAATGCATGTCAAGTTTAACTTTCACCAAAGTTATAGCTCAGTGGCTACTTGTTGTTACTGTTAAGTGCCATTAAGTCAGTTCCAATCCCTATCAACCCTGTATAGGGTTACCAAGGAGTGGCTGGGTGAGGTTTAACCACTGACCTTGCAGTTGAAACTAGCTTTGTAGTCCACCACATTAACTCACAGCTCTGGACCAGGACTCCAATGGCTTCTAGGGTTTTGCTTAAAACAACTCAGATTTTTGTTAATAGATTTTATTTTTTAGAGTAGTTTTATATTTCCCATATCCCCTATTAATAATATCTTGAATTCATATGGCATGTCTGTTATGTCTGTTATAACTAATAAACCAATATTAATATATTATTATCAACTAACAGTTAATGTTAAGGAGCTCTGGTAGCATAGTGGTTATGAATTGGACCGCTACCCTCAAGTAGTTCAAAACTGCCAGCTGTTCCGCAGGATAAAGATTTAAAGCCTCAGAAACCTTGTATAGGGTCTCTATGAGTCAGAACCGACTGCACAATGCATGACCACCAACCAACAATAGTTAATGTTAGGATTCACTCTTTGTATGGTTTAGTTACCTGGTTTTTGACAAATACATAACATCATGTATCTAACGTATTGTAAAAAATTGTTCCGTTGCCCTAAAATTGCCCTGTGCTCTATCTACCCTCCTATTGATATAGTCATAGGTATGAAAGATGTTTCTTTCATGTATTCATATAAGCCATTGCCACTGTGTCAATTTCAACTAGATAAGCAATCCAAACCTACCAGTTGCTTCCTGGGAGAAACCCTATAGAGGATCTCTATGAGTTGGAATCAACTTAGTGGCAGTAGGTTTGGATTGGTTTTCGTATATGACAGGACAGAACTGCAACTCAGGATTTCCTAGTATTTTGCTGTAGGATGAGCACATGATTGTAAGATGAATGTATTCACTAGATGTAAATGCTAATATGAGCACCTACTATGTATTCTCAACAATGATAAAGAAATGTACAGTAGTATGTATAGACCACTAAGTAAAGGGTTGCACTTAGAGAATGACGTGAGATGAAGAGTGTAGATGAGATTGATGAAGTAAATGAGCCCCTAAGTGTGGCTAGTTGAAAAAGCTTACTTTATCCTAAATCCAAGGGAAAACTATCTGAAGGGTTTAGTCACAGGGATAATAAATCCAAATTGCTTTTTAGAAGGATCACCTTGGGTATGAAGTGAGTAATAGATAGGGGAAGAGGTGAGTTAATTGGCTCTAGCTAAAGCTGGAGTCCTGGTGTGGTGCTATGGAATAATGCACTGGTCTGAAAGGGCAGTTTGAGCCACAGGGTCAGTGGTTCTAACCCACCAGCCACTCCTCAGAAACCCTATACAGGGTCGCTATGAGTCTGAACCGACTTGATGGCACTTTACAACAACTGCTCTAACCTAGGTCATAGATGCTAGTGATCGGGATTAATTGGTGGGAAGAATGGAAATGAGAATGATGATTTTTTTTTCGTGTTTTAAACATTTATTTAAATCTTTTGATAGCACAATTGGACATTAAATACTCATAAGCACACAACTCAATTTAAGCATTAAAACATTATTTATGTCTATGAAGCTGGCTGTTTGTTCTTGATCTAGAACGTCATTACCTTTAAATAAATAAACTAGTCAGAACTTATCATTTTCTACACCTTATTGAAGAGTTTTATCATATACATATATCCTAAATTGTGATAACTTCAAGTTTGCTTGTCCTTACATTTTATAAAATACGGCATCACACATTTTATAGTTTTGTCAATTTATTCACCAGGATTATGCTTATATGCTTGTAAGAGTTACTAATGTTGGTGCATATGGTGGTACATATTCTATGATATAAATATACAGTGACTTACTCATTAAATATTTGTTGCATTCACATGATGTTCCAGGCACATTTTAGGTGCTAAAATGCAGTAAAGAGAGAAACAAAAGTAACAACAAAAGCACTGCTCGCTCTACAGATTACATGTTTACATTAATATTTTCATCACTCAGTCTTTTGTTTCTGAACACTTGGATTGTTTCCAAATTTTTGGTATTATAAGAATATGTTCTTGTGTATGTCTCTTAAATGCACAAAAATCATGTGATATTTCTAAAAATGAGTTATGCAAATGCTCAACCATGAAACATAATGCAAAATTGTTTATAACTCACCAATTTACATTTCAAGCAGAGTGCGTTAGTATTTCCTTTATTTTTAATCCTGACAACTTTGCTATTGTCAGAACTCTTCATTCAATTAATGTTGTGGATTTGGCACGACAATGAAGCACTAGGCAACTTACTCAAAGGTTGTTGTTGTTGTTGTTAAGTACCATGGAGCTGGTTCGGACTCATAGTGACCCTACTTAGGGTTTCCGAGGCTGTAAATCTTTCTCCTGCAGAACCGCTGGTAGTTTCGACTGCTGATCTTGAGGTTAGCAGCCCAATTCGTAACTACTACGCTACCAGAGCTCGTTACTCAAAGATAGGCAGTTCAAATCCAATCAGTGGCTTCAAAAGAGAAAGACCTGATGATTTGCAGGTCTTTCTAGACTAATACTTACTACCCCTATGGGGCAGTTCTACTTGGTCACTTGAGTTGTTATGAGCTGAAAATCAACTGGACAATGCTTAACAACAATACTAAGGGTGTAAAGGAAAATCTTTTTGGAAACTTAATTGGGAATTATCTAATAACTGATGAAATGGGCACAACTACAAAAAAATTAAATCCACCATCGTCTAGTTGAATTTGACTCATAGCAACCCTATAGAACTGTTCCCTGTCATTTCTGAGGCTGTAAATCTTGAAAAAAACCCCACCAGCTGCCCCACAGGAGAAAGATGAGGCTTAGTGGTTTCATAAATAATTTCCAGCCTTGGAAATCCTATGAAATGCCATGAGTCAGAACTGACTCAGTGACAGTGAGCTGAATTCAGCTGTTTAACGAAAGAGGGTTGGATGATAGGAACTGAAGGGCTTCAGGGGATACCACGGCCAGAAGTAACTTCTCAAGATTTTATCTTGCTTCAAATGTACTTGTCACCACATGGGGAAGTTAGATTTATCTTCCCTGCCTTTCTGTTGAAAGATTCTGGTATTTGTTCTTAGAGCAAACCCTACTTTTTAATTTTCTTTGCTTTATTGTACACAGATCCTGCTCTCTTAATTGTTGTTGAGTACCGTGGAGTTGGTTCCGACTCATAGTGAAAGGGTTTCCAAGGCTGTAAATCTTTACGGGAGCAGAATGCCTTATCTTTCTCCTGCTGAAACACTGGTAGTTTTGAAGTGCTGACCTTGAGGTTGTCAGCCTGACTTGTAACCACTACGTTACCAGAGCTTCTTAATAGCGTACAACTTTTACTTTATTTTGTTTCAGGGAAGAAACAAAGTAAGACACCCATGAAGATTTTTCTTGTTTCCTGTAAACTCTATTTCTTCTCCCTCTACCCCCAAATATGCTCATTTTGTTACAGAAAGGCCCATAAGAAAACCAATTTCAGAACTTTATTTTAAACATTAGGGAGTTTGAGAGTATTTTTCATTGATAGTAGGAACATAGGAGGTGGACTTCTGTGGTTAATATATGGCAAGTTCCATATTACATGTATGACAAGTTTAATTTTATAGTTCATGAGTTTGAGATAGCAATGATATACAAATACATATGCCAAGTGAATATTTGGACCTGGAATTCAAGAGATGAGTCTAGACTAAAGATATAGATTTATGAGCAAACAGCATAAATGTGTTAATTAAACTTGTGGACATGGAGAAGATTCGTGGAGGAGATTGCTGACTAATAATGCAGATATTGAAAATAAAGGTCAAGAAAGAACCATCAGCACCATGAACCCTTGATGGAAAAAAAGAAAGAAAATGGAGAAGTATTTAGAGAGGTATCTTTAAAGTGATGAGAGTGTGTATTATATAGATCATGGTAAGAAGGTGGTCAACTGTGGTCAGAGTAGAAACAAGATTGTAAGGAATGGTAAGGTGGTAGTTTGTGAAGACCAGAGCTTTAAGGAGCTGAGGTAAATGTAAGCCAGTGTCAGGGTTCATTGTGGAAAACAGGGAGAAATGAGTTTTTAAAATAAAATTGAACATGCTTAAATATGTTTCAGGGCTGATGGTAAAATAGTCAACAGAGAATTAGGGATAGAAAGTTAATGATGGAAGCTAATGATGGATACATCATTATGGAAGGGAAGGATGGGAAAACTGTAGATATGCTAAGTTGATATAAACAAAGAGTTATCTGATGATTTCTCTGTTATCAAACAAAAAGAGAAGTTATGGAGTAACATTGAGGATAACTTTAAGTAAAAAATGTACACTGGAGGTGCTTTGGGTAAGTATTAGTCTGTTGATGGAAAGGTTGTTGATGGTTTAAGTTTATCAGCAGCTCTGCAGGAGGAAAGACTTTAGTTATCTACTCCCACAAAGATTACAGCGTAGAAAATCCTAAGGGGCAGTTCTATTGTCCTATAGGG
Organism: Chrysochloris asiatica; assembly: GCF_000296735.1. Lineage (NCBI taxonomy): Eukaryota > Metazoa > Chordata > Mammalia > Afrosoricida > Chrysochloridae > Chrysochloris > Chrysochloris asiatica. Next base: position 4,291,681 of record NW_006408655.1, read on the forward strand.
TCTCTGTGAGCCAGAAGTAACTTCTCAAGGCACATAACAGCGACAACAGCTTTAAGCCAAGTGGAGAGTTTCAAATTGCTACTGAGGATAATGAGAGTGCTGATTAGCAAAATGCACCATATTGCCAAGCAGCATGGAAGGCTCAGCTGAGGACGCAGCTGATAAATTTGTAGAGCTCTCAGTGGGAGGGCTGTGTGGTTTTTCGCTAGTGGTGTCTGGCCAACAAACAGTCATGGAAAAGGCAGTTGTTTTACTATACTCAAGATTAGGAATTTTGTGAAAAACGAAACAGGGCAGTGTGCTTGAAGTTATTAAAAAGGGAGGTTGAAGTGATGGTGGAAAAGGAGACTAAAAGAAGAAACCAATGTATTTGAATTTTCTATGTAGCCAAAGAATAAGAAGAATCTGAGTGAGCAAGTATATAGAGAGACTAAAAATAGGATATAGGATAAATGATCAAGAGTTTCATATCTAAAGCATTTTCAACTGAAGATACGGTCTATGGTGTGGAAATAATGAGAAGTGGAGTAATGGAGATATCATTAGACCATCAGGGTGGAATAGATTCAAGAACTCAATTTTGGGGGATTAAATGGGCCCTAAATTAATGGGGTGGTGCTGTGGGTTAGTGCACCAGACTGCAAAGCCATTTGAATGGCAAGGTCAGTGGTTCAAGCTCACCAGCTGCTCCTTGGAAACCCTATACAGGATTACTATGGGTTGGAACTGACTCGATGGCACTTAGAAAAAAATAAAACAACACATTACTAGGACTTGAAGTCAAGGATAAACCTACTTTGTAATCAGTTAATAAAAAGCAAATAGATCAGGAACTCTTCACAAATCTATTAAAAGGTATATGTTGTTGTTAAGTACCGTGGAGTAAGTTCTGATTCATAGCTATCCTGTATAGGTTTTCCAAGGAGTGGCAGTTGGGTTTGAATCACTGAGCTTGTACTTAGCAGTCCAGTGCTTATTCTACAGTGCCACACCAAAACTCCAAAAAGGTACATGTACTTCACTGATGACAAAGTTTTAAGAAAGTCATTTGTTTAAAAAAATTTTCAAAGGTGAGCTAAGTACCATATATATGAAGAATAGTTATTTTCTGCTCAAAATCTACAGGAATCTCTTGAGGCACAAAGAGCTGAATACAAACTACAAAACTGAAAATGTTTAGATACTAGTTACTTTTGTTGTTGATAAATGCCATCAAGTCAGTTCCAACTCATAGTGACACTGTATAAAGTTTCTGAGGAGTAGCTGGTGGGTTTAAACTGCTAACTTTGTGGTAACTGCTAACCTTGTGGTTAGCACCCCAGTGCTGATCATACAGCGCCACCTCAGGAAGTATTGTTACTAGTGAAGGTAATAGGATTTATTGGCAAGGTTTTAAAAATGTATACATATACCCTCCCCAAGTGTCAGAAGAGCTTTGCTAGGAAGAAGAGAGATACATGATAACACATGGGCTATTCAATCCTTTGCTCCTGTGAGCTTTAATATTTATAAAAGAGAAAAAAAAAATGTTAAATACCCAATTAGCCTATGGTGGATTATTATTGAAACAATAAAGGAGCATAGAGCTTTATCAGTTTAAGATGACAAGAATGCTCTCTTCCTTCACATGCCTTGTTTGTTGTTGTTAAGTGTAGTAGAGTGGATTCCAACTCAAGTATTCTATATAGGATTTCCTAGGCTGTAAATCTTTCTCCAGCAGAGTGGTTGGTGGTCTTGAGCTGTCGACTTTGTGGTTCACTGTTCAGTTCTTATTCTGTCCACTTCATGGTTCACTGTCCAGTTCTTATCTGTATCCACTGTGTTCTCACAGGAAGAGAGGCTCCGCCTGTTTTGACATCATGACTTAGGTAAATGTATTGCTATAAAATTAGGGTAAAATCAACACTGACATGAAAGATTAAGAGCTGGAAGTGATTTGTTACATCCACATTTCCTGTTGTCTATAATATATATGAAAGAGCTCTGGTAGCGTAGTAGTTACGAATTGGGCTGCTAATCTCACAGTCAGCAGTTCTAAACTACCAGCTGCTCCACGAAAGAAAGAGGAGGCTTTCTGCTCCCATAAAGATTTATAGCCTCGGAAACCCTGTGCAGGGTCACTATGAATCGGAACCTACTCCACGGCACATAACAACAACATTATATTTATGAGGGTGCTTCATAAAGTTCAGTGAAAAATAAAACTAAAAGAAATAGAATTTCTCCATGAATTTTTTTTTTTTTTTTTAGGGTCCATGGACTTTTTGAAACTCCCCTTATACTTTATAAATTAGTAGAACCCATAAATGTAATCCAGTGTGTAGATAATTTACTCTTTAACTTGATCTGAAAGTCTTTTGTATTTTACAGCCTAGCATCTTTGATGTTTTAAAAATAGATGCATGTTATCATTCTTAAATTATTTCCCTTTTCTGTTTCTCTTATTAGTCAAAAGAGAAGATGTGTGAGGACACAGAGCCAGAGGAAACTTCTTCTCCAACCACAACGATCAGAGCGACAACCACACAATTCAGGGTCTTAACCACCACCAGAAGAGCATCAACAGCCCAACTGCCAACCAGCCTGCCCACAGAAGGTGCACTGGGAACATTTTTCCTTTTTTGCGATTGGAGGGAAAAAGAAGCAATGTGTTGGCATAAACTTGTGTAACAGACTCTCTCTAAAGATACAGACTCTCTCTAAAGATAAAGTTACTGGGGAAAAGTCAAAACAATTATAGGATAAACATAGGAGCGGAGCTTCTTTTAACATACTCTGCCAGGGACTCTGACTCCTTAGCCTTCGTCATAAATAAATACAGACTCTTTTAATGTTGCTAAGCTCTGCAGTAACTAAATTCAGTATTTCAGTCAAAAGACACTGTTTTGCACACAGAAGTGTGTGTGTCACAGAAATAGTCTTTGAAAAATAGTCCCTTTTGAAGAAAAGGCAGAAATACTACCAAACCTTAATACAAGAGCACAACTCATAGGAAGAAGGTGTGCTATTAGCCAAATTTGGTACGCTTCTTTTCTCATGTTCTTTTGGTACACATCTCCAAATGGTATCACTAGGGAGTGGGTAAACATAAAAGACTACTTTGTTAACAGTGAGTCTTCTAAGGGGAAAAAAAGGGCTTTAATTGACTATTCAAAGTTAACTGGAATAAAGTAAATTAGAGGGTAGCTGCTAAATGCATTTTATGGCTTTTGAAAACACGATTATATTTTAATCATTATTGTTCTGAATTATTATATCGATGCCTGTGGAAATATTTCTGTAATGTTAAAGTATATCTGACATTTTGACTGGGAGGGACAAGATCTCTTTATGTATGATTTTGGTCATATTTGTTAATATTGAATCTAAGCATTTAATTTTTTCAAGTTAAATGTCTAGATAGTGACAGATATGTACTATTTCAAATAATATTAGATCTCCATGACCTTGGTTTTAAAAATGAATATATAAGATCAAAACTATAAGGTTTAATTATAAAAAATTATTTTTTTAGAAAATAAATATTTTAAGTCATACAATGGTATATAAGTAATAAAGTCTTAATATTACAGTCATCCATTGTAGAATTCCTCGTCCTATATCATGAAAAGGTAGGACTTACTCTCGCTGAGTATAAATTAGCTCAATAAAATATTGACGCTTACTCACATTACCCTAAGGCAGTTAGAAAACTAATAGTGAGATATATGCATCTTTGTTTTCTGTTGTGGTAACTTTGAATTTCTCTTCTAGATGATACCAAGATTGCACTACATCTCAAAGATAATGGAGGTAGGAGATGACATTTTTCTTTTGTAATTATTTTAAATATAGTAAAATAGTGTCAATAGTTAAAGGAAATTCTCATCCTTCTGTATGCCTATAAAACTGTATGATGCCAATTACCATGCATTTATTCACACATGTGTGTACTCTTCCTTGTTCTAATTGCATGTGTGGGTATCTATAGTTAAGAGTATTGGTTTTACCTTTTTCACTGTTCAACATTCTGTGTATATCAAATTGAAGAAATATAGTAGTAAGTACGAAAATGTTCTGTCCTGGGCTTTTCACATCTCTTATATGAAACAAATACAAAATTCTTACAAGAACATATTGTTAGTAGGATGTTTTGAATTTTTCTAAAACAATTTACAAGTATCTATGGTGGTACTTGAAACTTTAAAGGAAAAAGATTTTACCAAAAACAAAAATAAAATTCTATGAAAGATAATAGCCTAAATTGTAAAGGCAATTATTTTCCTGTTAAACTATGTTAGTTTTAGATATTTCTCCCTCATAATATGCTGTGTCTTGATAAAAGAGATTTTCATTAGTAATTGCTAATTCATTCCCCCAAAGGGGGTCTCATATATTATGTAAGTATGGGCAAACTATGACATTGATTTTTACTTTTGCAGCTACAGATGATTTCTTGAGTAAATCAAAATCCAATATACGTACTGTTGGAGGTCTTTTACATATATATGTATGAAATTATATTTATATGCAATATATGTACTCATCTTGTATAGTTTTAAAGAATAGTTCCTAAATTATTTAGTCTAGGTTAAGCAACTAACTGTACTATGCTCTTTAAAGTCACACTTAAATGTCTATTTTACAATGTTGTTGTTAAGTACCGTCGAGTCAGGTTCTGACCCATAGCTACCCTGTATAGGGTTTTCGAGGAGCAGCTGGTGAGCTTGAACCGTCGACCTTGAGGTTCAAACCAACTTTGCAGACCAGCACATTAATCCAGAGCATCACACCAGGGGACACACACACTTCACTCTCTCTCTCTCTCCCAACTGGAAACCACTACACTAACAAGCCTTAGACGAATTCTTTTGTTTTCAGGAAGCATACATTATAAGGAATATTCTAGATGGTGGTAATGATTTCAGTATCTGGCATTTCTCCGTTACTAGTCATAAAATGGTTTTGAAGGTAATGTCTTATGAGCCTAATGTTCTTGGAATGTACTTTGGGAAATAAATTTGTATCATACTGACAGTTATTCAATGAAAATTTTTAGTTTTATTTTATACAGTAAGGAACACTAAAACTTGAGGATTTTGTCAAATCAATGTGTTAGGACCACATTATGATGCTGGAAGTCAGTTTAAGTAAATCTCACAATTTAAATATAGGAATTAAAAAAAAATACTGCATTCTGAAAAAAGTCTATAGTTGGATTTTCCAATAAAACTAGTAAGTGATAGGTAACAGGCATTTATAAGAATTCCAAAATATTACAGTAAACTTCAAATGCATCAATAAGAATTCAACTTTGAACTCTTTTCATGTGTATGAGACTTTATAACATACTATCCCTAAAATCATTCAGATACATTTAGAAGAAACCAACTTGCCAGTGTTAGGATAATATTTCTTCAAAAGAATATTTCAGGGAAACCAGTCCTGGTGTGGCATTGCAAGATACTGCCCTGAGCTGCAAGGTCAGTTTGAATTGTAAGGTTGATGCTTCAAATTCACAGCAGCTCCTTGGAAACCCTAGACAGGGTCACTATGAGACGGAACTGACTCAATGGCACTTAACAACAGTTGTGCTGTAGGATAATCACTGGACTGCTATCCATAAGGTCAGCAGTTCAAACCACCCAGTCACTCCTTACAAATCCTATATAGAATGTGAGTCAGAACTGACTCAACAGCACTTAACAACATTATCGTTTTTATAGTATATATGTAAAGATAAAATGAGAAAAAATCTCTGGTGACATGCTATCAATATGCAAGAAGAATTACAAATTTAAATTAACTTCAATTTAAATTAACTTCATTAGTTAAATTATTGTATATTGTCACAAAGATTTTAGCACTGTTAATTTCAAGTGCCGTCAAGTCAGTTCCAACTCATAGTGATACTGTATAGTGTTTCCAAGGAGCAGCTGAGGAGTTTTAACTGCTGACCTTGTACCACTTAATTTAGAGTTCTGTTCTATTCTGGACATAAGAGAAATGCTTTCAAACTAATCATCATAGAGCTAGAAGTTAACAATCCTGCATTTACATATGTCAAATCTTTTAATTACTTCAGCTCTGTGTTTTTCTGGGGCATTTCTGTAGTGGAATCTATAGTCAACATGATTATATATACTACATATATTTGTATAATTATATATATATATAACTTTCCAAGAGATTTTCCTTTATCTTTGATATGTCATAAAATAACGTCTGAGCAGCTGGATGTCAAAGTCACACAACAGGGTTTCTCTCTCAAAGGACCCAAACTGAGCTACAATCTACTAAGTCACTCCTGAAAAATCTTCAACTGTGCAATGAGTTTTCTGATGGATTTAGATTCGATATAGATGGGGAATTATACCTAACCTATGGAAGTCCTTTAAGCAAAATATAGCATTGGTTGGCCAATGTAAATGACTGAATGCAAAACCACATTTTACCTCTAACAAAATACACTGGTTGTATGCTAAGGATAAGCACTAGATCTCAAGGTCAGTTTGAACCGCAAGGCTAGTGGTTCAAACTCACCAGCTGCTCCTTGGAAAGCCTACGAAGGTTGCTATGAGTCTGTAGAAGTAAGTTAAAAGTAATGTATAATTGTAATCAAATAGTATACATGACCCTGATTTTTATGGACAAAATCAAAACCCACAGTCATCAAGCTGATTCTGAGTCATGGCAACCTTAAAGGACAAAGTAGAGCTGTCTTACAGGATCTCCAAGACTGTCAATCCTTACAGAAGCAGACTGCTCCATGGAGCAGCTGTGGAATTCAAACTGCTGCCCTTCCAGTTCACAGCCCAATGCTTAATCAGCTGCACCACCAGGGCTCCTTTTCATATGGACAGGATGATTCCTTGCTAAGTACTTATCCAAGCACAGTTCTAAATAATGTCATTATAGTAATGCTTTTAATTCATACAAAAACCCTGTGAGTTGGTCCTAGTTTTACTTCTATTATACAGATGAGAAAAACTGAGGCACAGAAAATGTATGTTAGCTGGTTAGTATGAGACACAACTAGGAAGTAAATCTATTTACCTGGGATGCTGATTCCAAGCCTTTAAAAACTTCATTCTATTGCTCCTCCATAGTACAAGTCTTTTACAATCACAATGTACTTGGCTGCTGCTGTGTTCTGTGGAGTCAGTTCCGACTCATAGCGACCCTGTACAGGGTTTCTGAGGCTGTAAATCATTACGAGAGCAGAAAGCCTCATCTTTCTCCTGCGGAACAGCTGGTACTTTCGAACTGCTGACCTCGGGCTTTGCAGCCCGATACTTAACCACTATGCTACCAGAACTCCTTATTTACTTGGCAAATATCCTAACTATACTTACTAACTTAAAACTGTTGGAAAATGGAATTTCCTTGTGCCATATAGTTAAGCATTTGTTTCCATTTTAGTCTTGCTATGGTAAACACAATGCCTTTGTGGTTATATGCCAATGAGTCAGTTATGACTCCTACCGACCCTGTATAGGGTTTCCAAAGAGTAGCTGGTGAGCTTGAACCGCTGACCTGACTGTTGATACCGACTTTGCAGTCTAGCACACTAGTTCCCTCTTGTAATCGAGTGGTTTCATAATCACTTCCACCACTTGTCTGTCAGCTTGTTGTACTATGGTGGGTTGCATGTTGCTGTGATGCTGAAAGCTGTAGCAATTTGAGGACTAAGGTGCATCTAACCCAGTCACCTTGTACACATGTGAAAGCTGGACAGTGAATAAGGAAGACCATAGAAAAATTAATGCATTTGAGTTATGGTGTTGGAAAAGAATGTTGAAAGTACCACACACTGCCAAGAAAGAAAAAAGTCTGTGTTGGAAGAAGTACAGCCAGAATGCTTTGTCTCTCATTCTTTGGACATGTTATCAGTAGGCACCTGTCCTTGGAGAAGGATTATCATGCTTGGTGAGGTAGAGGGTCAATGAAAAGAGGAAGATGTCAGTGGACTCACTAACAGTGATTGTGAGGATGACACAGGAGTGGGAAATGTTTTTGTTTTGTTTTGCATACAGTCGCTATGATTTAGAACCCACGAACGGTGTCTAACAACAACAGAATCACTGACACATGATCTCCTAGATACAGGGCTACTAGTTTATGTTCAAAATCTTTTTTCAAACTTCTCTTAGTCTTCGTGGTTTCTCTAAAGATTGACATTTAATCCACAAGTAAGAGGTTGTTGTTTTTGTTAAGTGCTACTAAGTCGATTTTGATTCATAGTGACGTAGTATAGGGTTTCCAAGGAGAAGCTGGTGGGTTTGAACTACTGACCTTGCAGTTAGCAGTCGTGTTTGTTCTACAGTAGCACACCAGTAAGAGATACATAGTACATACTCTGTAAATATACATTTCTGTTCATAATGGTTAAAATCCTTTAAAGATACATCTTCTTTTAGATTTTCAAATTCTAGCAAAAGCTTATTAGAAGAGGCATGTTTTTAAATAAACTATCTATATGATTTAACAGGTGAAACTATTGGATGCCTTCATGGGCATTTAATTAAGTTGTTTCTAAATGACATTTATCACCTACACAGAAATGTAAATATAAACTGGAAAAAATTATATCCAGGACAGAAGAGGTTTGCAAGTTCAATCAATGGCAAGGTCTTTTACTTGAGAAGATAAGACTTCAACTATTTCCAATCATGTTCACACATTTAATTGAGCCAATCTGCAAAGTTGCAGATGTTAACATTGTTTCACTAATCTAAAAAGTTATTGAGAATCAAAGTGCCTAAACGTGCATTCCATTTTTGTTCTTTAAAAGGTTCCTTCCTTTGATAGAGTTAAGTCCCTTCATAAAAATATTTCAGTGTGATTTCATTGCTAATAATACTTAAAGTATCACCACTCTAGGCCAGTATTCTGTATTATACAACTGGTACTGTGTGGGACATTTCTCCTTATGATATACTAAATGTAAACTCTGGAAGGAAGCATTATGAAGTCACAAGGTGCTGTCTCCAAAATGTTGTTGTTAAGTATCGTTGAGTTAGTTCTGACTCCTAGTGATCCTATATAGGGTTTCCTAGGAGTAGTTGGTGGGTTTGAACTGCTGACCTTGTAGTTTACAGACCTACACCAGAACCGCATCTCCTTAATTTGTTGTTGTTGTTGAGTGCCGTTGATTCAATTCCGACCCATAGTGACCCTGTATAGGGTTTCCAAGGAGCAGCTGGTGAGTTTGAATCCCCAACCTTGCAGTTCAAATGGCGTTGCAGTCTGCCACATTAACCTACAGACATGCCTCCTTAATAGAGGTGTAGAAATTGGTGACAAAGACATTAAGCAGTTTGCTGAACATGATTAAGTTAATCTAGAGGCACAGATTCACAAAGCAGTTGACTTCCAAGGGCTAATTAAGACAGTTTGGGAGTGCTATGGTTCTGTAGGATAAGCACTGGACTGCTGATCACAAGGTCGATGGTTTGAGCCCACCAGCTGCTCCATGGGATAAAGATGAAGTTTTCTGCTCCCACAGAGATATACAGCCTTGGAAACTGTACGTAGAACAAGAAGGTAGTTGTTCGAACACAACAAGGGGATGCTTTGTAGTTTAATACTAGGAAAGATGTGTGTCAGGATTATATCCTGCACACCATACTTATTTCATCTGTATGCTAAGTAAATCTGAGAAAACGGACCATTTATAAAGAACACCATCACAATTGGAGGAAGACTCATTAACAACTTGTCATATGTGAATGATACAGCCTTGCAAGCTGACATTGAAGAGGAATTGAAACACTTACTACTGAAGATCAAGTAGGATATCCTTCAGAATGGATTATACTTCAATATTTAAAAAAAAAAAATGTTAAAAACAAAATAAGAACAGAACATACTGCCTTCAAGTCAATTCTAAATCATAGTGACCCTATATAGGATATCTGAGATTGTAAATTTTTACAGGTGCAGACAGCTTCATAGTTCTCCTGCATATGGAGTGGCTGATGAGTTTGAAGAACAGACCTTGCCCAAATACCTAGCCCATAGCACCACCACTACAAATCCCCACAATATAGGTAACATCAGGAAAAATGGAGAAAAGATGGAATTTGTCAAGGGTTTCATTTTACTTGGACACACAATGAATATCTACTGTTATATGAATGAAATCAAATGACATACTCACTTGGGAATCTTCAAAAGACCATTTTAAAGTGTTGAAAGCAAAAATATCACTTTGAGGATGAAGATACACCTGAACAATGCCATGTCATTTCCAACCATCTTTTATGCATGTGAAAGCTGAACAACGAATAAGGAAGATCCAAGAACTGATGCTCTGGTAGTGTGGTGGTTATGAATCAGGCTGCGAACCTCAAGGTCGGCAGTTCGAAACTACCAGCTGCTCCGTGGGAGAAAGATGAGGCGTTCTGCTCCCGTAAAGATTAACAGCCTTGTAAACCCTGTACAGGGTCACTATGAGTCAAAACAGACTCCATGGCACATAACAACAACAACAACAAGAACTGATGCATTTGAATTGTGATGTTCACAAGGAATATTGACGGCCAGAAGAATGAACAAATTTGTTTGGGAAGAAGTGCAGACAAATGCTTCTTAGGAGCAAGGAGGTAAGACTTCAACTCAGGAATTTTGGACATTATCATCAGGGGCGTCTAGTACCAGGAGGCAGCTATCATGCTTGGTAAAGTAGGTGGTAAAGAAGCTCTGGTAGCGTAGTGGTTATGAATCGGGCTGCCAACCTCAAGGTCAGCAGTTCAAAACTACGAGTGGTTCCGCTGGAGAAAGATGAGGTGTTCTGCTCCTGTAAAGATTTACAGCCTTGGAAACCTTGTGCAGGGTCACTATGAGTCGGAACCAACTCCATGGTAGTTAACAACAACAACAAAAGTAGACGGTCATCAAAAAAGAAGACCTTCAATGAAGTTGATTAACACAGAGGTTGCAACTATGGACTCAAACATGGGAGTGAATGTGAGGATGGTGCAAGATAACAACAGCAAAAATACAGATATACTTAAATGATCTAAATTCGAGTTCTGTTTTGTTTACAGTTTCCTAATTCTGTATACATCACAATATTTTTCACTCAGATAAAATGTTAAAGCATTATTCTGACATTTTTTTTAGTGGAATATGTCTTAGGTTATATTTTATCATTCAGTCAAATAATTTTTTGTCTTTCATTCATAAATCATCAAAGTAACATATCTTTCAGTATAGTTCTTATTTCTTTTATCTACTTCATTCATGGAGATCACAGCCTTGTAAGCAAAGGGAAACTGTTATTTCTTTTTGACAGGCTATTGAATATCTATCAATTTGTTTCTAAAGGTATAAGGTATCCTGACATTTAGTTTTAACTTTTGCTTGATTTGGCTACTTTTAATGGTAGCACTAACTCTATTCTAACTATTCAAGAAAAGAGTTATATGTACTTCAATGCTTTAGAATTAATTTTTTTAAAAAATTGTCAGATTAAGAGCATACCTCCTTTAGTTCTGTCCTGAGTACTGATTTGGTTATTCCATCCTATTTTTATTATTCCAGCCTTAAGAATTCCAATGCCCACACTTTTTCTCCATACTGATTAGATCTACATCTCTGAAAGTGAGACTCAGCTTCAATACTTTTTAAAATTCCCCAGGTAATTCCAATGTAAAGTTAAGAACAAGTACTCTGATGCAATGAGTCATATACATTAATTAGCAGCAGGCCCAAAGAGAGATCTTATCAAAATGGACATTCTGATATAGTAGTTGAAGGGTGAAATCTACACTTCTTAGCTGCTGATGTTGCTGGTTCGCAGACATTCAGTATTCAGGGATGAATGAATTCTTAATTTCTTTCTTCCAGAGCCCACCCATAAGTCCTCACCCAGATCTTATGTCTCTCCTGAAATAACATTTTAATGGTGCACTAAGCAACTATCTGTAGGATAAGCACAACTAACCACACGATCAGCATTTCAAACCCAATAGCCGATGCATGGGATGAGTTTGTCTGCTCCTGTAGAGATTTATAGTTGGAAACACTACATAGATAGTTCACTATTGGTCAAAGTTGACTTGATGGCAGTAGGTTTGGTTTTGGTAGAAATCCCTATTTGTGCCCATTCCCAAGAGAGGTGACCCAATGGAATATGGAAATCATTGGACAATCTCTTTGATATCCCCTGCGAGTAATACAGAAAAATGGCTGCAAGCATACATTGACAGAGAACTTCCAGAGGTTCAAGCCAGATCTTGGCTGAAAGCAGAGAGTATTAGAAATAAGTTTACCTGTGCTTTATTTACTACACAAAGGTTTTCAATGGTGTGGCTCATGACAAGCAATGGAAAACATAGCGAAGTATGAGTATTCTAGAACACTTAATTGTTCTCATGAGGAAGCTGTACATGGACCAAGAGGCAGTTGTTCAAACAGAACATGGGGACATTGGATGGTTTAAAATTAAGCAAGGTGTACGACAGGGTTGTATTCTTTCACCATACTTATTCAACCTGTATGCTGAGCAAATAATCTGAGAAGCTGGGTTATATGAAGAAAAATGTGACATCAGGATTGGAGGAAAAATAATTAACAACCTGCAATATGCAGATGATACAACCTTGCTTGCTGAAAATGAAGAGGACTTAAAATGCTTACTGATTAAGATCCAAGAGCACAGCCTTCAGTATGGATTGCATTTCAATGTGGATTACATCTCAATGTCAAGAAAACAAAAGTCCTCACCACTGGACCAATAAACAATGTTCTTGTCAACAGACCTTTTTAAAGTGTTAAAGAGCAAAGATGTTAGCTTGAGGACTTAAGGTGCACCTGACTCAAGCCATGGTATTTTCAATAACCTCATATGCATGCAAAAGCTGGACAGTGAATAAGGAAGACCATAGAAGAATTGATGTTTTTGAGTTATGGTGTTGTAGGAGAATATTGAAAGTTCCATGGGCTGCCAAAAGAACCAACAGATCCATTTTGGAAGAATAAGGTGGAGAGTGCTCCTTGGAGGCCAGGATGGCCAAACCTCATCTCTCATACTTTGGACATATTGTCAGGAGGGACCAGTCGCTGGAGAAGGATATCATGTTTGGTAAGGTGGAGGGTCAGAGAAAAAGAGGAAGACCCCCAACGAGATGGATTGGCCAAGTGGCAGCATCAATGGGCTCAAGCGTGGCAACAGTAGTAAGGTTGGCCCAGGATTGGGCAGTGTTTCGTTCTGCTGTGCATAAGGTCGCTATGAATTGGTACCGACTCGATGGCACCTAACAACAACAACATCTCTTTAGCAAAGAAAAGTAAATTAGTAGTGGTATATGTTTGAAAAATTTAAGAAAAATTATAGAAAGGCAGTCAAAAAAACCTCAACAAAACTAGAAACATGGAGCTTTCCAGAAGAGGTGATGCTTGATCTGACTTTTGAAGTTTAAGTAGGATTTGTGTGGAAAAGGGATACAAAGGAGATAGAAAAATGGCATTTAATTTGACTGTGGTAAATCTACCCACATAGACAAGATGGGCAATGAGGATGAGAGGCATTTATGCCAGACATGGGATTTTGAACTTTATCCTAAAGATTTTGGGAGGCATTGAAATCATTTAGATAGGGGAGTTTCATGAAAAGTTTTACATCTCTAATAGGTGATTTGTGTAGCATTATGGGGAAAGGCTGTTCACTGTATAAGACTGAAACCAGGAAATAAAGTAGCTGTCATTGGAAATAAACGAGAATGAACATATATATTTTTTTAATTTTGAAATGAGCTAGAGCTACATAACTATTATCAGATTAGATGTGTGAATTATATGATAGAAAATTATCTAAAAATGACTTCCAGGACATAGGTTTAAGTTATCCTGGTGTTTGCAGATGGTATTTAATAGAGATTCAAGGAACATGAAGGAATCCTGGGGACTCTTTGGGTTAGATGTTGGACTGCTAACCACAGGGTTCAAACCCACCAAGCATTCTGTGTGAGAGACATAAGGCAATCCGCTTCTGTAAAGATTGACACTATTGAACATTCTATGTGGGTAGAGATGCTATGAGTATAAATTGACTCTATGGCAGTGGGTTTTTTTTTTTTTTTTTTTCTCATTTTTTGGTTTTAGAACAAATACAAATGTTCTATAGGCAGTTTTCTTTATGTCTGAAATTTACCTGAGAAATATGAGCATAAAGTAAATTTAGGTATCTTCAGTAGGTAAATGATAGATGGCATTTTAAGGGCAAATGAGAACATGAAAGGGATATTATAAAAATGAAAAGAAAAGAACAGATGACTAAGGAAGAATTAATAACAATATCAATGCTCAAGGAGTCCTGCTGTGACACTGTAGAATAAGCATTGAACTGGAAGGTCAGATTGAACTGCAAGATCAGTGGTTCAAACCCACCAGCCTCTTCTCGGAAATCCTATACAGGGTTGCTATGAGTCAGAACTGACTCACGGTACTTAACAACAACATCAGTGCTCTGGGTCCTGGTGTAGTGCTGGACTGCTTGCCACAAGATCAGCAGTTCAAACCAACCAGCCATTCCTTGTAAACCCTATGCAGGGTCTCTAGAGTCTGAACCAGTTCAACAGCATTTAACAACAGCAGCAACAATCAATGCTGTTATTGTTGTTGTTAAGTGCTGTTGAGTCTGTTCCAACTCATAGTGATGCTGTATAGCATTTATGAGGAGCAGCTAGTGAGTTTGAACTGCCAACCTGACAACAGCAGGGCTTCATCAATGCTGTAGAAAGGACAAGGAAAATAAGACCAGAAAAGTGATCGTTAGATTAGGCAATATAGAGACAACTGGTGAGTTCAACTAGACAGTTTCAATTGCACAATCACAGACAGAATTTGAGACATCTGTGGGCAAGAAGGAAATTGAAGTCAACAAAACACACTGCATTTTCCAGAATTTTGTTGAAAAGGGAAGTAGATGTTTTTGGCTGTTGATGATGATACTGTTTTCTTTCTACAGGAACAATAGTTGCATGTTATAGTTCTTGCAGAGAAAGGATTCATAAAGAAGAAACAGAGTTAAAAGATGACCAAAAGTGAAGTGAGATATTTGGGAGCATGGTTGGGGGTCAGTCAGCATTAAATGGGAGCAGCTGAGAAAGTTTTATCTGAGGCTACTGTCTTATTAGATCAGGAAAGCAAGCAATATGGTGAGTGGTGAAAAGTCAAAGCTTCATGTCTCCAATAGAGATAAACCATAAAACATTTCTGAAATGATTAAGAAAGGAACCTTCCATTTATGTATATATAAAGGTTGGCAGGGTGTATTCAGAACCAAAAGTTTGTGACAGTTCCCGAAGTTCTATGATTTTACCACTAAATTTTGTTCAGCACTGGACCACAAGGTTGGTATTTCAAACTCACTAGCAGCTCCTTGGAAACCCAATACAGGGTCACTATGAGTCAGCACTGACTAAACGTCACTTAACAACTATAGTACATACTTCAATCAACAATATCTATTGTTCAAATAATGTACTAATCTACTTGGTGTGAAACATTGAAGTGGTTACTATAAGGGCCACAGTTCAAATCCATCAGCTATTCCTTGGAAACCCTATACAGGGTTGCTATGAGTAAGAACCAACACAATGGTACCCAACAACTTTTAGAAAAATAGCAGAATGTTAATGGATAGAAAGGATGTGCTTTTTTACAAAAAGGTATGATGCTTTAAACAGAGTTGTTGTTGTTAAGTGCCGTTGAGTCCATTCCGACCCAGAGCGACCCTGTATAGGGGTTCCAAGGAGCAGCTGGTGAGCTTCAGCCACCGACCTTGTACTTCAAACAACTTTGTAGTCTGATGCATTCGCCCACAGAGGGTGGTTTATTCTAATTGGTGGCGAATTTAGTTTAATCTTTTCAACAGCTAGGCTTTCAATGGCTTGCTGTTCCATTAAGTCTAATTTTTGCCCTCATTTGATTCCACAGTGCTCAAATAGCACCATGAAAGAGTTTTAAGTAGCTTGGGTAGTAAAGACCAGAGTTAATTATTCAACAGTAATTCATAGCAGTGCTGTAAGCTACTGTGACTATTACTTCAGTTACAGGAATGAATTAACAACTTGTTGGATCTAATTTCCACCATAAATTATTTTAACACATGTAAACATTATACTTAGCAACCATTAAAATAATTTTTTTTTTAAGTAAAGCTAAAAACCCACTGGAGGAATTCTAATAGAAGTCTAAGAAATGTTTGATTAACTGTAAAAGAAGGCAGGATGTGGGAACAAAAGATCAAATAATGATTTACAGAAAGAAAGCAAAATAGCAGACCAAATCCAATCATAAAAATAACTATGTTAAATATAAATAGATTAAACACTGCAATTATAAGACGTGACTATCAGGCTGAATTTTTTAAAAAACAGCAAGATCCAACTATATGCTATGAATGGGAAATGAATACGAAAAATAAAATACAAAGCATAGCAATAGAAAACTATATACCTCGGAATCATATATGTTCCCGTTGTTGTTACGTGCTGTTGAGTCAGTTCAGACCCATAGCAACCCATATAGGGTTTCCAAGGAGTGGCTATTGAACTTGAACTGCTGACCTTGTGATTGAAACCGACTCTACAGTCCAGCACATTAGCCTACAGAGCCATACCAGTACTCCCATGATATATATAATCCTTCCCATTTACCCTTATGTGGAATTGTGGTGTTGTTAAGTAACATCGAGTTGGTTCTGGCTCAAAGCAACCCTGTATAGGGTTTCAGAGGAGGAGCTGGTGAGTTTGAACCACTGACCTTGCTGTTTAAACCGACCTTGTGGTCAAGTACTCATCTTACAGTGCCACACCAGGACGCACATGAATGGACCTCAAACTTCAATAAGTAAAGAAAGGATTTTACGATTATCAAGGATCTCAAGGACTAAGGTTTCACCCTGAGGTATACACAAAGATCGATGTAGTATCTCCAGCAACCAAATGAATACATGTTTTCTTAACAGAACTAGAGATGTTTCTCCATTTTGGGCACAAACTCAGGTGCCAAACAAATAGAGACTGGTTTAATATTCTGCTATTTTCAATAGATTCTCTGCTTACAGCCAATCACTCTGAGGCTGATTGTATGTAGATAGCGTACTGAACCTTAGTATCTGGGATTTCTTATTCAAATCGTGGCTGTCTTCATATGCCTGCCTACTCAGGGGCCTGAGGATTAGGACTTTAACCCCTAAGACCTTGGAATTGTGTTTACCAGGGGATGCTTATGCTATGGAGTGTGTATAGCCTTGATCTCTGGCCTTAGTGATTATTCACCAATATATTCTGTTTTCACTGGTGCACAATTAAAGAAGCAGACTCCTGCTGAATGCTTAGCCACTTAAAACTTTATAAATAGCAGTAAAATGATGTCAGATAGCACCAGAATATTGTCAGATATAAGGCTGGAAGATGAGTCCCTCAGGTTGGAAGGTACTCAAAATATAACTGTGGAAGAGCTGCCTCCTCAAAATAGAGCTGACTGTGATGATGCGAATGATGTAAAGATCTCGGGACCATCGTTTGCTGGTGTGGTATAACTCAAAATGAAAACAGCTGCAAACATCCATTAATAATTGAAACATGGAATGTATTAAGTATAAATCTAGAAAAACTGAATGTGTTAAAAACTTGAAATAGAAGACATAAATAAATATTAATATCCTAGACATTAGTGAAGTGAAATGGACTGGTATTAAACATTCTGAATATGACAATCATAGTGAACTGAAATGGACAGATATTGATCATTCTGAATATGACAATCACATGGTTTACTATGCTTGGGATAACAAATTGAAGAGGAATGGTATCATATTCATCATCCAAACAAAAATTTCAGGCTCTATCTTGAAGTATAATAATGTCTGTGATAGGATAATACCAGGAAGACCAGTTAATACCATTATTATTCAAATTTATGCACCAACCACTGAAGCCAGTAATGATATAATTGAAGAATTCTACCAACTTATTCAGTACAAAATTGATCAAATATGCACCCAAGATGTATTAATATTTGTGATTGGATTGCAAAGGTTGGAAACAAAGAGAAAAGATTAGTAGTTGGAAAATATGGCCTTAGTGAGAGAAATAATGCTGCAGGAGACGATGACATGGAGAGATGGAGCAGCTGGGAACTCTGGACTCATGCAGTTCAAGAAGACAGAGTCAAATGTGCAAAAACCTGGAGTTAGAAAACCAAAAGAGAAGAACATTCTCAGCATTTTCCAAGCTGAAGGATGACAAAAAATTTCAAGACTAAACTTGAAATACTGAAGGATTCTTTGAGTAAAACATTAAATAATGCAGAAAGAATGAAAAGATGGAAGATGTACACAGTCACTCTACCAAAAAATAAATTGTTGATGTTTAAACATTTCAAGAGGTATATGGTCAAGAGCCTATGGTACCTTGGCTATGAAAAATTGGGGGGTGGGCTGCAAAGGCAAGAAGTGACTGGCTTACAAGCTTTCAAGAGGGACCCTACATTCAGAAGGCGTGGAGAAAGGTAGACTCTCCACTGAGTAGTATCCAATCTGTCTAGGCTGGGCTGATGAAATGAAATGTGGATAGGTCTCTTGAGATACAATAGTGAATAATTGTTATCAGGAATGATTTACTATGAGGGTTGGAAATGTAAAGGTAGACATTTTGTAGCAAGGAGGGGAGTGATTAATTTTTCAGTCTAGGAGCAGAGGTTCCTGGAACCAACAAAGGAGAAGAGCAGAGAGTGGGACCCTACCCAGAGAAATAGTGATGCTTAAGATGGCGGCAGAGACGATGACATGGAGAGATGGAGCAGCTGGGGACTTTAGACCCAGAGAGGGAGAGGGGCTGTGTGCTGACGACTAGGGGGCAGGCTTGTAGTGTATATCCTTTAGTTGGTTGATGATGCATGGAGGGTGTTGTAACCATGGCAGTGAAACCATAAAAGATAGGATGAATGTAAAACTAACATACTCCCATGTAAACTATCAGATAATTCACAGTAAAACATTTTAAAAAGGGGAAAAAATAGAGCCAGTGGTACCAAAGGAAGATGTGCAATGTGCACTGTGGGTTTTGGCAAAGAACAAGTTATACAAATTGAAATCTTTCAAATTAAATTGATGGTATAGAAATTAAAATCTTCCAACAAACTGATAAAGAACTAGAGGCACTCACTCATCTATGACATGAAACTTTGAAGACAGCTACTTGGCCAGCTAATTAGAAGAGTTCCATATTTGTGACCATTCCAAAAAGGGTAATCAGAATCATTGGACAATATCATTAATATCACATGCAAGTAAAATTTTGCTAAAGATAATTTTAAAATGGCTGCATAGTACATTGACAGGAAGCTTCCAGAGGTTCAAGCCAGACTGAGAGGAGGGCATAGAACAAGGGATATCATTGCTGACATCAGATGGTTGAAAGCAAAGCATACTGGACAGATGTTTACCGCTGTTTTATTGACTTCACAAAGGCTGTTGACTGTGTGGATCATGACAAGCTGTTAGCAACAATGCAGAGAATGAGAATTCCAAAACACTTAATTGTACCCATGAGAAACTTGTACGTAGACCAAGAGGCAGTTGTTCAAACAGAACAAGGGAACACTGAAAGGTTTAAAATCAGGAAAGGTGTGTGCCAGGGTTCTATTCTTTCACCATACTTATTCAATCTGTATGCTGAGCACATAATCTGATAAACTGGATTACATGAAGAATAACATGGCATCAGAATTGGAGGAAGAATTATTAACAACCGGCAATATGCAAATGATAAAATCTTGTTTGCTGGCACTTAATGTACTTACTAATGAACATCAGAGACAACAGCCTTCAGTTTGGATGGCACCTCATTATAAAGAAAACAAAATTCCTCACTACTGGACCAATAAATAATATCAAGATAAATGGAGACAAGATTGAAGTTGTCAAAGATGTCATTTTTCTTGAATCCACCATCAACATTCATAGAAACAGCAGTCAAGAAATCAAACATGTACTGCTTTAGGCAAATCTTCACAAGACCTCGTTAAAGTGTTCAAGAGCAAAGATGTCAGTTTAAGTACTAAAGTGCACTTCACCCAAGCCACGGTATTTTCAATAGCATCATATGCATGTGAAAGTTCAACAATAAATAAGGAAGACCTAAGAATTTATGCGTTTTTGTCGTGGAGTTGGAGAAGGATATTGAAGGGAACATGGACTGATAAAAGATCAAACCAATCTGTGTTGGAAGAAGTACCACCAGAGTGCTCTTTAGAAGCCAACATGGCCAGACTTGGTCTCATATGGTATATAGTAATAAATAGACTAGAAATTAGTATTATTGACAAGTTGAAACATTTAATTAAGCAATTACATAGTTTAGTTATGGTGCCAAGCACTTTATAAGCATTATATCTCATAATCCTCATCACCTTGAGAAAGTTATTACTGTTATGGTCATTTGGCAGGAGAGAAGACAAGATCTTGTGTCGGCTGTTGTGAGAATTGCCGCACCATGTGGGAGCCACACAGAGTATATATCAGCTAAGTGATTTGAACATATCTGTCTTCCCACACTGTAGGGGCAACATGAAAAGGAGTCTACCTCCTGGTTCAGAAAAGTTAATGAATGATTAACCAGGGTAGAAACATCCATTGTAACACAAATAATCTGTTTTAACACTGATTTTATTCTGGAATGGATGGAATTAAATTTTCTGAAGAATCACTCTGTTCTGTGCCCCCAGATTTTGGAAGTGTTTTATCAGCCTTATTTTTGCCACTCCATAGCCATTGTGAATATACTCAGTAGGAAACCCTACTAACAGTTACTACACTTTAAAACGCTAATTTGTTAACCAAACAAGGGCTTGTGAGGAATTAGGAGAGGAACCCATCCATGAAAACTTTTAGTTTAGCTGGGGTATTTAACTGAAGGGCTTGGGTACTAATTTGTCTTTTTGTGAAGTATTTTGTAGAAATAGAGACACTTTATTTTTCAAATAAAATTATTTTCTATTTTTTAAATGGTGTTGATTATGTGCCCAGTTTCGACGCATATTGACCCTGTGTAGGGTTTCTGAATCTGTAAATCTTTACCAGAGCAGAAAGTATCATCTTTTTCCCATGCAGTGACTGGTGAATTTGAACTGCTGACCAGCTTGTAATCCACAATGCTATCCAGGCTCCTAGTTTTTAAATGTTGTTGTTGTTGTTAAGTGCCATCGAGTCGGTTCCGACCCATAGCGACCCTGTACAGGGTTTCCGAGGGTGTAAATCTTTACGGGAGTAGAAAGCCTCATCTTTCTCCCGCGGAGCAGCTGGTAGTTTCGAACCACTGACCTTAAGGTAAGGATAATTTGATAAAGAACACTATTATTAAGGAAAAGTTCAAAAGTTAAGGGTTTTAAAGGTCTCTGTTGCTGAAAATACTGAAATCATATTAGAAGCATAGAAAATCCTTACAAAAAGTAGCAGGACTTTGTTGTTAGGTGCCATTGAGTTGCTTCCGACTCATAGTGAGTCATTGTTGTGGCTTCTGTGTCAGTGCATCACACTGAGGGTCTTCCTCTAATTTATTGGCCCTGCATTGTACCAAACATGATACCCTTTTTGGGAGACTGGTCATAAACAAAATGAAAATAATGGTTCATTCCAAAGATTTATTATTATTATTCTGACAACTACAAACACCTGCAATAAAGTACCAATAACATGATTAGACTAGCAGCAGGCTTCATGGTGTTTACTATGTGCAAATCCCTCATTTTGCTGGAATCAAGCGTTTCTTTTAATATGATTTCACCACATTTTTCTAAGATAAGGGGTAAAGGATTGTTGTTAAAAGGGCTTGCCATACCCTAACCACTTTTAGACATAGAACATTTTATATGTGTCTCTGAAAAAAATTTCAGAGCTGCCTGGGTAGTAGTACAGACTGCCAAAGAGAAGCTAGGCCAGCTGCCCGGCCCAATGATGTCCCCACCATACATACTGTGCTTCGCTCTTCCTCCATTTTAATCCCTCCTGTGGCATTTTCATAATGTGAGTGATGAGGGTTTTACCATACATGAGGTGAAGGCCAACATCACGTCACGTGTTTAGAAATTGAGGGGGAACTACACGACTTGCAAAATGAGATCATTTGCAAGGGAACCTGCCAAAGGAAAGTCAGCTGAGTTGGTTTTATCAGTGTGTTTTCTTTCACTGCCTGCCTTCACTGACAAAGGTGCTAGAAAATACTCGACAGGGAAAGTGATGTGTCTGTGTATGTGTGTGTTTTAATCCAAAAGCAGAGCAGAGCATTAACACTTAACACATTTATACTTCAATTTTATTTTAAAGCCTTAAAAATAAAAAAAAAGAACATTTGACATCATCTGTATAAGATTTATTTGTTTTGAGCAGATTTGTGCCGGGCTTTTGCCAAAACTGTCAGCTTTTTGTTCCCTTAAAAGATATTAATGCATTGTGGGATTTATAGGCTGTAGCATTTCCTTTGAAAGCCAAAGGAAGAGTTAGTTCTGAAGTGAATAAAATTTTAGACAAGGAAAAATTCTAGTTTAATTTACTGGACTTTAATTATTAGCAAGATCTAATAATAGCAGGTGTGGCGCTGTAGGATAAGCACTGGACTGCTAATGGTTCAAACCCACCAGCTATTCCTCAGAAACCCTATGACAGAGTAACTAGAAGTTACTAACTCGACAGCACTTAATAACAATAGCAACAACAGAATGTTAAGTACAAAATATCACTATCATATGCAAATAAATTCTTTTAAAAGATCAGTCATAGAAAGAGCAAGGAAACAGTGCTTTCAATTAAATGCTGCCCTTGAAAAAACAGCATATTTATTATATTGTAGTCAGTCACTAACTTTGCTTGAAGTAAAATAAAACACATTTACATGAGGTCTGGAATGTTTGCTAGTATGTGACTTTAAAAAACTTGCCATCTTTGCTATCGTAGCAGCTAAACCTTGTACCAAAATAGCAGATTGCTTTGATGGATTTTGTGTTTCTTGCAGTTCTCCTTGTGTCTAAATATTGATCTGCATTTTTATAAACTACTAAAGATCCAGGAACATTACACAGGTCACTCAGTGGATCAGACAGGAGTATATTATCTTTGATACTATTGATTTTCTGTGCTTCATTTATGCTTTAAAATTTGTCTGCAGTAGAGTGGGGGAAAAGCCTTCATTTTATAGGTTTCTAAAATATATTTATATACTTCCTTTTTGATTCTGGGCTTTACTTCATGGTCTCTTACTGTCCTTATTTTAATATACAATGTAGGGTACAAACAAGTAAAGATTTGAATTCTCTTATGGGCTAGGCATTGGGCTGCTAACTGCAAAATTAAGCCACTCATAAAGATGTGCAGTCTGGGAAATTCTATACAGGGTCACTGTGAGTCAGAATCAGCTTGCTGACAGTGGGTTTGATTTGAATTTATGTGTGATTTTGTTGTTGTTGTTGTTAAGTGCCGTCAAATCAGTTCTGACCCATAGCAACCCTGTATAGGGTTTCTAAGGAGAAGCTGGTGAACTTGAACCACCGATCTTTGCAGTTCAATTGACTTTGCAGTCTGACGCATTAGCCCACATAGCCACATCAGGACTCCTATGTGTGATAGTAGGGGGAAAATGAATATATAGTTGTTGGTGTTTTGTCAATTTGGAAGACTTTGGTCCTCAAGAGTAGGCCCTTCCAACTCCTGTTAGGCTTTGACAAACTTGGTAAGAAGTCTCTTTTTGAAACAGATTCAGAGCGGTCTCAACCCACTTCTGTCAGTTTAAAAGAACAATCAGTATAGCCAACTTTCATCAAAAGTTGGCGCCTTTTAAATTGTTATTCCTCAAGGAATAAAATCAATTTATTTGACCTTGAGGTCAATGCACTTATTTGCAATTACAAAAATCACTACCACTTGCTTACACTTTTTTAAATTACTATTTTACATTTGATATACTCATCATTTTTTTAAATGGAGAGTGTTCTGCATTCTGTCGGTAGATACTCATATGTGTGCAAAACCTACATCATTTGATGTGGCAGTGATATGAAATTGAACACCAAAAATTAGTAAAAGAATATCAAATTAAAGCACATCAACTCAGTGCTTACTTTACCTCCAGATTCAGCATACCTTAATCTAGCTGTCAGTAACAAAACCTGTTGCCACCAAGTTAATTCCAACTCTTGGTGACCTCATGTGTATTAGAGTAAAAATATACTCCCAACTGCATTCACTTGGCTGGTTTTCAAAACAAGATCCTAGACCTTTCTTCCAAGGAACTTTTGAATGGACCCTTAACAACAACCTTTTGGTTAACAAATGAATGTGTTACTGATTGCACCACCCATAGACTAATATATGCACATGTAAAGTCCATAGAAAAGAACGGAAATAGAAAATACTTATTCACTGAAGGACATGACTAATTGCCAAAATAATGTTAAAATTTTAACAATGAAGTCAAAAAGATATAAGTGCAGTTTTAGTCCCTCCATTCAAATGATCACTCGGAGGGATTTTTAAATAGGTGCTGACATGGGACACAAGGACTCAACTGCAATATTTGGAAATTTTTTTCCTACATTTCTACTTAGCTGGTTTGCTCTAGTTAGCACAGATCATAAAATCATATGCACACTTATAGATCACTAAATATTTACTTTGTCAAGTTGTCAGTACTTGAAATCTTGAGAATACAAGATGGTTCTTTTATCACAACCATCATCCATAAATGTTATAGAATGGTATTTGTGCAGAAACAAATGAAACTCTATAGACTGCACTAAACATGGCCTTTGTGGCTTAATATCTGCAACAACTCTGTAAAGGAACATCATTAAAGGGAGACAATATAACTAGACAAGTATAGGAAGTATGAAAAAGTAGTTCATGTAAAAGGACACATTTAAGCCTAATTATATGGAATGAGTGATAACTGTACATATGATTTTACATTCTAAAGAGTGACAACCTAAGTCCTGCCTCAAAGACAATTTTAGTCCTCATCTGGGCTCTTTCTTAATGAATGTAACATGTTCCTTGCTCTCTTCCTCTTCAGAAGGGTTACCTATTGCTTATTATCTTCACAACAGGCTCTGGTTCTCTGGCCCACTTGATAAACAACAGACTAGCCTATAGCAAGCTCACTAGTGCTTTACTGTCTCCTTGCCTATCCTCCATATACAAAAGAAACAAGGTAAATACATGGCATGCTGGTATAAAATAGTACTAACCCCAGAAATGGCCTTGCAAAATTCTATCATGCAGTTTCCAGCATCATTTCTATCACTAAGGTCATTCGTGACATGATGGTCAACTCTAATTTCAGGAGGCAGCTCTCCCCCAATCGTATTTTGAGTGCCTTGCAACCTGAGGGGCTCATCTTCTGGCACTGTACCTGACAATATTCTGGTGCTCTTCATATTGTTTTCATCTTCTGACACCATAACTTACAATGTTCCCAACTAGTTAAAAGGTTTTCAGTGACTAACCATCAGAGGTAGTATACTTTTCCTTCTTCCTAGTCTGTGTTAGTCTAAAAACTCCACTGAAGTCTGTCACCATTGGTATTTAAAATACCGGTGGCATAGCTTCAAGCGTCACAGCAATATTCAAGTCACCACAGAATGACAAACCATCAGACGAGTGGAAAGTATGTGGACAGTGTGATACCTTGAATTTACTTGATAGGGCTTTTCTATCCAACATCTTCATTTCCGCCAAGTGATTGGGCGGGGCCATGCAAATAAGATGTACAGGCGTCTAAGGCTAAGATTGGCTAGTTTTGTCATCCAGTGAGGTTTAAAAGGAGCCATCTCAGGAGCAAGAACAGATGATTTCAGAACTATCAGGAAGGAGGAATATGAGTAGAGTAAGATTCCTACTTAGAAAAGCAGCAATAGTAGAAGCAATGGCAGAGGTGGTGGCATGGAGAGACAGACCAGCTGAGGGCTCTAGGCCCAAGGACTGAATACAGCTAAGTGCCTTATGGTCAGGAGACCTGCTTCAGAATGTGCCCTTTGGGCATTCACAGATTGCCTAAAAGAGCTTTGTAACACTTGCCGGAACAGGGCAGAGGCCTAGATGCCACATGGCAGAGAGGTGGCTGAAGACAAGCATGAGGTGTGCCTGCAGTATGACAGACACGAGGCATTCCTAACTGGAAAACAGCTGCATCCTGAGTTTTTCTTTTCCTGAATTACACCCTCTTCACTTTTCTAATAAACCTCTTGAAGTGAGTATTATTATGAGTTCTGCGTGGCCATTGCAATGAATTATCAAACCCAAATGTGAAGCAGTGAGTGCTGTAGGGAGGGATGGTTGTTGTCACAATAGAATAAAGAAGGTTGTAGGGGAGAGGCATGTCTGACCTCTGCTTTATAAGTATCAGCCTTGGAGTGATTTAGAGTTTGGTTCTCTTTCCCATTGTAGAGTCAGAGGAAGTCAGACATAGCAGAGAGCCACTGTAATAAAAAGAAATGATTAATGTCCAACCATTTCAAGGGATAGCATATGATCAAGAACCAATGGTACTGAAAGGAAAAAATTTAAACTGCACTGAAGGCATTGGCAGAAAACAAGACTCCAGGAACTGATGGAATACAAATTGAAATCTTTCCACAAACTGATACACCACTGAAGCACTCACTCAATAATGCTAAAAATTGGAAAGACAGCTACTTGGTCAATTGATTGGAAGACATCCATATTTGTGACCATTCCAAAGAAAGGTGACCCATGGAATGCAGAAATCATCAAACAGTATCACAGTAACAAATGCGAGTAAAATTTTAGTAAAGATAATTCAAAAACAGCTGCAATAGTATATTGGCTGGAACCTGCCAGAAATTCAACCTGGATTCAAAAGATAACATAGAACCAGGTATACCACTGCTGACATCAGATGGATCATGACTGAAAGCAGAAGCTACCAAAAGGATGTTTACTTGTGCTTTGTTGACTATACAGAGGCTTTCAACTGTATGTATAATATTGTGAAGAATGGGTATTCCAGAACACTGAATTATGCTCATGATGAACTTGTACATAGACTAAGAGGCAGTCATTCAAATTGAACACGGATGCTGAATGGTTTTAAATCAGGAGAGGTGTGCTCCAGGTCTGTGTTCTTCCACCATATTTATTCAATCTGTATGCTAAGCAAATAATTCGAGAAACCAGATTTTATGAAGAAAAACATAGCATTAGGATTGGAGGAAGACTCAACAACCTGTGATGTGCGCATGTGCATATCTTGCTTGCTGAAAGTAAAGAGGATTTACAATACCTACTGATGAAGATCAAACTAGTCTTCAGTATGGATTACACTTCAATGTAAATAAAACAAAAGTCCCCACAACAGGATCAACAAATAGTGTCATGATATATGGAGAAAAAAAATTGAAGTTATCAAAGACTTCATTTTACGTGGATCCACAATCACCACTGATAGAAGCAGCACTCTAGAAATCAAATGGTGTGTTGTTCTAGGCAAATCTGCTGCACAAGACCTCTTTAAACAGCAAAGACAATCTGTTTGATGACTTAGGAGCACCTGTCCCAACCTATGGTATTTTCAGTAGCCTCAAATGCCCGTGAAATTTGGACAATGAATAAGGACGACTGTAGAAGAATTGAAGCATGTGAGTTATGGTGTTGGAAAAGAATATTGAAAATACCATGGACTACCAAAAGAACCAACAAATCTGTATTGGAAGAAGTACAGCCAGAAAGCTCCTTAGAAGCCAGCCTGGTGAGATTTCATCTCTCATACTTCATACATGTTATCAAGAGGGTCCAGTCCCTGGAGACAGATATTATGCTTGATAAAGTGGATGATCAACAACAAAAGAGGAAGACCCAAACGAGATGGACTGACACAGTGGCAGCAGCAATGGGCTCCAGCATACCAGCAATTGGGAGGATTGCATAGGACAGAGCAAGGTTTCATTCCTTTATGCTGAGGTTCACTATGCATTGGAACTGACACAATATAGCATCTAACAACAACAGACCCAGAAATAGAGCCAGATGTGTGGATGGATGGATGGATGGATGGATGGATGGATGAAATAAATAATACATGGGATTGGAAGAAGACGTCATGGTTTCCCGTCTTGACTAAAGTAACTATGTTTGCAGTGTTTTCTCCAAATCAACATTTTAAATTCATCCTATTTTCCAATTAATATGTCTTGATCTTTCAAAAAGGAAGAAAATGACCATGTATACAAGATACCATTGTACAAGCATATTTCAAAATGAAGCCACACTTTAAAAATAGCAAATACTATTGGCAAAAACATAGTTTATAGGATATAAGGAATCTGACAGTGTTATTTGCCCCAGTCTGTCTCCCACACCAACAACAGCA
Organism: Chrysochloris asiatica; assembly: GCF_000296735.1. Taxonomy (NCBI): domain Eukaryota; kingdom Metazoa; phylum Chordata; class Mammalia; order Afrosoricida; family Chrysochloridae; genus Chrysochloris; species Chrysochloris asiatica. Next base: position 4,320,051 of record NW_006408655.1, read on the forward strand.
GCACAAAAGCAGCTGCAACACCAATGAAAGTCTAAGGCCATTATTAAGTGATTATGTAGCCGGAACTCTTGTGGATTACAAACTGGGCTGCTAACCGCAAAGTCAGTAGTTCTAACCTACCAGTTGTTCTGCTGTGTAAAGATGAGGCTTTCTGCTTCCATAAAAATGTGCAGCCTCAGAAACCTAATGCAAGGTCTCTATGAATGAGAATTGACTTGGTGGCACACAATCACCATCGTAATTAACTGTCCACATATAAATTATGTAATCACCACAACGATCGTTACTGTGATGGTCCACATTGCAGAAATGAACTAATAGAAGCCCAGACAGATGAAGCAATAACTTTGCTTTTCTCCCATAGAGAAGCTGGTGGATTTGAACTGCCTACCTTGTGGTTAGCAATCCAGTGCTTATCCTACAGCACTACCAGGACTCCTAGTTAATATTTAAAGGAAAACTTGTTCCAAGTAATTGTAACACATTTTAAACAGCTTTTACATCTTACCTTTTTTTCTCCTCCCTCCCACCAATCACTTATTGTTGTTGTTAAGTGCCGTGTATCGGTTCCAACACGTAGCGACCCTGTACAGGGTTTCCGAGGCTGTAAATGTTTATGGGAGCAGAAAGCCTCATCTTTCTCCCACAGACGACTGGTAGTTTTGAACTGCTGACCTTGCGGTTCACAGCCCGATTCGTAACCACTACGCTACCAGAGCTCCTTCTTTATTACATGCCTAAATCACAGGGAAATGAATAAGGCTTGACACAACCACATTTACCCTCTTGGAGGCACACAGTCAATTCTTTAACTATTTGTAATATTGATTTTTCTTTCCATGAAGTTACCAACTTAGTTTTAGAATTATTTACTAGAAGAACTCACAACATGAAATCAGAGTACACAGCACTGCTTAAAGTTCAGTGTTAACTGACAGGGTATTAATCAGAAATTCAGAGAACAGAATCTAGATACAAGCTACTTGTGTTTAAACCCCAGTTCCCTCCATAGTGTGTAACATTAGCACATTCCTTCATTTCCCTCTCTTTCCTCATCTATGTTATAATGATAGTAATAGTACATCCTACACCTTAGAGTCCACCGTTGTCTGTCAGTTTGTCTTACTGCAGTGGACTTGCATTTTGCTGTGATGCTGACAGCTATGCCATGGGTATTTTAACTCTCAGCAGGAACACCCATAGGTGGACAGGTTTTAGTGAGCTTTCAGACTAAGACAGACTAGAAAGAATGAGAGGGGGACTACTTCTGAAAGTTTAGACACCGAAGGCTTTATGAATAGCAACAGAACGTTGTCAGATGTAGTGCTGGAAGATGAGCCCCTCAAGTTTGGAAGGCACTTAAAACACATGACTGGGGAAGATCTGTGTTCTTAAAATAGAGTTGACCATGATGATGTGAATGGAGTAAAAGTTTTAGGACCTTATTTTCTGATGGGACAACTCATAAAGAGGAAAAACCACTGTAAACATTAATAATTGGAACATGGAATGTACAAAGTATAAATCTAGGAAAATTGGAAGTTTTCAAAAATGAAATGTCAAAGACTTCATTTTGTGTGGATCTACAATCAATACTCATGAAAACAGCAGTCAAGAAATCAAAGGAAGTATTGCATTAGGCACATTTGTTGCACAAGACCTCTTTAACACATCCAAAAGCAAAGATAATAAGTTTGAGGACTAAAGTGTACCTGACCTAACCTATGGGATTTCAAGAAGTGCAGCCAGAGTGCTCCTTGGAGGCCAAGATGGCCAAACTTCATCTCTCATAAATCAGACATATTGTCAGGAGGGACTAGTCACTGGAGAAGGATAGGTGGAGGGTCAGAGAAAAAAAGAGGAAGATCCCCAATGAGATGGATTGGCCAAGTGGCAGCATCGATGGACTCAAGTGTGACAATGATAGTGAGGTTGGCCCAGGATCAGGCAGTCTTTTGTTCTGCTGTGCATAAGGTCACTATGAGTTGGTACCAACTTGATGGCACCTAAAAACAACAACATGTGAAAGTTGGGCAATTAATAAGGAAGACTTTAGAAGAATTGGTGCATTTGAATTATGGTGTTGGAAAAGAACATTGAAAGTATCATGGACAGCCAGAAGAACAAACATATCTGTGTTGGAAGAAGTACTCCTTAGAAGCCAGGATGGCAAGCCTTCCTTTCTATGTTTCGGATATGTTAATTGGAGGGACCAGTCCTTGGAGAAGGATAGTATGCTTGATAAAATGGAGAATCAGCAAAAAAGAGGAAGACCACCAATGGGATGGACTGCCACAGTGTTAGCAACAGTTGTGAGGATGGCACAATACCCATTAGTGTTTCATTCTGTTGTGAATCGGAACTGATTCAACATCACATTGTTATGTAATCTAACAGTTACAACACCTCTTAGAGTTTTGATTTGGTTCACTTAGAAATATGTCTGACACATGGTAAATTTGGAAAATGATTATTGAATAGACAGAAGAAAACACTTTAAAATGCAGTGGCAAAAAGTAAAAAGAAGAGAAAAATTGTCAATAAAAGGATTGAGAGCAACGGTTCTAGAACCTCTATAAACCTGAAGGAGTATTCCAGTAATTCAAAAATACCAGTCAGAATATGCCCTAAATTGTAGTTTCCTCCTGAACATAATTTAGAAAGGTTTCCTCAAAATGCCTCAGTAATCATCAAAGATTATAGAATTTTAGAGCAAGAGGAGACTTCAGAGATTTGTTTTATTTGGTTGATTGACTTTGGGTATTATAGCTGTTACTTTAAAAATTAAATTCCTCCCTTTCCTAACCCTATGACAATGTGTTACAGACAGTGGAAAGAACCTCAGTAAAAGTTGAAGAAAATGATTTTGGCCTGTGGCTGGGTGGAATAATACCTCAGTACGCTGTGTGCTAGCTTTAGATCATGATAATACTGTTCGAGGGTCATTTAGTATCCCTCTGTTACTCTTTTAAAGAGAAGTTCAGATTTTGAAATCTGTCCTTTGAGCTTATATCCATTCTGAAAATGCCTGCATAGCCCACTGAAATATGCCTGATCCTGTTCAATTAACATTTCCAAAAGAAAATACAAAGAACCTCCAAGAAGTACTCAGTAATTTTTCTGTAGGTAACTTTAGTGGTTTAATGAGAAGATCAGAGTTAAATTTGTGGTGTAGCTAATTAAATTGTTAGATAAGTCACAGTGTGTTTAGAAAATAAAAGCTATTAATTTCTAGCCCAATACAAAATTAATAGCTTTTATCAATGAACTGTTAATCATTAATGGTATGGACTTTTTATGACTCATGTGAAAGAGCACCTAGTGTCTAAAATTGATGTTATGGAAAACGAAAGTTATAAGGAAGTAAAAACATAGCCAATGGTGCGTTATTAAAAACACAACTTTAAGAGGGCATACATGAACGTCCTGACAGGCATGTGATTCTTTCAGCTTCCACAGATGACAGTGCAGCTGAGAAGAAAGGAGGAAGTCTTCATGCTGGCCTCATCGTTGGAATTCTCATCCTGGTCCTCATTATCGCAGCAGCTATTCTTGTGACAGTCTACATGTATCACCATCCGACTTCAGCAGCCAGCATCTTCTTTATTGAGGTAAGTGTCAGTGTAACATATAAAAGCCATGCTTTTGATGAACTGTACCCATTTGCTAACACCACCTGTAGTTAATATTTAGCACATGATTTCTCTATTTTGTAGCTGACAGCTGGCCAAGTTCACACACACATGTACACTGAGCACAGAGTATGGATACTTTGCAAACAGTTACTTTATCTCAGGAGCTTTTATAGAAATAAACTATCATGCCTTTTATAGAACTAAGGAAAATTGGAGCCATATTTTTGTCCTATTATACCAAGTAAATTAGCCAGATGTCCCCTTAATCCCAGAAGGAAATGCAGTATATTCTGGAGACTGAAAGGTTTAGCTTAAATCAATTGATAAATACTAACTAAATATTGGGGTTTATGCTTATTACAGTATAGCAGACAAAGAAAACACATGAGCCTGCTTTCAAAGAACTCACATATTATTTAGGAAAACATTTTGTGTGTACAACAAAATGATGGTATGTGCCATCTTCATTTTGTATACTGTGTGTATAGTTACACGTATTTTAGAAACATGTACACACATTCATTCGCATATGAAGGGAGCATCATGCCAAATTTGCATTTGCATGTTCAGAATGTAGAGTCGCTGACTATGCCCAGATGGAATAATGTGGGGAGGGCCAGGAGCTTTGTACAAGGGACCAGTGACTAGTGCTGGGGTCCAGAGGCCCTGAAACAGGAAACTTGGAAGCCACAAAATATAGCTGGTATGGCCAGGTCTCTTTCTCCCCAAGGACCGGGCTCCCATATGTGCAACAGCTTTCCTGCTGACATCTGAATGGGGCCGCTTCTCTTCCAGCACTCAATAAATATTAGAGAAATAAAAAGGAAATCTTCCCTTGCAGAATTCCAAACATGAAAAGTGTAAATCTTTTCCAGTTCATTTGGGATGTAGAGAACTGTTTCTTGAGATTGTGGTCCCTTCTTCTGTGAGAAATTAGGATGCCTTTTAAACTACTGAGTTAAATTTCACTTTTGTCCCTTCGAAGAGGGAGGAGTGAATACAAGGAAATTATTAGATAACTGCTCAAATGCCCCTTACGACACTCTGTCTGTCGAATAAAGTGCAGTTTTCTGCGCAGTCAAGGATCTCATCTGCCTGTCTAATCTTTATCCAGTGATTCCTTTGCCTGGAGGTAGCACTACCATCCAAGTTCACTCTTTGTTCTTCTCAGTTAAAAAGAGATGAAAAGTTTCATGGAGCTGCTTCTGAGTCATGGTGACCTCATGTGTGCCACAGCAGAACTGTGCTCCATAGAGTTTTCCATGATTGATTTTCTTTTTTCTTTCTTTTTTTTTTTTTAGAAGTGGATCACCAAGGGCTTTTTGCATGGTCCCTTGGGATGAATTGAAAATTTTAACCTAGGCAAATGAATTAGTCATTTACACCATTCAGGGACTCCATGATCTTCTTCAGATACACCCCAAATACTGAGTGCCACTGTCGTGCATCTAGTTCTATTTCCTCCACCAAGAAACCCTTTCCATCACCTCAAGTTTTGATGTAAAATGCAAATAGACTTCAATGCCATGTACTTGACAACTTTCCACAGATCATCTCCCTGTTCCTATAGCTCAGTATACTTTCTCCTCTGAAATTCCTTCTAAAACACCCATATCTTTCTCTGGCATTTACAGTTCTGTTTTGTTTTAGAGTTAAACATACACATGAAGACAGACCCTGGTGGGGTAGTGCGCTAAGCACTGAGCTGCTAAACTAAATAGCGCCAGTTCAAACCCACCAACTACTCTGTGGGGGAAAGCTGAGGCCGTCTGCTTCTGTAATGTTTGTTGTTGTTAAGTGCTGTCAAGTTGGTTCCAACTCCGCAACCCTGTATAGGGTTTCCAAGGAACACCTGGTGAGTTTGAACCACCGACTTGGTAGTTAGCAGTCTAGTGCTTATTCTACAACACCACAGCAGGACTCCAACAGTCTCAGAAATCCTACTGAAAATTTCTACTCTGTCATATAGGCTCGCTATGAGTCAGAATTAATTTGACAACGTTGGGTGGGATGCACATGATTTAATCTACCCTACAATACTGTGATGCTATAGGATAAGCACTGGACTGCTCACAAGCTGCTCCTTGGAAACCCTTTAGAGGGTCGCTATGAGTCAGAACTGACTCAAGGACACTTAACAACACTATATGGAAACGGTAGCAAGTTTCAAGTCCTAATTACTTAAGGTTCTTTCAAATAGTAGACATAATATACAGATATTTTCTAGGAAATAAAAAGTATCAGGACATTTCAAACTTCCAGTGAAATTTCATGTAATGCATATTCTAGAAATAGCAACCTCAGCTGACATCATTGTAATTGGAATATTAGCAGACATTGCATTTAGTTGGAAAGCTGTTAAGTTTTGCTAATGCACTCAATTTTCATGGAAGAAAGTAGAAACCTTCCCTGGGGTCGTGAATACATTCCTGAAAGAGCTGACAATTGACAAGTGGAAAAGCTTGATCTGCCAGACATCAGCTGCTTCTCTGTTGCTCTAACTTGTCACATGTTTACAACATCAATGTACTGTGAAGTCCATTTCCTGAGAAGATGCTGTGATACTAGAAGGTAGCAAGTTACACAGTACAAAGAACCTAATCAACATAAACTCACAGAAATCCTGTATGAATACAAATGGTGACAGTAATTGTCACCAAGGTTTTGCATTTTCCTTTTGAAATTGTTACTTTATGCTCAGGGTCTATATGTTGATGTATTTCTGTGTGTTGTGTGTATGTGTATATGTGCGTGTATTATCAATTAAGATTGCATTCTCCTCTTCCATCAAAAAAGGTTAGGTTACAGCTAGAAGAAGTCTTTGGCATAATTCAGTACTATTGTTACAGTTAGCTAACGTTGAGTCAAGATGGTGGTGGTGGTGGTGTGTCATAGAGTCAGTTCCAACTCACAGCAACCCTGCGTAGAGTTTCTGAGGCTCTAAATCTTTATGGGAGCAGAAAGCCTTATCTTTCTTCTGTGCAACAGCTGGTAGTTTTGAACTACTGACATTGAGGTTAGCATCCTGACTTGTAACCACTATGCTACCAGAGCTCCTTGACCTTCTATGTAACAGAACAAAATCCTGCTTGGTCCTATGGCATATTCATGATCACTGGTATGTTTGCATCTTTTGTTGTCACCATGTGTCAATCCATCTCTTGGAAGGTTACTCTCATTTTCACCGACCCTCTCCTTTACCAAACATGCTGTCCTTCTTTAGAAATTGGTCTTGTTAACATGTCCAAAGTGAATTGAAGTCTTGCCATACTCATTTTTTCCTTAGGAACATTCTGATTATATTTCTTCTACGATTGATTCCTTCTCTGGCAGGCCACAGTCTGGTCAATATTCTTCATTTACACTGCAATTCTTAATTCATTTTCTGTTTTCCAATTTGGTCCTACACCCACATAACATAAAGGATGAGACTGAGACTTAGAGAGGTAGACTGGTAGACTGACTTGTCCAAAGTGAATGAGCCAAAGTTATAGAAGTCCTTCGTTTTTCCACACTCTAGTGAAACAAAAGTCATTTTGTCAGTTTCAAAGGTCTTCTCCTGTCTGCCTTTTTTCCTCCTTACTGAATCAGCTCTGGTTTCTGTGTAAATCACTGCATCTCTGACATGACTCTACTGTCCTCAGCTAGCTCACAGTGACTGGTTGGCAAAATGAATTTTGAAGGTGATAATACTTTATGATTATTACAACTGATCCATGTTTATAAATTTGAAACAGATATCCATGATGCATGCACAGTGTGTGACATGCTTCTTGTTAATGTTAGGTGCCATCAAGTCAGTTCCAATTTATAGTGACCTTATGCACAACAGAACTAAACCTGTCATCCTCACAATCATTAGGTTTGAGCCCATTGTTACTGTCACTGTGTCCGTCCATCTTGTTTAGGGTGGTCCTCCTCTTTTTCAATGACCTTCAACTTTACCAAGCCTGATGTACTTTTCCAGGGACTGGTCCCTCCTAACAGTATGTCCAAAGAATGAGATGTGAAGTCTCACCATTCTCATTTCTAAGATCCATTCTGGCTACACTTCTTCCAAGACAAACTTTTTGTTCTTCTGGAAGTCCATGATATCTTTAATATTCTTCTCCAATGCCATAGCTCAAATGCATCAATTCTTCTACAGTATCCCTTATCCATTGTCCAGTTTTCACATTCATATGAGGCTATTGAAAATGCTATGGTTTGGGTCAAGTGCACCTTAGACCTCAAAGTGACATCATCTTGGCTCTGAAACACTTTAAAGAGGACTCATTAGTGTCTAATGAGTCAAATCTGCTCTTGAAACAGTCTTTAAATTCAGGTGGAATATACTCAACGTTGTATTTTTGATTGCATGCACTTGTTTTAATTTTCTTCAGCTTCAGCCTGAACTTGCATATGAGTAATTGATTGTCTGTTCCACAGTTGGCTCTTGGCCTTGTTTTAACAATGATAATAAGCTTCTGCATGGTCTCTTCCCACAGATATTGATTCATGTGTATTCCATCTGGTGAGGTCCATGTATATCATCATCGTTTGTGATGCTTAAAAACAACAACAACAAACAAACAAGTATTTGCATTGCATTTGTCTTTGACCTTGCAAAATTCTGTCCTACTCTCTTCAGCATTATTTTTATCACCATGGTCATATTTTCCAACCACTGGTACTTCCTCTGTGTTTCCAACTTTCACATTCCAATCACCAGTAATTATCAATACAGTTTGATTGCTTGCTGGTGCATTTCAGGTTGAAGAAGTTGGTAGACTTTTTCAATTTCTTCATCACTGGTTTTTGTGGTTGGTGCATAAATTTAAATAATAGTGGTATTAATTGGTCTTCATGGTAGGCATATAGACATTATCCTATCACACACAGCATTGTATTTCAAGACAGCTCTTGAAAGGATCTTTTTTATTCTGACTGCAGTAACATTCCTCTTCAATTTTTCATTGCAGGAATAGTAAACCGGATGTTGGTCTGATACAAAATGACTAAGACCTATTTCAGCAAGCTAATGGTTAGGATATAGATCTTTATGTGTTCCATTTCATTTTTGACAACTTCCAGTTTTATACATTTATGTCCCATCAGCAAATGAAGGTCCTGAAAGTTGTGTCTCATCCATGTCACTAAGGTTGCCTGTACTTCAAGGATTCAGCTCTTCTGCCCTTGTATTTTAAGTGCCTTCATTTTCTGGTGCTACATCAGACAATGTATTTTTTCCCATTCATAAAGTTAGCAGGGGCTAACCTCTCAGAAGTGGATTACATATCTCTTCTTCCTAGTCTATTTTCAGTCTGGAAGTTCCACTAAAAGTTACCTAACTTAGGTGACCCCATTGGTATTTGAAACATCAATAGCAAAGCTTCCAGCATCACAACACCATGCAAGCTACAACAGTACAACAAATGGACAATCAATCAGGTAGGGTTTTGATATGCTAATCCTCTGGATTTAAAGATTTTGAGCTAGTAATTAAGTATTTAAATTGTACTTTATGTCCCATACTCTATTGCTATCTATTTTTTAATAAAATAGGCAAGTAGTACCTCCTGCTCATTATAGAAAATTCGCGAAGTTCAGAAATATAAAAAAAGAAAAAAGAATGTCACTTATATAGAGAAGGAGTCCTGGTGTGGCGCTGTGGGTTAATGTGCCAGACTGCAAAGCCGTTTGAACGTTCAAGCTCACCAGCCGCTCCTCGGAAACCCTATACAGGGTTGGTATGGGTCGGAATTGACTCGACGGCACTTCACAACAACAAAATATAGAGAAAAGCATACAGAAACATCCACTATAAATAGTTTGTTTTCTTCTGGGATTTTTATATGCAGAATTTGATGTTTCCTGTTTGTGTAATTATGGCGTCACTATGATAAAAATTGGTATTTTTTGGATACCATTTGCTGCTTTACTGTGAACTCTGTAAACATCATTTTAATGGTGATATATTAATCTCCTCAGCATCATCCTTTAACTTTATACTGAATGCCCCTTGTGCTGCCTGGTAGTAACTTAGAGAACAATGAAAGCCTAACTGTGCCCTAAAGTCGTTAAGAGCCTTATTTCATACTATGGAGTAATGGCAGATGTGGCTGACGCTGAGGGATAATGCACTGGACTGCAAGGTTGCTTTGAACGACAGGGTCAATGGCCCAAATTTGCCATTCACTCCTTGAAAACCCTATACAAGGTTGCTATGAGTCGAAACAGACTCAAAGGCACTTAACAACAGTAACAACAGCAAGACTGTTAGTAGTTTCCTGTTACTGTTGCAGCAAGTTGCTACATTTGCAGTAGTTTAAAACAACATATTTTTTAATCTTATAGTTTTGGAAATCAGTTAAAAATCAGTCTCTCTGGGTTAAAGTCAAAAGTGTAAACAGGACTGTGTCTTTTGGGAGCCCCCAGGAGATCATTTGTTTCTCTGCCTTTTTCAGCTTCTAATGATTGCTTGCATTCCTTGGCTCATGGTAAGCTACAAAGATTGCATTATCCTAAGAAATCCAATCTCTAGACATAGAGTCATTCTGGCAGAGCAGTCTGTTTTTCAAAGCCTTGTCTTATGTATTCCTCATTCTCTTCAGATCTTGTTATTGTTGTTAAGTGCTGTCAAGTCAATTCTAACTCATAGCAACCCTGTATAGAAGTTCCGAGGAGCTTCTGGTAAATTTGAACTACTGACTTTTTGATTAGCACTCCAGTGTTTATCCTACAGTGCCACACCAGAACTCCTTCAGATCATATTTTTCAGATCATATTTTTGACTAAAGTGAAGACTCCCTTTCAAGTTGACAGCTTATGTTCTTTGTTACCTGTCTGGCATTGTCCAGTAATTTTCAAAACGCTTATCTAATTTTGACCAAAATCTACCCTATTACACCAAAGCAACTAAGCATGCCTTAAAATCTGTTAAAAGTTAAATTCATTATCTTGAAACAAGATAACAAACAACAAATATTCAAATGAGCATATATATTTTTTACTTTTTATTAGATTTTGTAAGACTAATACATCTTTGGAAGAATTTAATAGGCCTTAGTTTCTACATTAAATTTAATAATTGCTTAAGATTTCTGAGCATAGGTTTTTTTCATTTATAATAAATTGCATAGCTGCATGAGTGTGGATTACAGAGAGAAATGTATTCTTCCATACAACTATTTGGC
>NW_006408655.1:4331960-4334142 GCF_000296735.1 Chrysochloris asiatica
TCGGACAGATTGTCAGGAGGACCAGTCACTAGAGAAGGATGTCATGTTTGTTAAGGTGGAGGGTCAGAGAAGTAAGGTTGGCCCAGGATCAGGCAGTGTTTTGTTCTGCTGTGCATAAGATCGCTATGAGTCAGTACTGACTCGATGGCACCGAACAACACCTAACACATCACTCTATTTTAAAATACAGGTATTTAAAAAATATATAACATGTAATCTAAGGTCCAAAACATAGTATTTCAAAGTGGATGATATAAATGGTTACGCTAAAATTGCTTATGCTAAAAATTGGTATGTTGTTAGTGCTATCAAGTTAGTTGTGACTCATAGCAGCCCTGTGTAGGGTTCCCAAGGAAAGACTGGTGGGTTTCAACTGCCAACCTTGTGATTCGCAGTCCAGTGTAGATCCTATAAGGCCACACCAGGAGTCTAAAACTTGGCATATTGGCTCGAATAAAATTTTAGAGTAACTCATAAAGTATTAGTACTAGGGTTCCAGTTTATATGTGCACAGATTTATTCCAAACAGAATATGTGTAAACTTGTCACTGTGATCAAAAGACAAGTTCTTTTATTGACTAATATACCTGTCTTAGTCAAATGGTAGAATGCTTTCAAAAAACAAATGTCCAATCAGTGGCTTCCAAGAAAATCTGATGTGTCAGTTCATTCAAGACAGAGAGGTTAGCTCAGAAGGTTATGGCTACTGTTTTTAGGATTCCACAGAGGGTGATCTTGAATGATTTTCTTAAAGGGCATAGGGCAATCACAGGGGCATATTTAAAAAGTTAGAAAAAGGCCAGGAAAGTTGAGCTGAGGAGATTTTTTTTTTTTTTCCTTCCATCAAAACAATGTACGTACTCATTCCTCAAGAATGGCAAAGAATGTCCCAGGAGAATTTCTTGGAAACCCTTACGCAAGCTTTCTTACAGCCCTGGTCTTATCCCTCAGACATTTTTTTTTGCTCCCTAAACTCAAAGAACTTTTAAAAGTAACATGATTTAAGTCCCTCAAGAATGGCAAAACTGTGATGTTGACAGGGTGTAAATTAAAGAGTACAGAATTCTTCAGGAAAGGGTTACAGAGATGAAGACTTTGCCTTCAGAAATGGATGGGCTTAGATGGCAAATTTATAAGAGAAGTAAATAGCTGCTCCTTGGATACCCTATACAAGGTCGCTATGGGTTGGAATCGAGCTTCCTACTTTGATATTTTCGCTTAATAAAAGCTTCCATGATGTTTAATAAAGAATTCCATGACATTGTCCAGTCGTGGTGTGCCACACTACGATAAGCACCGGAATGAAAGGTTAACAATTCAAATTTACCAGCTGTGAGTTGGAATCGACTCAACAGCACTTAACAAAAACGACAGTGATATTGTAGAAATACTTTTCAACTTAACCTCATATAATTATTAAAATTAATTTCACTTGTTTTTAACTTGGCTACTACTGGACACTTTAAAATTGCATATGTAATTCTCACTGCATATCTATTGGACAATACTAGCAATGGAGTCCTGGTGTGGTGCTACAGGATAATACACTGGATGGACCATGAGGTCAGTTTGAATCGCAAGGTCAGTGGTTCAAACCCACCAGCTAATCCTCGGAACCCCTATACAGGGTTGCTATAAATCGCAGCGGACTCAATGGCACTTAACAACAACATGATAGTATATTAGAAAACTGGAGAGAAAACAAATTAAAAATCAATTTTCAGTTAGAGGAAAGGAGGAAATTTGAAGCTTGAGGAGTGAGAAGATTACCAGACTGTATGTTGATATTCATTTATTCAATATTTACTGACCCACAATTTAGCCGGTTTCTAAGAGACAGACTTATTACATCTTCAGTGGCTAGAGATAGACAATAAACAAGATAATTAAGTTTTAAAAAGTGGTGTGTTCAAACTGGTTTGTTTTTGAAGCTAGGTATGGATTTCAAGATAAAAGTTCAGTTTTACAAAAGAGAAAATCTTCATAAAATCCTAGAGGAAAATGCTACCTTCCTTTAGCAGTAAGATATTACTAGCCAAGTAATCAGAGCTTTAAGAGATTGTTATATCCTTTGGGTCTGAACTGATAATTTGGAATTAAGTGCTATTTTCAATACTATTATATTTCACCTGATACAAGCCATGGTATTTTCAATAACTTCATATGCATGCAAAAGTTGGAC
>NW_006408655.1:4335297-4337265 GCF_000296735.1 Chrysochloris asiatica
CCTTGGAAATCCTATACAGGGTCATTATGAGTCAGAATCAACTTGATGGAACTTAGCAACAACAACAACAGAGACTATAAATCCTATGGAGCACAGTTCTACACTGCACAGGATTTGGTTTTTCAAGGATATAAATCTTGGTGGTGGTGGTAGTTATGTGCCATGGAATCGGTTCCAACTTATAGCGACCCTGTCTGTATAGGGTTTCCGAGGCTAGAAATCTTTACAGCAGCAGAAATCCTCCTCTTTCTCCTTGGAACAGCTGGTGTGTTTGCACTGTCGATCTTGAAATTAACAGTCTAGTGCTTATCCTACAGCATCACCAACTAGCATACATCCAAATTAGCAGAAACCCCTCTTCCAGGGATCTAAGTGGGGAATATCTCTTCTACCCTTTGTTGGCATCAAAATGAATTTCAAAATGTTATGAGTAAGAAAATAGAGGTGCAGGATGGTGCAATGATTTGTTTGGATTGTCTGAGTTACAAAGCTTCGGCTCAGGATTCCTCATTTCTTGCCCTGCAGACTACTTCAGCAGCATCATAACAAGAGTATTTTGAGCAGCTTGTCACTCAAGGGAATTCCTCATTCCAAGAAATATTTGTGGATAACAAGGACCATGAAAAATATGATTAAAGAAAGACAGGCAGCTATGGCCCTCAACCTTTCCTGGCAATCAATAGTGCCACCAGGAAGGATGCCAGAGAAATGAGCCAAGCAAAGATCCAAAGGCTACCACTGGAGAGAAAAAAGGGTTTCCTAAATGTTGGCATCTTGCTTCGCAGCTGCTAGATGAGCTACACTTAGAACTCAGGAAGATTTGATCTGGCAACTAACTTACACAGTAAATAGAAAAATCTGTTCACATAAATTTTTCTTGTTCAGCCTTGAAATCACATGTTTTCTATTAACTGAGTTTTATCCTTAAGATATCTCATAGTCTTATTTCAGTCTTCAAGAAAACGAAAAAACTCCAGGAAAACCATTTGTTTCATTTCTTAGCGGAAACAAAAGGTGGGATATTCACTTTTGAAGAACTGTTACCAGGAAGGAAGCGTTAGACAAAACATAACTAAAATCACTTGACCCCTAATTAACCAAGGGGTATTAATAAATTATCCAATTTATAGTTACATATAGAGACAAATGTGTGAAAATGAGTGGTTTTAAAAGAAAGGCACTACTTGTGTATCTTTTTCATGTTTTGAGACATCAGTTCTAGTACATGGTGATTGCTGTATATAGCTAATCATCAAATAAGACTTTTCTTATGGATGTAATTAATGTTTGATTCATGTTATGAGTAACATTTTTCATTCATATTCCTAAAACTAGTGTTTCTAATTTAATGAAATAGTTTCCTCTTTTTATTATGAATTATCTAAAAGGTTGAATAGATATACTTCACTGAGTTCTCTAACTGCTTCTCCTGTGATTGTAAGAAATTTTAAATTTTAAATGTTAGTTCAGGAATTCCATAAAATTCACTATACAGGGACCAGAAATGTAAAAAAAAAAAAAATGTTATAGATCTTGGCAGTAATCATATTTTTTGTGATTATATTGGAAGGAATGAATCAATGATACTTTTAATTTTTAAAAAATGCATGATTATTTTGCTATATTTTCTTAATCACTGTCTAAAAACTTCTTGATGTAAACAAAGTTAATTTCAGTTCAAAATTAAAATGTGTATTACATCAAATAATAAGTGGATACAGACTCAGAATTATTATTTCTGTTTTTGTATTCTATACTCTGAAATAATTAATACCATACAGAAATGTGTAAAAACGAATTAGCAAAACACTTACAAACCTCATGGGGGTGGGGGGAGGGTGCATTAAAAAAAAAAAATGTGGCACATGCATTATTTGTGTAGCATGTTCCACCACTTGGCTCTCAGTTTGTCATACTAAGGTGGCTTGTGTGTTGCTGTGATTCTGTAAGCTATGCCACCAGTATTTA
>NW_006408655.1:4338021-4339601 GCF_000296735.1 Chrysochloris asiatica
TAGTCTTGGTGATAGAAATGCTTCTGAAAATTGATGACAGCATTTTACAAGACCAATGACCTATTCATTGCAACTAACTTTTTTAAACCACATAAAAGATGACACATGGACCTCACAAGATGGAATACACAGAAATCAAACTGACTACATCTAGGAAAGAGACGGAGGAAAATCAAAATAAGACTGCTAGGGCAGACTGTTGAACAGACCATCAATTGCTCATATGCCAGTTCAGGCTGAAGCTGAAGAAAACAAAAACAAGTCCACGAGAGCCAAGATATGACCTTGAACATATTCCACCTGAATTTAGAGATCATCTCAAGAACAGATTTGGTGCATTAGACACTAATGACCGAAGACCAGAAGAGTTGTGGGATGACAAGAAAAGACCAAAGTGGATGACAGAAGAGACTCTGAAACTTGCTCTCCAGGGTAGAGATGGTAAAGCAAATGGGAGAAATAAGGAGGTAAAAGAGCTGAACAGAAAATTTCAAAGGGTAGCTTTGAAGTCAAATAGTATAATGAAATGTGCAAAGACAGGAAGTTAGAAAACCAAAAGGGAAGAACATGCTAAGCATTTCTCAAGCTGAAAGACCTGAGGAAAAATTTCAAACCATGAATTGCAATATTGAAGGGTTCTATGGGCAAAATATTGAATGATGAAAAAGCATCAAAGGATGTTGGAAGGAATACACAGTCACTGTACCAAAAAGAAATGGTTGGTGTTCAACCATTATAAGAGGTAGCATAAATCAAGAGCCACTGATAATAAAGGAAGAAGACCAAGGTACACTGAAGGCATTGGCAAAGTACAAGGCTGCAGGAATTGATGGAAATCGTTCAACAAACGGAGGCAGCACTGGAGGCACTAACTCATCTATGGCACTAACTCATCTATGCCAAGAACTTTAGAAGACAGTTACCTGGCCAGCTGACTGGAAAAGTCCATATGTGTACCCATTCCAAAAAGAGGTGGCCCAATGGAATATGGAGATCATTGCACCATATCATTAACATCACATACAAGGTAGCTGACAGAGTTTCAGGCTGGAGTAAGTCAGGGATTTGGAGTGAGGGATATCATTTCTTATGTTAGGTGGATGTTGGTTAAAAGCAGAGAGTAACAGAAAGATGTTTATCTGTGCTTTATTGACTGTGAACAGTTTAGATAGTGTGGATCATGACAAGCTTTGGAGAACATTGTGGAGAATGAAGATTCTGGAGCACTTAACTATGCTCATGAGGAACTTGTACATAAATCAAGAAACAGTTATTCGAACAGAACAATCAGACACTGAATGGTTTACTGTACAGGAAAGGTGTATGCCAGGGTTGTAGTCTGTCATCATACTTATTCAATCTGTATGCTGAGCATATAATACAAGAAGCTTGATTATATGAAGAAGGTGGCATCAGGATAGAGAAAGACTCATTAATAACCTTCAATATACAGATGATACAGTGTTGCTTGCAGAAAGTGAAGAGGACTTAAAATACTTACTGATGAATACCAAAGACCACAGCCTTCAGTATGTGTTGCACCTCAATGTAAAGAAAACAAAAATCCTCACCACTGGATC
>NW_006408655.1:4342436-4351302 GCF_000296735.1 Chrysochloris asiatica
AACAACAACAGCAACAATATGATATATTTATATTTTAAAGACAAATCCATTCACTTCCTTAAAAAGTTTTTTTTGAGCCCTGACTCTCTGCTGTTACCCTTGGCAAAACCACTGAGTAATAATATGAGTAATTTGTTTTGTCAAAATAAAACTAGAAACACATCTTTTTAAGTGTCCAAAATTACAGTTTGATTTACAATTCTAGTCTTCTAGTGGCGTCCTAGTTTGGAGCTGTTGGATAAAGCACTGAACCGCAAAGTCAGTTTGAACTGCAAGGTTGGAAGTTCAAACTCTTCAGTTGCTTAATGTAAACTCTACACATGGTCGCTGTGAGTGGGAACTGACTCTCCAGCACTTAACAACAACAAGGGAGTGAGGTGACTCTCTAGGATAAAGTAGGCAGTTCAAGCCCACCAACCACTCCAAAGGAATAAGATGACACTTTCTGCTTCCACAAAGATTTATACCCTAGGAAACCTTATGCAGGGTTTCTATGAGTCAGAACCAACTTGATGGCATTTAATAACAATATCATCTAGATTTTTGTCACATTTAATTTTTTTCAGAGTTTTTAAAAAGTTTGCTTTCTGTTGACCTTGATAAATGTAAGAGTAATTCTGTTGCTTTTAACTGAACTTAATCCTTGAGTGCTTACAAATTTAATATTTGTAAATTGGAAAAATGTGAGGTAGCATGGAAATAGATAGAAAACATTGAAATTGAATAAAAAATACTCTAAAAATTCATCAGCTTTTGAATGTATTTGTGAATATAAATTTTTATCACGTTTCGTAAAGAGCAGATTACATCTCACCAAGAGTGGTAGGTTTCATTCTACATCCTAAACTTGTAGAAGAACGTAATCAATCCAAACTATGTTCAAAGGAGACTAAGAACTTTAAAGATTTAAAGTTCTGTAAAGGAATAGTTGAGCGCTGTGGGGTAATTTGCCAGACTTTAAAGCCCTTTGAACTTCAAGGTCGGCGGTTCAAGCTCACCAGCTGCTCCTTGAAAACCCTATACAGAGTCACTGTGGGTCAGACTCGACTCTATAGCACTTCACAGCAATAACAAAGTTGAAGGAACTGAGACGTTCTAGCAGAAATAAGTATACATGGTTTCGATGGGCGGTCCTGTGAATGAGGTAACTAACTTTTTCTGAACGGAACTGAGAAGTATACCATCTTTAGGGAGAAGCTGTGATGATACATATGTAGGCGCAGTATAAAGGACTTTCTCATAATCAGAGCTTAGAGACAGAGCGGACTGTTTTGAGAGAGGAGTTCTTTGTTACCAGGGGATTTTAAGCCACTTACCAAGAACTTCATGGAGATTGAAAAATAATAAATGTAGTTGAGTGAGAATAAATTTTAGGACCAACCTACTCCTGTAAATGTATGATATTCTGGCATTTTTCATTCAGAATTTTACATGTTTCTGAAGGATAAAATAAACTAAGAAGCCATAATTTTTCAAGCATACAATTTTTTAAACACATCTTATTCACTGAGTGACCCAAAGTCAAGAATAAAATACATCCTATGCATTTGTTGCTACTGCCAACAATGAGGAATATAGTTCTCCTTTTCAGATAATTCAGTTATTTATAAATAAGATAAAAATTGGGTGGGGTGGGGATAGAAGTGGGGGGCAGTTACCAGCAACTATTTTCTAATTAAGGAATTCAGTAATATTTGGTCATGCCTTGAATTTCATGTTTTTGTCACTGCAGGGCAAACAAAACCTAAGTCATTTTTCTGAAGTAAAAATTCCACATAGAAATGGAGGAATTTATCAGGAAACTAACATGCAACATGAAATTCCTTCAGCAAAACTTTACCAATAAGGGATTACTTGAACTGTAAAAAGGAACATAAAACCAGAGATGCAAAATGCTATTCTTTGCTTTCTCTTACACAGTCCTGCCATCAAACAGATCTCTTACATTTTACTTAAAGGAAAAATTAGCAACTAAATAAGTATGTTTTCTTTAAATAGGTAGCAGAAGCATACTTGGCATTTGTCCACTTAAAAAGAAGCTTTTAACTATTCATCTTTCTATATCCATCTCTCTTTCTCCTCCCTCCGTTTTCCTTCCTTCCATGCTTGTCTTTCCTTCCCTCCTCTTTTCCCTTTTTCTTTCCTCTGTCCCCTTTTTTTTTTTTAATCCTAGGATGAAAAATCACTCCAAGAACTTTTAATGTATCTTGTAAACTATGGACAAAGTCACGTGCACTCCTCTTTTCCTTCCTCATACTCTGCCAAGCAATCATCAGGATTCCTTCGATCTTCACACTAAAAAACATTTTTCTAAAACTTAAGGTGATATGTTTCCTAGTCCTATATAATTTACATCTGTGATTATTAGTATGCTTATATGATCATCACTGCTGATGCACAAAGTACCTTTTTCTTCCTGGCCATTCTCTTAACCTTAATAAACACTGGCTTCATCCACAATGAAATGCCCTCCTGCTGATAACATGTAGTTGATTTACATGTCAGCTATGCAGATTTTCTTCTTTGACACAAAACAGTGACGTTCCCCAATCCTGACCAAGAGGAACCAGAGAAAAATTACAACTAGCCAGTTTTCCTGCATGATTCTCCACTTAAGAAAATGTAAAAATATAAATGTTCTTTACAAGCTAGAAAATACATGTTACACCAGAACTCCTGTACAGGGTTTCTGAGTCTGTAAATCTTTACAGGAGCAGAAAGCCTCAACTTTCTCCCACAGAGCAGCTAGTAGTTTCTAACTAGCTGACCTTGAGGTTAGCAGCCCAACTTGTAACATGTATTTTCTAGTTTGTAAAGTTGTAACTTTTCTCTGGTTCCTTTTGGTCAGGATTGGGGAATTTCACTGTTTTGTGTCAAAAGTTGTGGGGACGGGTTGTCAGCAATAGTTCTATTGTCAATACAAAAGACTTGTGTAAGAATTTCTGAAAGGGCTGGAGTAAAGTAGCCCGAGGAACTCTCAGAATTGTCCTGCTAAGAGAAATTCCAGGAGTGGATTCAGAATTGAGTAAAATGATAACAACAGAGCTGAAGAACTAACCAAGTTTAGATTAAAGTTGGACAGGGGAGCAGTCAAGAAATTCCAGAAAGCAAATTTGTCTGTTTAATGTGTTTTGTTTTGTTTTTTAAAACACAACACAAGAATAACAAATAAGAGAACTTTGAAGCTGCATTACTTATCTCAATTAAGTCTCTATAAGGCTAGATAGAAACTCATTTTATGTAAAAATGACCAGAAGAACTATTTTTAAGCCAAATTCCATAACAAGATACTGTACATAGTGAATAAATAGCAAAATAATATTCCTACAGTGAAAGAATATATTAGTTCTAAGCTAGCTAGAAAGCATTAATAAATGTATACAAAACATAAAAGGACCAAATCAAACAAATCAACATTGTAGATATTCAAAATATAAATTTAACACACTTAAAAGATAAAAAATCATTTGAAAATGAAGACTAGACTAGAATAGCACAAGAGCAAATAACAATATTAATTCCTTGAAATAGATGGGATGGTAATTTTTGTTAAAGAGAACTAAAGGAAATAATCCAATGGAATGCAGAAATCATCAGACAGTATCATTGCTATCTTATGTGAGTAAAGTTTTACTAAAGGTAATACAAAAATGGTTGCAAGCATACATTGACAGAGAACTTCCAGAGGTTCAAGTCAGATTCAAAAGAGGATGTGGAATGAAGGATTATCACTGTTGATATCAGCTGGATCTTGACTGAAAGCAGAGAATGCCTGTGCTTTACTGGCTATGTAAAGGCTTTTGATTGTGTGGATCATGACAAGCTATAGACAGCATTGTGAACAATGGGTAACTAAAACACTTAATTGTGCTCATGAGGAACCTGTACACAGACCAAGAAGCAGTTGTTCAAACAAAACAAAGGATCACTGAGTGGTTTCAAATTAGGAAAGGTTTGCACCAGGGTTGTATTCTTTCACCATATTTATTCAATCTGTATGGTGAGCAGATAATTCAAGAAGATGGATTATATGAAGAAAAATGTGGCTTCAGGATTGAAGGAAGACTCATTAACAACCTGCGATATACAGATGATACTATTTTGCTTGCTGAAAGCAAATAAATACTTACTGATGAAGATCAAAGACAACAGTCTTCAGTATGAGTTGCACCTCATTGTATAGAAAACAAAAATCCTCACCATTGTACCAATAAACAACATCCACACAAATGGAGAAAAAAATTGAAGTTGTCAAAGACTTCATTTTGCTCAGATCAACCATCAACATTCATGAAAGCAACAGTCAAGAAATCAAACGACATATTGCATTAGGCAAATCTATTGCACAAGACCTGTTTGAAGTCCTGAAAAGCAAAGATGTCACTTTGAGGACTAAGGTGAACTCGACCCAAACTATAGTATTTTCAATAACCTGATGTGCATGCAAAATTTGAACAGTGAATAAGGAAGAATGTAGAATCGATGCATTTGAGTTACAGTGTTACAGGAGAATATTGCAAGTACCATGGACTGCCAAAAAACAAATAGATCCATTTTGGAAGAAGTACAGCCAGAGTGCTCCTGGGAAGCCAGGATGGACAGAATTTGTGTTTCATACTTCAGATATATTGTCAGGAGGGACCAGTCACTGGAGAAGGGTATCATGTTTGGTAACTTGGAGGGTTGGAGAAAAACAGGAAGACCCCCAATGAGATGGATTGATTGGCACAAAGGCAGCAGCAACGTGCTCAGGAGTAGCAAAAATTGTGAGTTTGGCCCAGGACCAAGCAGTGTTTTGTTCTATTGTGCATAGGGTTGCTGAGTCAGTACCCACTCAATGGCACCAAACAACAGCAGCAAAGGAAATAAAAACAATTTGAGATTAAATGACAAGCATTGAGATTTGGCAAACATATAGACAACAGGAATGTCTAAAGAAGAAAACCAAAGCAGAAGAAGAAGAAAAAAAAAAAACCTGTAACTATAATTTAGAAAATTTTCTAAAATTGAAAAAAATCAAAATATTGAGTGTATTCTATGACTGAAATTATTACCAAAATTAAGATTTGTTTTAGTAAATCCACAGAATATTTAATAAAAAAGAAAGATCCTTTGAGTACACAGAGAGAACACAAGACTTATAATGAAAAATGAGTGAGATGACAATCAGACTTTCTGACAGAAATTTTGTACCATAACAAATGTGTTAACATAATAAATGTAATCCTCCGATTTTATATCTGGTAGCAGTGACTTTCAAGTATTCAGATAAATTATTATTAATGTGTAAGAATTCTGACAGTGGTTTTTTTCAGTAATCTTTTCATGAGAAATATATTACAACAGAGCTTCAGATAAACAAAATGACCAGAGACAGCATCCACGGACTGGGAGGTTCGGTTCAGCCTT
Organism: Chrysochloris asiatica; assembly: GCF_000296735.1. NCBI lineage: Eukaryota > Metazoa > Chordata > Mammalia > Afrosoricida > Chrysochloridae > Chrysochloris > Chrysochloris asiatica. Next base: position 4,347,846 of record NW_006408655.1, read on the forward strand.
CTGGAACCACTCAGAGCATCTATTCCCACTTCCCCGTGTAACTAGTGTTTGTGTATTTGAAAATGAGCTGCATCTGTCTCATACACCTCACATTCCAACTTGTTTCATCTGGCAACAAACATTTTGGAAAATATTTAGAAAATGTTTATATTTACTACATTTTATACTCCACTTATGTTTAACTAATTGGAAATTGACACATATTTATACACTCTAAGCTCTCATTTATTTAGTGTTAAATAATGATAATAATACTATTATAAGTAAAAATAAAAAATACCACATATTATCACTGCTTACTCTTTTGCACATATTTTGCTTTGTGCTTTACATACATCATCTCTGAACTTGATTAAAAAGAGGTTAACCTAAATGGCTAGGTTTTCACCATAATTCATGTCCCCACTTCTGTACTACAGATTTGTAACTAGTAAGTAGTTTTAGAACTAGTAAGTAACAACTGTAGTAGAAATTGTAACTAGTAAATAATGATTAAGTCTTACCTTCCCCAGGCTCTCTTACATCATTACTTGCCACCAACAGTAAGTAATGTGTATTGTACTTGAGCTTTTAAAAATTACTTGTACCTTTTCCCTACTTCCCTGCATTGTCATCGGGAGGATATACAATCTCTAGGAAATTAAGAAGTCACACAAATTCTTAGGGCATGGGTCTATGCATGGAGAAAAGTTGCCTTTCCTTTAAGGAAGACTTATTTGGAACTGTTACGTGACTAAGAAATAGACTTCTATTTACTAAACCATTTGGGGGAAAAGAGGAGCTAGCATACAGGAAATAATCACCACTTAGTGAAAGTAAAAATCCCATGAGAAATCCACTAACTATATAGTGCTAAGTGTGTTTTGGTAAATGATATAATTCCATCAGAATTTCTCTGTGTTATACTAAAGTGAGGTATATTAAAAAGGTGACAGGTCAACTAGTAAACATTAAGTATATTGAGCAAAGCCAAATCAAAGGAAAACTGAGGTTATAAATATATTTAGAGTGAGCATTCCAAATTTATAATTAATGAAATTACTAACAACTATAAAGACAAAAAGTTATGCAAAAAGGATTACTGTAAATAAAAAATAACAGTACAGAAAAGTAAAGGCAAAACAAAATATCTTTTAAAAACTAGAGAATTTTTGGCCTATATCAATTTAGAATTTAAATGATTTATATTTCAGTGGGAGAAGATGAGCTTTGAAATTCTTTTTCATCTGTTAGAGTAGGTGAAATTCTGGTTAATAGATGAATTTGAATGATTAGTTAGATCACTCTCCCATTGTATCACTTTATTTTACTTACAGATGATTTTTATTAAGATTATGGGAGATACTGGGAACAGCGTATCTGTTTCACTTATCATTTTTCATTCCTAAAATGAACATAATACTTAATAAATGTTTGCTGAGCAAAAAATTAATTTAGTACCATCTAAATTAATCCAAGTGCAAATTAAATAAATGGGAATCATGAAATGACAAAGTTGAAAGTAGCAAGACAAGGAAAAGTCAAAGATTGTGGCTCACAACTTTTTGCAATTATTTCTTTCTAAGAAATAAAACCCCGTTTTCCTTAAAGTACATTTATATGCTTAAAAACAAAAGCATATCTGTAAATCATGCCATTGATGTTATAGAATTTGACACATTCAGCTATTTTTAATGCAAACATTGTTGTTGTAAAGTGCTGTCGAGTCAGTTCCGATTCATAGAAACCCTGTATAGGGTTTCCAGGGGGTAACTGGTGAGTTTGAACTGCCGACCTTGCAGTTGAAATTGCTTTACAGTCTGGCGCATCAACTCACAGCGTCACACCAGGGCTCCAATGCAAACATTAGAAATATCTTAAGCTATTCATACTATGTGTTTTAAGTGCATAAAATTATAAAGTAGTTAGTATCAGTGTTCAAAAACTATGGCCTATAGTTTTCTTATTGGAGTGCTCTTATCCATTGTTCATGCTTACAGGAAGATTGAGGGCCATGCTAACTAAAAAAATTTGTCTACTTTCTTATTTTATAAATGAAATCATGAATAACATGAGATGGAAAGTGTTTTGCCTAAGGCCATCATATTTGACTTGAACAGAATAAGAAACTCATACAACACAGTAAATAGAAGGCCAAATCAAATAAACCAAACCCACTGCCCCTGAATAGGGTTCCTGAGGCTATAAATCTTTACAAGAGCAGAAAGCCTCATTTTTCTCCCCTGCTGGTGAACCACCCATCTAGCCATTATCAGTTCAAAGTTTATTCTACAACCTCACCAGGGCAGACCTTAAATAAATTCAAACTTTCATTTTACTAGCCTCATGACCTTGGTAATTTCTCAGTTACTCTGAAACTGTTTCCTAATGTGTAGCCTACTAATTGCAAGCTGCCCTCAACTGTGTGTTAAAAGGCTTATTCTAAACAATAATTAATCATATAACTATAAATGACATGTCATGATTTATTACAAGGGATCATTTATTTCCCAACTCTGCCCTCTTTTCTGGAGTCCTGTTGTGGCACTGTGGGTTAATGCGCTGAACTGCCAAGTCAGTTTGAACTGCAAGGTCAGTGGTTCAATCTCACCAGGTGCTCCTCAGAAACCCAGTGCAGGGTCACTATGGGTCGGAACTGACTCAACGGCACTTTACAAAACAACAAAAAGAAACCCTCTTTTCTGGATCACTTGCTGGTGAGTTTTCTAAATTGTACACATAAAGGAAAAGGAACAAGTGATCCAAATAATTCACCAACCAGATTATCACCCCCTGGATATTACGCCATCGACCAAGCAATAAAAACAGTTGTTTTGTAGGTTCTAATTGGTATATCACAGACATCTTGCTTTTTTTATTTCTGCTTTTCATTTAAAGACGCTGCAAATGTTCGATTTAATTTGAGGACTGTAATCAGGCTCACAGAATAACAGAATGTTTATCAGTACCTCTTTATTATAAGATGAATGTTTTACACTCTTGTATGGAAGTTACATGAATGTTTGTAAAGGACTATGATGATTTTTGCTGGAGGTCCTAAGTAAGGAATGATTATTTCATGGTGTTGTTGTAGTTGTTATGTGCCGTGGAGTCGGTTCCGACTCATAGCGACCCTGTACAGGGTTTTCTAGGCTGTAAATCTTTACAGGAGCAGAAAGCCTCATCGTTCTTCCGCGGAACAGCTGGTAGTTTCAAACTGCTGACCTTGCAGTTGGCAGCCTGATTCATAACCACTACGCTACCAGAGCTTTCATGGTATGAAACTTTTATTATAAATCAGCAGTTGCATCTGTTGAGTCCTCTATTATTGATTTTCTATATCACATATTACATAACTTTTATAGTAATACTATGCATTTAACCCCCTTCAGGTTATACATGTGGTACTGTAGGATATACCGTGGACTGCTAACCACAAGATCGGTTGTTCAAGCCTACCAGCCACTCTTCAGAAATC
>NW_006408655.1:4351421-4354556 GCF_000296735.1 Chrysochloris asiatica
TCTCTCTCTCTCTCTCTCTATCCATCCATATATCTAGTTGTTGTTAAGTGTTGTTGAGTCGGTTCCAACTCATAGCGACCCTGTATATAGGGTTTCCAGGGAGCAGCTGGTGGGTTTGAACTATCAGCCTTGTGGTTCGCAGGCCAGTGCTGATCCATAGCACCACAGCCGCTCCTTGGAAACCCTATACAGGGTCGCTATGGGTCAGAACTGACTCGACGGCACTTAACAAAAAGATAGATATTTAACCTTCAATCCCTGAGGTGATTTGGTAAGAGATGGCTATAGTATGTATTCATAATTTCAAAATAACTAGATCAAATTCCTCAAAGTTAAAAAGATATTACATTCTGGATACTCATTTTTATTTTAATATGGTATTGCTGCCTTCCATCTAAAATTTGTAAATATTTTCATTTAATATAAACATATACAAATGAAAAACATATCATGAAGTATTAGTCACATATGAAAGGGAGTCCTTGTGTGGTGCTGTGGGTTAATGCACTGGATTGAAAAGTCAGTCTGAACCACAAGGTCGGCAGTTCAAGTTCATCAGCCATTCCTTGGAAATGCTATACAGAACACTATGGGTTGGAACTGACTCGATGACATTGAACAATTTTTACCTTGATTTAATAGAGAATTATTGATTTGGATTTTAAGACATAAATAATTCTATTGGGTTTTTCCTAATTTGTGATTAAATGTAGATTAAACTGCACCACTACTTTAGAGTAGACAATAGTTTACTTTTGCATTACCTAGTGTCACTGCTAATTAGAGCTAAACTTGCTAGATTTTCCATGCCCTGGGACCCAGACACAATCAACTGCATGAAAACACCTTGTTGAGGAATACAGCCTATTTTATTATTGTACCAAGCCTCTAAATCATATTCAAATTTTCCTAGGCCATTTATAAGCACAGCATAATTATCTTTTAACCAAGTCACTGTGCAACAGAGAACAGATTTGTTTTCACACTGACTGCAAATTCCTTTCTCTTGGAGTAAATTGCCTATCTAATAGCAAATTATTACTTCATTTTGGTGGAAAACAACCACTTTTCTCAATATAGTGTAAGAGATTGTGAGGCATTTCACAGTAGGTACATGATATGATGAACTAAAGCTAGTACTGATGATGAGTGAAATCTTTTTAGCTTATGTTAAGGAAAACCAGCCAGAACTATATCTGTTCTGTTGTCTGGTGTCCTATATAATTATTAATAGTTCATCATCCACTCTCAAAAGCAGCTAACTTGAATAATAAATTACATGATCACCCTAGCTATAATAACATTTCTTAGCTTATTGTAATGTGTGGAGATGGTCGCTATAGGTCGGAACCAACTTGACAGCACTTAATAACAACAATGATAGACTACAGAAAATTTAAAGGCAAATAGCCACATAAAAGTTCAATAATAAGAATAGGAACATCAACAGGTACACACACATCCATGGTCAAATGACTTTTGACAAGGGTGCTCACTCCATTCAATGCGAAAGAAGAGTTACTTCAATAATGATATTGGGAAAATTCGATTTCCACCGGTAAAAAAAATGCAACAGGACCCCTGCCTTACACCATAAATAAAAACAAATTCTAAATGGCTGAAGGATCTAAATACACAAAGTAAAACTGTAAAAATCTGAGAAGAAAATGGGCAACACTGTCAAGCCTAGCTTTTTAACAATCAATTATGTAGTATAATGGCATCCTGGTGTGGTGCTATATGATCAGTACTGGACTGCGAACCATAAAGTCAGCAGTTCAAACCCACCAAATGCTCCTCAGAAAACCCCTATAGGGTCATCAGTATGAGTTGGAGTTGACTCAATGGCACTTAACAACAATGGTATTTAATATAACAAAATCACAAATAGTAAAATACAAAATAAGACCACATAAAAATTTTAAATTTATGTGCATCCCAAGTCTTTACCTAAAAAGTGAAAAGATTTTCACTTTTCTCTTTGGTGGAGCTAGTGCTTTCCCAATGCTTGCCTGAGCAGGGTGGCTGAAAAAAATTTACTTTTTTTTTTTTTTTAACACCCAAGTTGATTTTATTTTTAGTCAGATCTGAGAACTATACAAGCACTGAAAGAAAATAATGGATGTTAAGTATTGAAATTTTATGATTGAGTCCATTTTCATCTTGGACATGGACCAAATATGGTTAAACTAACTAATTCTTCAAGATCATTCATTTGTTATTAGTACAGTTGAGTCAGTTCTGACTCATAGTGACCTTGTATAGACTTTCCAAGGAGCGGCTGGTGGACTTCAGCCACTGTGCCTGTGGTTAGCAGTCTAGTGCCGATCCTAGAGTACCACATCGGACCCGTAGTGCATTCTAAACTGAAGACAATGTGCCAATGCCAAGTAGTAAATATGCCTTGGAAGAAGGCTGCTGTAGGATAAAAAGGCAACTTCCACATGGGACAGACAACCAAACTAGCTCAAACGTAAAATGTATGAAGGAGCACCCAGGGTTTGCTTCCCACAAGAGTTATCGCATGGAAGTTTTTGCCACACCAGAAGGTACACAAATCAACCTGAACACTAACTCAGGGAAAACAGAAAGTTCTATAACTCATGAAGGAAAGACAGACAACCACAAACAGCAGTAGCTTATTCTTATTAGATTGATAATGGCCAGGACCCAAACCATTTTGTTTCCCTCTAAATGTTGTTGTTGTTGTTAAGTCCCATTGAGTCAGTTCTGACTCTTAGCGACCTTGTAGATGGTTTCCGAGGAGAGGCTAGTGAGTTTGAAATGCCAACCTTGTGGTTTAAACCGATCTTGTGCCACACTAGAACTCTATTCCCTAAAGATGTGGTAGTGGTGGTAGTGTGCCGGGGAGTGGGTTCCAACTCATAGTGACCCTGAATGGGTTTCCAAGACTGTAAATCTTTATGGGAGCAGACAGCCTTATCTTTCTCCCATAGAACGGCTGGTAGTTTTGAACTGCTGATCTTGAGGTTAGCAGCCCGACTTGTTACCACTACGCTACCAGAGCTCCTTACTTCCTATAGATTTGTCGTCTTTTGTTGTTAGTATAGATGTTGTTGTTATCAGGTGCTATCGAGTCAGAACCGACTCATAGCGACCCCATGCACAGCAGAA
>NW_006408655.1:4355720-4386113 GCF_000296735.1 Chrysochloris asiatica
CCTCTGGAAGTTCTCTGTCAATGTATGATTGTAGCCGTTTCTGTATTACCTTTAGCAAAATTTTACTCGCTTGAGATATAGAAGAGATTGTCCAGTGATTTCCGCATTCTGTTGGGTCACCTTTCTTTGGTATGGTCACAAATATTGATCTCTTCCAATCAGTCGGCCAGATAATTGTCTTCCAAATTTCTTGGCAGAGATGAGTGAGAGTGCCTTTTGTGCCGCCTCACTTAGTTTAGATAGGGTTACCAAATTCAATCCAGGGCATTCTGATATATTTGAATTTCAAATAAACAGTAAGCATTTTTTAAAAGATGAAAATGTTCTATGAAATACATAAAATATAGTATTTGTTTATCTAGAATTCAGTTTTAACAGGTGTCCTATATGATGGTGGTGGTGGTGGTTGTGTGCTGTGGAGTTGGTTCCAACTCATCATGACCCTAAGTCTTTACAAGAGCAGAAAGCCTCATCTTTCTCCCGTGGTGTCCAGTATATTTTTTGCTAAATCTGGCAGACCTACATTTTGTTGTTGGTGTTAAGTTCCATCAAGTTGGTTCCAACCCAGAGCAACCCTGTATAGGGGTTTCTGAGGAGCGACTGGTGAGCTTGAACCACCGACCTTGCAGTAAAAAGTGGCATTGCAGTCCAGCAAATTAATGCACGGCGCCACACCAGAACTTCATGGCAAGACCTACATGCAGAGCTATAATTATAGCATGTTAAGACTGAAGAAATATTCACTACAAAATAAAGACAATAATTTGTATTTAGAAGTATGAAACTAAAAAAAAAACAACCGAAAAACTCCTTTTCCCTGGACAGTCAAACTTTATCAAAGCTGAATCTTGAAAGGTTGACCCAGCTGTACTAATGTGCATTCAATTCCCACAAAGGTGCACCAGTGAGTGATGCATGGAAGGTCAAAGGCCAAGATTTTTTCTTCCACCCACTTCTACAAAGTTTTCCAACTTGAAGAGACCTTAGAGAACTGCTTACTCTTGCAATTCCAAGTGTATTGTGTGGACTAGCAGTGTCAGCAGCATTTGGGAGCCTGTTAGAAATGCAGAACCTCAGGCTTCCCCACAGACCTACTACATCAGAATCTGCATTTTAACAAGGTCTCTTGTGATTTGTATATGCAATGAAGTTTGAGAAATGCAGATTTCAGTTTGTGATTTCCCAAAGCATGCTCCAAGAAGGCCAAAGATCATAGGCTCCCTGTGGATTCAGAGGGGATCATGTAAGCAGGGAAACCTTCATCACAACTAAACAGGATCTAGGAGTCCTGGTATAGCACTTTCGGGTAAGCATTGGACTACATGGTCTGTTTGAACTGCAAGGTTGGTGGTTCAAACTCACCAGCCTCTCTTTGGAAATCTTACACAGGGTTGCTTTGTGTCAGAACTGACTTGAAGACACTCCACAAGAAGTGTCATTTGAGGAGCCCTGATGTGGGGCCATACGATAAGCACTGACTGCTAACCACAAGATTTGCAGTTCAAACCCACTAGCCACTCAGGGTCACTGTGGGTCAGTACTGACTTGATGACACAACAGGAGTTTCTTTTGAAGGGGCTTTGGTGGCGTAGTGTGTTACACATTGGGCTACTAACAAGGTTAGCAGTTTGAACTCCTAGCAGCTCCATGGGAGAAAGATGAGGCTTTCAGCTCCCCTAAAGATTTACAACCTTGGAAACCTATACAAGGTCAGTATGTGTCAGAGCTAACTTGATGGCACACAACAGTTTTGTTTGGGCTCCCACAGAAGCTTTTATTAGGAAAAAAAAAAAATTATTATTTTTTAAACATTGATGATTTGTATATGCAATATACGAAGCTTGGAGAAGAATCATCTAGTTTTCGAGATGAACCAACTGAGTTATAGAAGACGAGTAAGTACTTTGCCCAAGTCCTATGTTGGGAACAGCACCTTGACGCTATCCAAGTCTCATAATCTAGATCGCTCTTCATTTATCCCTGTCACTCCACTCGAGGAAAGCAGAAGATGCCAGAAATTTCACATCAACTGCTTGTCAAGTGTCATTATGCCATGCACCACAGGTGTCTTCCAGCTGGTCCTTGAATTTCAAAATTAAGTCTTTTCGTTCACACTCAAGCCTGGTACCTTTCTTTCAAGGGCACATTTCACTCAACAAAAAACACTATCTGTTTTGCTCTCTGAACTTGTAGAGAGGCCTGCAGCTGCAGCTTTGTGTACACTGCTCACTGAGGGTACCCTGCAGGTTTGTTTGTGGATATTTCAGCTAATTATTTTGCCACAGGCCATTGAGGTAGATCTGAATAGCTATTCAATTAATAATGCTCAAGGAGCAATTAGGAAGACTACCTGCTAGTACGGCCCACCTCAGTGCAGATGTTTCCTTGTGAACATTTGCTTCTGAATGCAGTTAATCACATAAATAATTCTGGATGAAATTAAAGATCACCCACGCATTACACCCAGTAATGTTTTAAGGCATGTCATCCTGGATCTCTGTAATGAATTAGCAGTTCAGTCTGGTTTGAATTTCTCTGTTTTCAGCATACATCCTGCTCTGTTAACAAGTGACCCCAAGACCTCTACCAGTTTCTGTAACAACTTAAATGAGCCATTCTAAAAAGAACACCGATTTAGAAATGTTGAAGTTTTAGGAAGAAGTACAAGGAAGGTTTAGAAAGTTCATGGAGAAATGAAATTAAAAGATAATGGAATCTTCCCATGAACTTTTAGAAGCCTCCTCTTGTCTAAGATAGCCCTAAAAGGCTGGGGTTTGTTCCATCACACTTTTAAGTTTATGGAAAAGCCAGACATGATATTGAGGTTTCCAGACCTCCCTCGAATGCCCTTCTCAGTTCACTTGGTAGAAGAATGACAGGGCCACACCAGCACTAAGTCGTTTTTTACGGGAATGATTTAGTTCATCATTTCATTAAAGTCATAGGTAGTCCCATCATATTCATTTACCAGGACGTCTAAGCAATTGCAGATTGACCTAGAGAAGAATTTTAGTTATGGCTCATTTATTGGTTTTGCTTGAATTTGTTGTTGAATTCTAAAAGGTAATGGCCACCACCCTTGTGTCCGTTTGTCATACTCTGGTGGATTGGATGTTGCAATAATGAAACAAGCTGTGATAACCTTTTTTCAAATCTCAGCACAATCACCCATGATTGCTAGGATTCAACAGAGCTTCCAAACTAAGACTAGGAAGAAACATCTGGCAATCTGGCAGGTGAGGGATTATGATTAAAGATAAATCTTATGATTAAAGATAAATCTTAAATCAGCATTATTAAAGATTGACAAAATAGAATATATATAACCCAGCTCCAAAATTATTCAAGACTGCTATTTTATTTGTGAAAAATGTAAAATTTATATTTGCTTTTATAGTTTTTGACTACCTTAAAAGAAAAGACATGTTTCACAATAATGTCTTAGCATTTATACTGAAATATAACAAATGTGATGCAGCTGGAGTTTTGAGAATTTGTTCTCGTTTGAGACCGTTGTACACTTGCCTTCTATCTCACTCATAGCCCTAAAAATGCAGAACCAAAAGTAAATTACCTTCCCCAAATTCTGCTTTATTTCTAGAATGTGTCACAAAGAAATACACTCTATAGGAGCGTATCACAGAATAATTATATAAACATGAATAAATCACTTCATTTCCCTGGGATTCCAGCTTTCTGATCTGTACATTACATTCAAGGCTTTGTCCTCTAGATTTCTAGAATACTTACACCTGTGTACTTGAGATAATTGTCTCTAAAGAAAGCCATGAAGAATACTGTTGTTGCTTTTGTGTGGCTGTGATGCCAGAAACCATGTCACCAGTATTTCAAATGCCCATGATCAACAGGATTCAACAAAGACAGACTGGGGGGTGGGGTGCGGGGGAAAGGCCTATTAACTTGCTTCCAAAAATTAGCCAATGGGGGAGGGAAAAATTAGCCAATGAAAACCCAATTCAACACAACAGAATATTGTCTGATACAGTACTGGAAGAGAAGTCTTCTACATCGGATGGCAAATTACACAGTGCTCGCAACAATGTATTCAAGCATACACTATACGCATACACTATCCAAGCAGCAATGTGTAGGATTGTGAAGATCGTGGAGGGCTGGGCAACATTTTGATCTGTTGGACCAGAACCTACTCACACAGCTAAGAAATTGCCTATGTTTCTTTCATCTTTTCAACCAACTTTGAAAAATTTCTTCCCTGAAGCAGTTTTTCTCTTTCATATTAACTTAGAATCCACATTCGATATTTTCTTTGGTCACACCCTTCAGCACAACGCGTAGCCCCATCTATGCTGAATATTTCAGGGAGTTGGTAAATAACCAGTAGTCTCATTGGCCCAATAATTCTAATTCTGAGAGTTTATAAAAGAAATTAATCAGAATGAGGCCCATCAGATTAGCAGCAAAAAAATTTGCACATATATATATATATATATAAAATATATCACATATAGCAACTTTTTTCATAGTATGTAGTTAAGTGGGCTAAAATAAGGAATTTTGTAAACTGTATTGGCAATGAGTTCTTGTGTATATAAATATGAAAGCTACACTGATAATTTGAACCAAATCATCATAGTCATGTGCTAAGATTTCTTATGATTTTTGTCTTGTTGGTGTAGGTCTATATTTTTTTTCTACAATGAATAATAAAAATAAGAGAAATTATGTTTATGAATATGTGATCAATTCAGAAAATAAGGCTGTATTATGCTAACAATGGAAGCTTTCCTGTCCAGTATTTTTGTCTTAATTTTGATGGGTCATTGTGATGACCTTTCAAAGTATTTGATCAAATTATCAACAATCTTTAAATTGTGTCAGCTAAAACAGAAGATTATTAATTTAGTAAATCTGGCTTTGGGCAGATTACTGAAGATGTTAGTAATTTTCCATTTTTAAGGTTGATATAAAAAATAAATCCATGTTCACAAAAAGTTCTAAAGTATGTTAAACAAGTCAAAATTATTTTAAAAATCACTAAATTTTAAGAACTGATTTCTTCTATATTTGTAGTCTTTAAAATGACAAGTTTGAAACAGTATTAGGAAAAGAGGGGTAATTAACTTTGAAGGCAGACAGATCTTATTTCAGATCTTGGCCCCACTGCTTGCTCACTTTCTTGTTGTTAGGTGCCATTGAGTTGGTATCGACTTATAGTGACCTTTTGCACAGCAGAATGAAAACACTGCCAATTCTGGCCCAACCTCACTACTGTTGCTCACTGTACAAGCTTGTAAATGTAAATGATTGAGTTGTACATATTAAACAAGATCCTACACGTAAATCACGTAGTACAAATCTTGAAATATAGTTACAATACCACTTTCACAAGCATCCTCATCAACATCAATATCAGCTATACTGAAGAGCCACCTGTATTCGGGTTTTTAAATGGGAGCTAGTTCACAGAGCTGTCATAAGAACGCAAGGCCACGTGGGCCTTTGAAAGGTGCAGCTGCAGGGCAAAGACTTAGTCATGTCTCTTGACTCAGAGAAAGGACTAGGCGCAGCCATGGCTTCAGAGAAGCCCTGTTGTGAAGTCACTCACAGCACAGGGTGGGGCTATAAATAGTCACAGTGAGCTCACCCACATACAGGGGTGACCGATGAGTGGTACTGAGCACCTGCCTAGAGACAGTTAGTAAGCATACAAAGGAGCATCCAACAGTGGTTGGAGAATGGAATGAAAAGATAATGGAAGTTTTTCATGAACTCTTCAAGCCTGCTTGCATTTTCATTGATGATGACTTTCAGTCCCAACACTGACACACTGTCTTGTTAGCTAGCTTTCTTAGGTTTAACTTAAGGAACCCTGGCGATGTCGTAGTTAAGCACTGGATTGGTAACTGATAGGTCAGTGGTTCTAACTCACCAGCTACTTTGCAGGCGAGAGGTGTGCCAGTCTGCTTCTGGAAAGATAAACAACCTTGGAAACCCTATTGTTTTTTGTTAAGTGCCATCAAGTTGATTCTTACTCATCATGACCCTGTATAGGATTTCTAAGGATCAGCTGAACTGGGTTTCAACTGCAGACCTTACAGTTAATTAGCAGTCCTGTGCTTGTCCTAAAGCTTTACACCAGGACTCATGGAAACCTGATAGGACAATTTTATTCTGCCCTATCAATCAACCCACTCTGAGTAAAAATTGGCAGCAATGGGTTCCATTTTAGCTTCTTCTTTTGGAACATGGGACTTAGTATAGCATTCTGTCCAGGTGTGGTGCTATGGATTAATGTGCTGGACTGCAAGGTAGGTTTGAACCATAATGCTGGCGATTCAGGTTCACCAACTGCTCCTCTGAAACGTTATGCAGGATCCTATGAGTTGGAACCGAATCAACAGTTAACAACAGCAATTCTGATTACATAATGTTACACTGTTTTGGTAGGTGTTGTCAAGTTGCTTCCACTCCTATTGGCCCTGTATAGGATTTCTGAGGAGTGACTAGTAGGTTCAAACTACTAATGTTGTGGTTAGCAGTCCAGTGTTAACCATACAGTCTCACACCAGGATTCCATAATGTTATATTTGAACTAAGGAGCTCTGGTAGTGTAGTGCTTACGAATTGGGCTGGTAACCTCAGTGTCACCAGTTCAAAACTACTAGCTGTTCCACTGGAGAAAGATGAGGCTTTCTGCTCCTATAAAGATTTATAGCCTCAGAAACCCTGTACAGGGTCGCTATGCATCAGAACCGACTCCACAGCACATACCCACCACCACCATTTGAACTATTGACCTTGAAGTTAAGTCACCCATCTCATGATCCACTATGCTGCAAAAGCTTCTTAAATGTTATATTGTTGTTAAGTGCTGTCAAGTCAGCTCCAACTTACAGCGACACTGTATAGAATTACTGGAGAGCAGCTGGTGGATTTGAACTGATGACTTGAACTGGTTCTCAATCCAGTGCTGATCCTATAGCGCCACACCAGGAGTCCAGACAGCCCACAATATAATCATAAGGCAGAATATAATTATGATCCGCCCCTCCCCCCCAGAATATAAATGCAATACTCATTCCTGATGTTATTAAGTGCCATCAAGTCAGTTCTAACTCATAGCAATCATGTAAAAGGTTTCCTAGGAGCAGGTGATGAGTTTGAACTTGACCTTGCAGTTCAAACGAACTTGCAGACCAGTGCTTATCCTACAGCGCCTTTTGCATAGTCATTAATCACTGACAGAGGCATATAACTGGCACATCCAAAATGTCACCAAATGTCAGGTGCTAAATAGTTAAATGTCTACACTGATGTTTAACCTTTTTTCACATTAAAATTCTTAGAAATAAACTTCCTCCAATATTTATTGTCTTATTTACCCCAAAATTCCAGGCACTTTGATAAATGGAGTAATAGTCTCTAGTGTCACCGTGGCTGTGAAATGCATTTTAGTGTCTTTGGCTGTGTAACTTAATAATTCATTTTTGCACTTCTGTTTGTAAATCACAGAAGGTTCGTTTGGTGAAAGCAGTGCTGTGGAGATATGCTCTCCTTTTGTCAATACAAATAATCTGTATTTTGGGACTCGTGTCCACATGTACAATATTTACTACACAGTCTCACGATTGTCTACACCCTAGGTTGAGAAATACAGTTTTAAGGATATGACTTCTGCTAGTTTTCAAGCACGAAACATCATACCAAGTGGTATTTTAATTTATTTGCTAACAAATTATTTGAAGCACACTTGTAAGAACCATGTAGAATCATATGACCTTGTGTTTTGAATGGAGTCCTGGTGTAGCTCTGTGGGTTAATGCTCTGGACTGCCAAGTCGGCTTAAACCACAAGGTCAGAGGTTCAAGCTTGCCAAACCGCTCTCTTCAGAAACCCTATACAAGGTTCACTATGAGTTGGAACTTAACAACAAAACAAGGTTTTGAATGAATTAATAAAGGAAATGAGTATTATCAACTTCTACAGAATAGGGAGTTTCAGAGGTTATATAGTAAGAAACTTGTTTTATTATTACAGTTCATTTTTTACCACATTTTGGGCACATTAGAATATTTTAGATATAAAGATGCCTCAGAGTCCTGGTGTGACATTAGATTGCAGTTCAAACCCACCAGCCATCCTGGGAAACCCTATGTAGGGTCGCTATGATTCTAAACCAACTACATAGCACTTCTTAACAACAACAACAAAGATGTAAAGCTTGCCTCTGAGAAGCTCACAGTGCTGTGGGGGCAATGGTGGCTACAAGACTATATAATCTGGCAGATGTTGGTGCCATAGTGCAGATATAAGCACAGAACTATGAGGCTGTATGAGGGGGGTGGGGAGGATTTTTTCCCCAACTGTGTAGCAACAGTGGTGGTAGTATACTGTTGAGTGGGTTCCGACTCAGTGACCCTATATAGGAATCTGGAAGCTGTACATCTTTACAGAAGCAGAAAGCTTCATGTTTCTCACACAGAGTAACTGGTAGATTTCAATTGCTGACCTTGTGGTTAACAGCCCAGCTCACAATTCACTATGCTACCAGTGCTCCTTGTAGGAACAGTAACAGATCATTTAATATGTGCTAAATTTTATCCTGGTGTGGCGCTGTGGGTTAATGCTCCAGACTGCAAAGCCGTTTGAACTGCAAGGTCGGTGGTTCACGCTCACCAGCCGTTCCTCGGAAACCCTATACAGGATCGCTATGGGTCAGGATCGACTCGACAGCACTTAACAACAACAAATTTCATCCAAAAGTTCATCTATAGTAACTGATAGTATTTTTATGATGATAATGATACGATCCCTACCCTGATGCTCATTTTGACATTTCTGTTGCAGAGACGTCCAAGCAGATGGCCTGCAATGAAGTTTCGAAGAGGTTCTGGACACCCTGCATATGCTGAAGTAGAACCAGTGGGAGAAAAAGAAGGTTTTATTGTATCCGAGCAGTGCTAAAAGTTCTAGGACAGAGCTGCACCAGTACTGGCCTACAGGTGTTAAGACTAAAATTTTGCCTATACTTTTAAGACAAATAAACAAACATACATACAAAGGAGCCCTAAGCTGCTGTAGCCTGAAGGTGACAAGATTTCTGGACAAGCCCAGCCCAGGAAGGGTAAAAGAAAAAAAAAAAAATCCAACTTACACAAGATACCATATTATCACTGAACAGATGTAATTCCACTAAGGAATTCTGTGTAGTTCACTCAGAACATCTCCTGTGGACTTTACTGAAGTACGACAAGATTACAGCACTATTGGTTTAGATGCAGGGTAGCCAAGGGATGGATAAAATAATGTTGTTAACAGCTTTAGTTCTCAAGGGATCTACAACTTTGGTTCAAATGTTCTTCTCTAATGTCTCAAAGACAACTGTGTTCCAAAGCTTTAACCCTTTCACTCAAATGATGAATGTTTCAAGATTGCTGAGAAAATTAGTTCCTGCAGGAGCAAAAACAAAAACACAAAACAGGAGACTTTCTGTGTTTCCAAAGCAGACCTGTGGCAAAAGGATTTTGTTTATCTGGTCTAGATCCACCTGTTCCAAGAAGTTCATTATTTATAAGATGCATCTTTTGTCTGTACAAGAGTTTCAAACTGTGCCTCCCTCTTCTTTGGTAATGCACTCCCTCTTTACAAGGCTGTGACAGAATTTCCAAACTTTTAACTAAGTCACGGAAGAGGGATTGGTAAATGAGGCTTTCAATTCTACTGCATCAGAATAGAACATCTGACTTGTTTTAAGAAGCTTTGCCTTCATTTCCCCAACTGTGAAGTCAAGTGAAGTCCACAGTTGCTCTTGGCTGAAGTAAGCAAAAGGAAATAATATGAAGCATTCTTTAATCATTTTTGAAGCAAAATTGTTAAGGGTATTAACCATATGGGTTTTTAAGTGTTTGCTTTTTCAGTACTGAAGGCCCACTTCATTTTCGATTCCTAGAGAAGCCATTGAAGTCCAGTACACATCCCTGGTGATAACAAAGAATGACAGTGTTTCCAAACCTTGCTGAATCATGCAGTAATTTTCTTTAAAGCACATAGTAGTTACATAAATATATATAAATATATTTTGTTTATAACTAACACAAGGCAGGCTCTTGTGACTCAAAGAGTGCATTTTGTCACCAAGACAAAACAGATGCAAGCTGCATTACTGCATATTTCCATAGAGTTGTACAATAGTCCTTAATATGAGAATACTTTTTATGCCATTTAGCAAAATGGTTCAATTAGTTGCAGTACCAATGATTGTCCTGCCTATTTGAGCCACTCTTTCATTCGTATGAACACCTTCCCTCCCGGGCTAGGAAAACAGATGCAAAAAGCTCCTTAGATAGATCTGTTATCTGCCCCGTCATGACAACCCAAATTTTGAAAATTCCCATGAATGGGAAAAAAGAGAAAAGGCATCAATAAAGGAGGAACGTGGTTAATACTGACTGAGCTCCTAAAGCTTAAATTCAGATACTGTATGTACAATGTCATCAAAATCCTGACCTATGTAACTTTTATTCTGTGCCAAGAGCTGTTGGTTCTTGTAAGGTACAGTGTTCAACATTTGCAGATTCAGGTATCAAGGAGCAGAAATATCTCACAAGCAGCACTTTACTAACATCTATATACAATGTCTACATTGGATGGCATCAGTTCACTAATTCAATATCATAGTTTAACTTCACAGTTGTCAGAAGTAAATGAGTGCTATTTTTTGTCACATATATTTTGCTTTATATTGTTAAGTTTCTGATGGTAACTTCTTCCTGACCTAGTTAGTTAATAATTGAAAAGAGACAAATGGAAAAGTAAGGTGATGACAATCTCTTTGCTGTAACTTTGTTCGGTTTATATGAAATATGACAACTTATTCCTTGGGGAGTAGGTTTGGTCAGATAGCAATAATCAAATGACTTGCCAATTTACCTGGTGCAACTGGTGTTCTCCACATACTTAAGGAACAGATAAGGTGGTTCTTCTTTCATTAGCTTTGGTGGTGGTACTTCCTCAGATAGCAGTCAACTGACAATTATATAAATCCTGCACATGTATCTGACTCCTTGTATAATTCTTTGTAGTCATCCTTACACCCTTCATGGTTTACCTTCCATTTTAGACTCAAAAGACTTGACAATTCTAAGGGAATGTATAAAATCCTCTGAATTGTTTAGTGAGCTAGCTCACAAAGTCATAGAGATAACTGCTTGGAAATCAAAGGGCTGCTAAAGTTTGGGGAACCTTGCTAACACAGTAGGATGTGTAAGTGGTAAGAAGTATTTGTTGCATATGAATCCTTTAGCAGTAAGGTAAAATATTGGCTGAGTCCTTTTTTTTGTGAAACTTTTGCTGTATTTTATACTTCTGGCTGGTTCTTGGTACCCGTTTACTGCCAAGGAAGAGAAAACATACAGTTTCTGGAAATTCAGAATGGGCCTGGATGCTTTAGACTTTACCTGTACTATGTATTAGATACTGCATAATGTACTGCCAAGTATACTATGACTGCACACACACACCTTCAGAGTAGAGAGAGAGTAACAATGAAAGTTAAAAATATAAGAAACAAAATTCTAGCAAATTCAGATGAATGATGATAACAGAAGTTAATAATTTCATTTTAATCATTAGTAAGAGTAATAGTCAGTGATTAGGGAAAGGTATCAAGAGTCAAGAACTCTTCATCAGCCAACTGGAAAACTAAAGATGTACAATAAAGTACAGTGTATCCTATGTTATTTTAATTTGAGATTCCTAGGGTCTGATAATCTCTCACATGGAACTTCTAGAGTTGTGCTGTCTTGGGTAATAGGCACTAGTCATCTGTGACTATTTAAACCAATTACAATTAAATATTATTTAGAATTACTTTCCTGGTTGTAACAGCCACATGTTACTAACATACTGTATAACATAGAAAAATGATATCCATCATCACAAGATCTGCTATAGGGGTCTTTTCATTCTATCTCCTTGAGGGAGGAAAGAAAGGCAATCTGAGAGCATTTGGTTATATTCGTTGGTCTCAGTAAAGCCGCATAAAGAATATGAACTGATATGGGTTTGAGCCCCCACTATACTATTTTAGGAGAACCATTCTGACGTCCAGGGTGTCTTAGTTTGCAATTTTGGAAAAAATAAAAATCATGTTTGTCCTGTCTTATTGTAGAAATATTACCTAGATTTGGAACAAAAATGTACAGGATGTGCAAAGACTTTGCAAACTTTTTATATAAATGTAACCGATGGCAGTGGTTATGGTCCATGGAGGTCATTCATAGTGACCCTGTATAGAGTTTTCGAGGCTGTAAATCTTTACAGGAACAGAAAAAGCCTCATCTTTCTCCCATGGAACAACTAGTTGATTTGAACTTCTTACTTTACAGTTAGAAATTCAGCTCATAATCCACTATGCTCCTTAAATGTAACTCATAGAAAGCACATTTACTAGTCTTATGCCAACACAAATTTATGTTCAGTGAAAGAATGGTTCATACATTCAAAAATCATTCAAAGACAATCAAATTGAATTTCTACAGTAAATACCAAAGGTAAAGGCATTCAAAATACATAGCTAAATTGCTTAAGTTCCTCATTTCCCATCTCTCCTGTTAATATTTCCTGTAATGTCATCTGTCCCAGCTAGCTCTCCTCTCCCATGTTCCCCATGCACACTTATTATGTAGAGCCTCTTAGCATCTCTAGTTTACTCTGCTTTTCCAGTTTACTCTTTATGGCAAAGACAGGCCCAAGAGCAGACCACCAAGTTTCTCTTTCTAAGGAAATACCTCAGACAAATATTTTCACAATATTTATCTTATCCCTGGAACACAAATGTTGGGTGCTATTACATTAACCTATACAAATATGTTGAACTTGATTTTAAATGTAAAAGTTTACAAATATAGACTATATAAAAGGAATAAAATTACTTTAAATTATGCTAGAATTCAGATAATGTATCTTCTCCAATTAGTGTAATTTGCCCAGTTTTTGTAGAAATGTGTTGTCTCCTCAAGAAATTTGTAAATTCCCTAATGTCTATTGTGCATCTGAGGAAAAATATTGTAGAGTCCATGCCTTGGTTTCACTTACATTCCATAGTAAGAAATCAGTATTTAAGTAAGACCAACTGAATAATGGAGTCCTTGCAAAGAGTTAACTCTTATCTGCTTACCAAATGGTTGGAGGGCTGAGTTGACCTACAGACACTTCAGAACAAAGGTCTGGTGACCTGCTTCAGAAAAATCAACATTGAAAAACTCTGTGAAGCTCAGTTCTACTCTCACACATATGGGTCACAAGGCAACTGGTTGGTTGGTTGGTTGGTTGGTTGGTTGGTTGGTTGGTTGGTTGAATGAATGATAGTCCTTAAGGTTATGGTTTCTTCTTCCTGTAAAATGTTATTTTACTTTATATTTCTTTAGGCATTCTTCAGATGTTTTAGTACAGTGTACTTTACTAATTACAAAATATTGCTCTGGCTTTTACTTTCTTACCTCCACCCTCTTTGAGCATCAGCATCAATATGCCACAACCATGAGAGGTCACCAAATCCAAACTCTTCATTTTACATATCAAAAAATAGAGAGGTTCAGAGAAATATAGCAGTTTACCCAATGTCAGAACTGAGTCTTGGCCTTAAATTTCCGAACTGGTGATAATTTTCATTTCACTTCTCATTGCATCCAATACTTCCACAACAATTAAGATCAACCATCCAGTCTAAAAGGTACAATCCATCTAAAAGCTAACTCTATTTACTATATTGATTATCTGCTCTCTCCTGTAATGTGGATCTTCCCATGTCATGTTGCTGGTTTAATGACGGGGCCATTTCAGAGTAACCAGTGATTTCAAGTACTAGCTACTACAGGATCTTTATGTGGTTTTCATGTCCCTTACCCCAACTCACTGGGACCATCTAAGTTAGCAATACTATCTATCTCTTGCCATTTAAAAATTTTTTTCTTTCTATTTCATCCCAGATAAACTTGAAAACTATTAATCTCATAGGAGATTTTCTTGCTTATTATATGGACTCCTGGTGCAGCACTGTAGGATCAGCACTGGACTGCGAACTGTAAGGTCAGCAGTCCAAATGCTCCTCAGAAACCATATACAGGATCACCATGAGTTGAACCGACTCTACTGCACTTAACAACAACATATATAAAGATAATGTTTTCTTGTCCTTTAAACTATTTTAACATTGTTAACCTAAGAAGATAAATTTTGAGCAAATATTGTGAAGTCAGTAGTATTACCTATGATAATACCACATAGTACATCATAGTAACTTGTGTTTGTAAAGCACTTTACATTTTACAGAGCACTTTGATTCATCCCCCGATATTTGTTCATTCATTCAATCACTCAATTTATTTAAATATGTACTGAACACTTATTGGGACCTACTGGTGTATAGTGAAAAATACAAATAGTGAGGGGTCAGGCATATACACTAATCATTACAAAACGATTAAATCCTGAAAAACAATTTTGCAAGTAGGTCTAAGATCAATTATCAAGGATCCTGGTAGCACAGTGGTTAAGTGCTTTGCTGCTAACTGAAAGGTCAGCAGTTTAAACCCACAAGTCACTCCATTGGAGATAAGACCTGGTGATCCGCTACCATAGAGACCACAGCCTAGAGGACACATACCACAGTTCCACTGTGTGATATTAAGTCCCTGCAAATTGGAATGGACTCAACAACGTGCAGCAATGGGATCAGTATTATTCAATCCAAGTCCAGGTTTTGAGTACACATACCTAGGAAATTATCAAGTGTTTGGCTGAAGAATGTTTCCAAAAGAGAATATATTATTACACTTCTATGCTGTTTGCTCTATATCAAATGAACTGTTCATTTCATTTATGAGAAGAAAAGTTACTCATCCAAAGTTGTCCCATACCCAGAAGCAGTTTACATACATTCTTACTGACCAGATGCTACACATGTAGTCTCATCTTTTTTGTTACAACATTTTAAATTATCAACATCATTATTTTAGCTAGAGGCTCTGAAAGTCAAGAAAGACACCTTCTCCAGATCCACTGATGGCGAAGCATTTGCACTTTACTGAATGTGACTGTTGTATCATTTATTAGACTATCTTACATTTTCTTAACCTCAGCACTATTGACATTTGGGGCCCAAGAATTCATTGTTGGGGAATGGAGGATGAGGAAGGGCAAGTGTTTTATCACATACCTGGTTTCTAAGGACGGAATACCAATAGCATTCCCCCATATCCAGGTTATAACTAAAGAAGTCTCTAGACATTATCAAATGTCGGGTGTGAGAGTAAAGGGGACAACCACTCGGTTATCTTGTAAGCAAATATATCAGGAGTCAAAAGAGAATGCTCTTCTTTCTCTTGCTTAATGTTCAATATAGATGGTTTCTTATTTACAAACTTTGCAAATTATGAACTCTTTAAATTGGCAAAGAATACAAAAGTCACTGGTTCAACTACATTCCAACAAAATCTCTACCTTTTTTCCCCATCTTTGGTTTTAAATTTTTATAGAGAACAATGAATATTGGTTATCTCTAAAAACTTAGGAATGGACTTTTTCATAGCCAGGATAATACTGTTTGGTAAAGATGCTTGGCTTCTCTGACAGTTGACTTTTACCTTCATTATGGATACTTGATGTCATACACCTTCAGTATTTCAGAGATTTTGGTTTGGAGAACTTCTTTGGTTATTTCACACATCTACAGATCTTTTCCCTTAGTCTTTGCCTTCATAATGGATATAGACATCTAGTGTTAAGGATAAGCTTTCTATTTCTGTTTTTCATTTCTAAAACATTTTGTTTGTGTCATCAAAGCATTCTCTTTTATTACTTAATCAGCTATGACCTTAAAGCAGTAATCGGTAATATTGTTATTTATCATTTTTTGTTATTCTCTTTTAGAAAAGAAATGTTTACTGCCTCAAGTAATGGAAAATTTGAAAGTTCAGTTAGAACCTTTAACTCTGACAAGCCAAAGTCCCTACTCATCTGATGTGCCTTATGGCTGTTTTCCACCAGCATCAATGATTTCCTATGGCTAACTTTGAATTTGATCAGTTTGAACTTGTGTCTGTTCTTCAATAATTGGGAAATATGCTCGTGTTATACAAAGACAGCCCTTTAAAAACATTCCCAGAGACAACAAAACCCACCAATGGAATATCGGGCTCCTTATAATCCTTTGCTCCAAGACCAAACCAAATTTAAAAATATTTATAATTATGATTATATACTACAAATTATTTCTATAGATACCTAGTTTAAAGTCTAGATTACAACACTGAAAGCTATAGAATCTGAATAAGCCGACCTGGAGTGAGCTTTTATAATGCAATCATGAGTATCAGAGAACTCCAACCTACAAAGTCCGTCATCAGGGGGTGTAATGAGTCTACCATTGTCACTTAAGACAACGTGATGACATTTTCTTAAGACTGACCTTCTGGTCTCAATTAAAGTGTACCACTAATTAAGTATTACCTGATTTGTATACTTTAACAATATCCAGTGCTCACTGCTCTCATGATTATTGCAAAGACATAAGATGCTAATTAAAATTGCATAATTTCTTTAATCAAGTTTTGATAGCAAGTTTATGAGATACACCATCACTGAAACACCATCATTGGATTCTCAAGAATTTATTTATATGAACGACCAAACTGCATCTAGGCTGAAATGTTCCATATGTGTTAGAAGTAAATTTCCAGATCGCTGTCAAAACTGAAAGAGTTTATCCTACTTTAAATCAAGGAGAAAGGGCTGGAAAGAATTAAATGAAAATCATATGTTGGTACTCGTCTTTTTCTAATTTCTAAGATTTATTAAAATTTGAGAATTACTAAAAAAAAATTCTTTCCTAATAAAGCAAAAAATTTTGAGTTGGCAGTCAGTAAACTTCATTTTGAGTCAGATTAAAAAAAAACCCAGTGACCTCTTTCCTTCCCTGTGGAGTGTTGATTTTTAACGTCTCTCTTTTCCCTAGCATTACAAAAATACATATTCATGATCAAAATGAATCACTTACAAATAATGCAGCTGTAAACCTTTTGTGCCTATCGAATGTCTACAACAGTTTGAAACTAATTTAAAAATGTTTACTATGTGAAGGGAAGGAATCCTGGTGGTGCAGTGGTTAAGCACTTAGATGCTAACCTAAATGGGAGTTTGAACCCATCAACTGCTCTTTGGGAGAAATAAGTGCCCTTGAATTGGTCCCAACTCACAGTGATCCTACATAGGGTT
The DNA here is from genome assembly GCF_000296735.1 of Chrysochloris asiatica. Taxonomy (NCBI): domain Eukaryota; kingdom Metazoa; phylum Chordata; class Mammalia; order Afrosoricida; family Chrysochloridae; genus Chrysochloris; species Chrysochloris asiatica. Next base: position 4,372,977 of record NW_006408655.1, read on the forward strand.
TCTGAAGGACCCCTGGTGAGTTTGAACCACCAACCTTGTGGTTTGCAATTCAATGCTTATCCTATAGCACCACACTAGGACCCCTCTGTAAAGATTACAATCTTGGAAAACAAATGTAGTTTCACTCTGTCCTACAGGGTTGCTGTGAGTTGGAATCGACTCAATGGCAAAGGTTTAAGTTTTGGGGTGTTTTATTTTTGGGTGGGGAGGGTTACATGAAGGGAAGAGTAAAGACAGGAGTGAGAGGGATGGATGAGACTGGTTCATGGAGAAAATTAAAGACCTCAATAAGAGAAGAGTTCTCAGTCTTTTCAGAGGAATGGGGAAATAGGTACTCTGTGAAGATCGGCCCAAAGTTAGGCCATTGTAACATTCAGACACTGAAATATAGATCCTTCATGTTATGCTTAGACATGTGGCGTACAGAAAGGAAAGGGTAGTCTCAGTTCATCTAAGACTCAGCAGTCATCCACATGTGCTTCTTTAATGACACCAAACCTAAGATCATTGAAGACTCTGCTTTCAGGAATTAAGGTACTTATGGTCAATGGTTCCTAGGGATGCCAACAGATTGCACTTCACTGCCAACTCAAACATGGACTTCTGGCATAGCACAGTAGGCTCAGCACTGGCCTGCAAACCACAAGGTCAGCAGTTCAAACCCACCACTTGCTCCTTGGAAACTCTGTACAGGATTGCTATGAGTCATCGACAGCACTTAACAGCAAGATAACCCACACATTGGCAGTTTAAACCCAACTGTAACATTTCCAGCCAGATAATCCTATGGAGCAGTACTCCAACCACAGATAAGCGAGTTGAAATCTGCTCCGCAGATGGCAATGGGTTATGATTAGATAATGACCAAGAAGAAGCTCTCTAATCTCCTCCTTCCTTAAGAGACATGATCTTGTTCTGTGGTTTCCTTATACCAGAGACCCTGAGTCACACACAAGTAATAAACTGTAATAAAAATAATTTGCCTGAGGAAAGGTTAAGGAAGAGTATTTTCTTTCATCTGAGAGTCTCTTGGGATGCACATTGCTTTGACATTGCAGTGCAGTCTGTTGTTGTTAAGTGGAGTCTAAGAGATATCTTAGAAGTGGTTTGAACAAAACCATACTCAGTCTGTTCTATTTGTAACAAGAAAATAAAAACTCAAGTGTCTTCCACCAGGCTATTCTGAAAATATCATTAAGTGTAACCAGAACTTCCCTTGCTAAGACATGTTAAAATCATTCATTTTAAGGACCTTCATCAAATCTCTTTAGACACAAACATCTTGGGTATACTGTGCCTTCTTCTCAGTTTTGGAGCCCCCGCTGAAAATGGGGGTGGGGGGGGGGAGTCTTTTCTCTGGCTGATCGAAACAAATCTCCATTTGCGTGACGTGAGGCATTTGAACAGTGCCTGGGAAGGACATTATTTTCAGGGAGAAGGAAAAAAAAAAAAGAAAGAAAGAAAAGAGAGGCATATAGCCTTTTTTAGCATGCCAGCTGGGATCCTGGGAACTTCAAATGCCAGGAATTTACTACTGTTTCTGGTAATTCTGCTTGTAGTCGTTTGAAATGTTGAAGTGTGAAAGATGTTGGCACTCAGGGCTGCCCGTGTCTTATGCCAGTTGCACCAGCTCATAGACCATTTGTAATGCATTTCAAAGTGGATAGAATTGTAGTCTTTGTCAGAATCACAAAGCTCACTGTGGTGCTGCTCAAAAAGAACACTGGGGAAAATATGACCCTGAAAACCCAGGGAAATCCAAACAAAGGGAATGACTCTGTGTGGGTGAGCATAGCACAGAGCAAGGGAGGCTTAGACTGTTTTCAGGAAGTCCTGCATTTCATATCAAGGGCAAGTCTTTCAGGGGAAGGTTAATTTTGCTGAGGTGTTCCAAAAACCTCATTGTAGGCAGAACTTGGAAAAGTAAGCATTTGGAATGGATTCTAGTTTTCTGGACAGCATTCTGGTTTCTCCTGCCACGTCAACGAGAACTTTCTCTCCCAAGGCTGCATTCTTTCATGATAAAATAACATGTACACATTTCATGATGACCTTATGCTTGATGTACCTGAGCCTGCAAATGTAGTAACTATTGTATCTGAATTTGCACTAATGGTGTCTGATGGCCAAAGAGGTGTGACCTTCACTGGAATCTTCTCTTTATATTCAATAATTCAGATGCTCTGTATTTCTGCAAGCTTCCTCATTATTGTTACTGTAAGATTTATTATCTATGTTTGAATGTATTTCATTACAGCCCATTAATTTGCCTTTTACCTGGGGATTGTTATGATTGCAATAATCCATTGATGGTGTCCTCACATAGCCTCGTAAACCAAGTTTTTCTGCAGTTCTTTTGGTTTTGCTTAAAATATTTGGGAAATCTTTTGTTTTCATTGTTTTTCATAGTAATTATTTTTTAAAAGTTGGTGTATTGATTGCCATAGTGACACAATTCCTTAAAGGCCTGGAAAATGTTGGTGACCAACGTTACCTGTGTTTTTCTCTGTTGACTGCTTATTTTCAGAATTAAATCATGTTTGTTTAGGGTCCTTTTTTTTTTTTTTTTTTTTTTTAAAGAAGGGGCGAAGGGAGCAATTTGTGTAATACTGCTGTCATGTTTGACTACATATTAAAAACAATAAATGAGCATTTTATTTTAATTTCTTAAATGTTTTTACCCTTGTCTTTCCAAATGTTTTTGCTTCTTCTCCACCAGTTGCTTTCAAAATCATCTTATCTGTTGTGGAAGAAACTGTGAGTAGTTCTTAGAACCACAAGACTAACGGTATTATAGAAAATCCTTTAGCTTCCAAACCTGTTCTGGTGTGGAGACTGAAAATCAGCTAGAGCAAGTTGTAGAAAACAAAGGAGAAAGTGTATGGATTCTAGAATCTTAACACTGTGTGGATCTTTGGGACTGCATTAATTACACTTTGATATCAGATAAATTGAGAACCACAGTTTGAAATTGTGTAGTTCTTCTGTGTGATGCAAGAGAAAAGCAGTTCATACAAATCATTTACATTTCCCTAACAATAGAAAAATACCAGAGGCCAGGGCTTTTATAGATTACTTAATGAGTGCTGTTTCTTTGAATAATGAAACAGAAATAAACCTGAATGGTATACAATACAGGAAAAAATACTAATAACCATACAAGTTGTTTATTAGCTGATGATTTAGTACTTATGAATCCATAGATCAGGTCTTCTCACAGGTCCCCTATTCCAAATCAATATTTTCAGAAGTGTTTTGACATGCAGCTTGGTGTTATCCCCCCTCGGTTTACTTAACTAATAGTTATGCATAAAAACACATTAAAAAAAATATGTATAGAAAATGTGTAAATATTTTCTAAAATGTTACTCCAGGGATTAAAACAAATCCAAGTTTCTTGTTTTCCTGTAGATCACAGTACATATAATGGGGAGATTAATAATTAAATTAAAATGGCAAGACAAGGATTGTGGCTCTAAGAATTATTCACCTGATACAATGAAGTCACAAAGGAAGAAGGAGTCATTTCAATATGGAAGGGATCAGGAGAACTTTCATAAAATAAGTGGCATTTGAATTTTGTCAGTAGACCTTTACGCGAAGATGAAGGCATCAGCATACTAGGGAAAAGGTGACCAGTGACCAAATTGACAGGCTAGGGTAGAGAGCAAAGAGGCAGCAAGTAAAGAGAAGATCCTTGGAGGCTAAAGGTTAAGGAATGAAAGCCCTTTAGGACACCTTTAGGACTGCAGAGCTTATCGGCAAAGCAATAGAGGCACTTGAAAGTTTTGAAGCAGAGGGGTGATAGAATTCAATTTGTGTTTTAGGAAGATAAGACAGTAGGCCAAACAAAACAAAACAATAGTTTACAAAAGAAAAGGCTGGGAGGCCATTCTAGAGATAACTGCTACAAGTCTAGCTACTTTGATCACTGCTATTTCTTCTGGTGTGGCACTGTAGGATCAGCACTGGACTGTGAACCACAAGGTTGACAGTTCAAACCCACCAGCTGCTCCTCAGAAACCCTATTTGGTGTTGTTAAGTACCGTCGACTTGGTTCTGACTCATACTGACCTTGCATAGGGTTCCTAATAGGTGGCTGGTGGGTTTGAACCATTGACCATGTGCTTCATTCAAGCAGGCCTTGTGGTCCAGTGCTTTATATCTTTATAGCACCATACCCCAGAAATCTTCATCTTAATCTCCACACATAATGAATCCTAACTCAACCAGAAGGAGTGAAATGTCTCTTTCCCTTTGTTTTGTAGCTACTCCTTCCAGAAAATTGTCCATTTCCTTTTCTCCAAAGTCACAGCACAACACAACTGGCAGAATTTGTTATGAAATCAGCTACATCTACCCAGATTTCATCTCTCTGAACAAGGACTCTCTTTTCTGTCTTCTAAAACATCCAGGACAATTCACACATCCAAGATGGCCTGAGTTGGCGGTTAACTTTCCTCTCTGGTTATAATGATAAAGCAGGAAAAAGGAATATACCATCATTTTTGTATTGGTCATTACAGACTTAATTATTAGTTAAATAATTTGAGGTTTGAGTTTATGGTCAGCATGTTCATGAAATAAATGACCCAAAGATTAAAATAAAAAATATTAGCACTTAACTCTTAGTGGTGTGAGAATTAATGAACCAATAAATGCTCACTCAGAGATGGAGTCCCTGGGAGGTGCAAATGCTTAACGCTCTAGGCTGCTAACTGTAAGTTTGGAGGTTTGAGACCCAAGACCACCTAGAAGAACCTCAAAAGAAACCCTGTCAATCTATTTCTGTTACGTCAGTCACTTAAAGCTTTATAGAACACAGTTCTACTCTCTCTGACACATGTAGGGTTTTCAGGAGGCTGAATCAATGGCATGGCTACTTTTTTTTCCCCCCATTCAGAGGTGTTTATTGTTATTGCAAATCTCAATTACAGAGAGAAATCATAAAGATCAAAATGATTCTAATTCAGATGAGGTTCAGAGGCATGATGAGACCTCTACCATGAGCAGAGTCCAATTACAAGCAGAGCTAGATTTCAGGTCCAGTGGGAAATCACGAATGTCTAAGTTCACAGAAACCAAAGAAAGACAAGGTCTTCATGATTTTAGGCAGTTCACAGTCAGTGGATTCTGTAGTGAATGCAAACTGCCTCCATAGCTTGAGAGTAAGTTGAATAGAAACATTTCAGAGCTCTCCAAAGAAGCAGAGAGACAGCTGATGCAGTCATCTGGGAAACTCACTGGTTCCCATCAATGTGGCTCCTGTTTAAGGTCACTCAACCTTGTAGTTCAAGGAGATTGACTCATGTCTTTAAGATACGAACAGCAAGCAGAACAGAAACCACAATGTTTGTTATGTTCCTTTAAGACTCCCACTTATAGTAAGATTCCACACATACGAGTACATTTTCTATGCTGGGGGTAGAGTGAATTCACAAGGGCAGATCAGAGTACAGAAATGGAGAAAGAGGCCTACTAAGAAAACCTCTGCCTACGCTGAGACAGATTCCCCCGACCCAGGCTATTGGTCTGCTATGAAATGTCTTCTATGCATTTGCTTCTCCAAGACAATTATATTTATTGACAATTGCTAAAATGGGTCAAAGGCAGAAAATGAATGATCATCCCACAAAGTTTGCCACTATAGAACCTGTAGCAACTCAAACCTCCACATATTTGTGGGCATATTATTTTCCTGCGATTCTATGTGATTCAAAGACACAGAAAGGCGTTTGGCCTCTCTGAGTAAATACGCTCTAGAAATACTAGTATCACTTGATAAATATTAACTGACCCCTGTTTAAGGTGCAACGCTTGCTCTGACAGCTGCAACAAATTTTACTTTGAGCATTTGAAAGTCTACCAGATAGTCTCATGATGTTTGCTGTGATGAATTTTACAAACATTCTGGAGGTTGCAGAAAAACAGGGATAATTTTCTCCCTGGATTTCATTGTATAATTGCAATTTAAATTTCTTTCCACAAAGATCCATTCATTGTGGCATGAGGCTTGATAAAATGGAAAGTGAATTTCGTCTGCTGGAGTTTGGCTGGAAGCCTAAGGATGGGCTACATACATTATTCTAAATGCCATTAAGACCTTACATCTCATTTGTTGCTAGAATGTTTTTAAAGCTGCATCAGGATGCTTCGAAGTGAGATACAGAACAAGCCAGAGAACATTGCAAGAAAGTAAAATGATGACTTGTGAAAATAGTAGCATCCTTGTGTAAAATGGTGTCACCTAGAATTTAATTAGATGTCATTTTCTTGAAGGAATGTATCATATTTGAGTAAGACCGGATCGCAGCAGGTTAAACAGCAATAGGGTGAATCTGAAAGGAGTATTGCTGTTAAAGAGAAAAGTTCAAATGAGCACTTTGATATCATATTGGATGCTCTAGTTGCACATAATACAGTAAACGTTGCCAGAGGGTGAATGTGTGGAGGAAGACTTACTAAAAACCTGTGATTTGCAGATGATACAAGTTTGCTTGCTGAAAGTAAAGAGGACTTAAAATATTTATTGATGAAGTTCAAAGACCACACCCTTCTGTATGGGTTTCACATCAATGTAAAGAAAGCAAAATCCTTACCACTGGACCAATAAAACAACATTCCTATCAATGGAGATAAGTTTTCAAAGACTTCCTCTTTCTTGCATGAACCATCAATACTCATGGAAGCAGAAGTCAAGAAATCAAAGGAAGTGTTGCATGAGGCAAATCTTCTATAGAAGACCTCTTTAAAGTGTTGAAGAGCAAAGACTTCAATTTGCAAACTAAGGTATGCCAGACGGAAACCATGACATTTTCAATAACCTCATATGCAAATGAAAGTTGGACAATAAATAAGGAAGAAAGTAGAAGAATCGATGCTTTTGAGTTATGGTGTTGAAAGGAAATATTAAAGTACCATGGACTCCCAAAAGAACAAGCAGATCTGTGCTGGAAGAATATACCCAGAGTTCTCTTTGGAAGGCAGAATGGCTGGATTTTGCCTCTTATACTTCAGACATATTGTCAGGATGGACCAGTCACTGGAGAAGAATATCATGCTTGGTAAACTGGAGGGTCAGTCATAGAAAAAGAGGAAGACCCCAAACGAAGAGGAATGGCACATTACAGTAGTAATGGGCTCAGGCGTAGTAAGGCTTGTGAGGCTGGCCCAGGACCAGGCAGTGTTTCCTTCTATTGTGCATAAGGTCACTATGAGTTGGTACTGACTTGATGGAACGTAACAAACAACAATTTCTCTAGATTCATACGTTGTACATTGCATGTTGATTATTAATAGGTATTTGCACCTGTGTTTTCTCTCATTTTGTGTTGCACCTCATCAGCAAATGAGATTCCAAAAGCTTTGCTTTGTCCACCTCATTATAGTCTACTCTACTTAGGAGAAAGCTGTTCCTCAGTGGTATTTTGTGTGCCTTCTGACCATAAGGGCTCATCTTTTGGTACTATACCAGACAGCGTTCACTGCTATTCATACGGTTTTCAGTGGCTAACAATTTAGAACTAGTTCCCTTCTTTTCCTTCTTCCTAGTCTGTCTTAGTCTCAACAGTTCACTGAAATCTGCCCACTACTGGTGACCCTGCCAGCATTTTAAATACCAGTGGTACACCTTCCAACATTACAGTAGCACATAAGCCACCACAGTATGACAAACTGACAGAAGAATGATTTTTAACATTAATGACAAACTGACAGATGAGCTATAGGAGTTATACAAAGGCATGGGCTGGTGGAGGGATGTGGGATGGGAAGAGTTGAATTCAGAGTTCTCGTATTAATAAAAAGTAGTTTGTTTTTTATTGTGAAAAAAAGTGGGGGACTATAAAGGCATGAAGAGTCCTGGTGTGGTGCTGTGGGTTAATGCACCAGACTGCAAAGCCATTTGAACTGCAAAGTTGGCAGTTCAACCTCACCAGCCGCTCCTCGGAAACCCCATACAGGGTCACTATGGGTTGGAACTGACTTGATGGCACTCAACAACAACAACATAAAGGCATGGAATGACTGGATTAGAAACTTCCGTGAGGGTGCTTAGTGTCAGAATGAATAACTTAACATAGAATCCCCATTGAATAGTTTTCCTCTTGTCCAGATGGGTCTGGTGAAAGGGGATGGGAGATAATGGAGGTAGGATTTTATGATTCAGTTGTGAGTGATCATTATCAGGACTAATGGTGATTGTCACAACTGTAAATGTAGAAGAGGTATATCTAAAAGGGGGGATCAGTTCATCTGTCATTTCAGGAACAGAGGGCCCTATGACCATCAAGAGGGAAAAACATGACAGGAGTGAGGGAACCTAACCAGAAAAGTGGAAACAACAGAGATGGTGGCAGAGGTGATGGCATGGAGAAATAGAACAGCAGAGAACTATAAGCCCATGGACTGAGAAGGGCAGTGTGCCTGAAAGCAGGAAACTGGCTTGGAAAATGTTTCTTTGGACATTTAAATGAATATATATTTTCAATGTGGAATGTGTCCGCGGGAGAAAGATGAGGCTTTCTGCTCCCGTAAAGATTTACAGCCTCGGAAACCCTGTTCAGGGTCGCTATGGGTTGGAACCGACTCGACGGCACTTTACAACAACAACAACAACAACAATGTGTCCATCAAAAAATAAATAAATAAAGGAATAGAGGTCAATATTGTTAACTGATGGTACATGGAGGGGATTGAAATCATTACAATCATTTGTTGAATAATAAACAATTTGTGGTCAGGAAGCATTTCAAACAATACTGTCTTGAATAATAATGAAAATAATTACTGATTTACCCAAAAACATAGCTTCCAACTGGACCCTTGTAGTCTTGTTTGTCAAAACGGACTGAATTCTTTAGAAGAGCATAATGCCCAAGGCAAAACAGTCTCACTAGTTGATCTAGACCTTTAGACCTTTGGTTGACTCAAAATTGACTTTCAGCAACTCCAACACTAAAATTTCTAAAGAACAGCTAAGGGCAAATGGCCTGGGTGGACCCCCACAACTTCATGGGTCCTACAATTAAAAGATATTCTTCAGAATGAATGAATAAACTGCATGGAATTCACTGGGTGCTTTGAGAATATTTTCATTAGCTTATGACAGATACCCGACTCGACGGTACTTAACAACAACAACAACAACATGACAGATACCCAGTGGTTAAAGCAGTTAGTTGACTGCCAACCTAAAGTTTGGGACACACCACAGGAGAAAGATGTAGCAGTCTACCTTCATAAATTATAGTTTTAGAAACACTATGGGACACTTTTGTTCTGCCTTATAGAGTTGCTATGATGTAGAATCACCTTAAAGGGAGTGGGCTTGTTTTGGGGTTAATTTTTGGTATGGTAAGAACATTTGGTGTGCACCCTGGGCAAAGGCTGTTCAAGTGAAAACAGAGAGAATGGGTGGTTCAGAAAATGCTATGTTCAGAAAAGATACCCATCCCTAAGCAGCCTGACAAAACCTAAATAGACCCAAGCATGGCAAGGGATCACATAATGATCTTTTAGCCCTGTGCACTCTGTAGTGTCCCTCATGATGTGATCTCTTAACCAACTTGGGTCTGTTTAGCTCTGGTCAGGCTGCTCGGGGATGGTTATCTTTCTTCTGAATGTAGTATACAAGTCTTGATTCAATCTTTTTGCCTTGGTCATGCTCTGAATATACAGCAATCTTATTCATGAATCAGTGAAAGGGAATCTTCCCTTTCTAGTTGGGGAAAACCTTTCTTAATGTTTCTGGTCAAAATTCTTGGGATTCTGTAGTCTTTATTTTACTGTGAAAATCCACTCAAGTCTCTAAATGCTTAGGCATTTAAAAGACAAAAGTTAGAAAGCAAAGTATCTCACTAGGTAGCTTTGGATTTATATACTGCCGTATCCACTCCCTGAAGAAATGAACACAGAACAAACTCCTTATTGAATGTTCTCATTGTCCTTAGATGCCTTTGAGTTCATTCTGACTCATAACAACCCTATCTATGACAGAAGGAAACACAGCCTCGTCCTGCACCATCTTCACAATTGCTGTTAAACTTAAGCCCATTGTTGCTCCCACTGTGTCAATCCATCTTGTTGAGAGCCTTCTTTTGCTGACCCTCCACTGTGCCAAGCATTATATCCTTTTCCAGAAATTGGTCCCTCCTGACAATATATTCAAAGTACAAGAGAAAGTCTTGCTATCCTTGCCTCTCAGGAGTATTCTGGCTGTACTTCTAACAAGACACATCATTTGTTTGTTATTCTATCAGTCCAATATTTTCACTATTCTTTCATAGCACCAAAACGCAGAAGCATCCATTTTTCTACAGTCTTTCTTATTCATTGTCCAGCTTGCACAAGCACATGATGCAATTGAAAATACTATGGCTTGGGTTACATACACCTTCATTCTCAAATGGCATCTTTGCCCTTTAATTCTTTAAAGATGTCTTTTACGAAGATTTTCCTAACGCAATACACTGTCCTTTCATTTATTGACTGCTGCTTCCATGAGCATTGATTGTGACTCCAAGTAAAATGAAATCTTTGATAGCTTCATCCTTATTTTCTGTTGAATGAGGGGAATACAAGCAGTCACTATAGAGAAGAACAAAGCATAGATAAGTTCATAAAATATTCTGTATGTACTACTAGCTGGACCAGATAATCATCTTCTTCTGAATAAACTATATCCCTCAGATTGCAAATAAAAGAGGTTATAAATATGTGCACACCAAATTCTGTACCAAATATCAGAGTCTTGTAGTTCTATATAGCAAATGTTTCTTATAAAAACATTTTTTCTGTAGTTCTCAGCTTTCTAGAAATATTTCCTTGACTCATTCTTGACATATTAGGAAACAAACAAACAAAAAATCCAAGAAAAGGAAAATTCCAAATCAAGCAGAGATATTTTTGCTTCCCTCTCTCCTAAATCTTCAGAGCTTATCCTCTTGTTAGAAAAAAAAAAAAACTTATAGTTCAATCCAATCACATTTAAAATATAACCAATTTCTTTTTATATAAAAATAGGACACCTCTCTAAGACTGAAACTCAAAGGGAACACATGAGCAGACAAGTAAGCTTGTTGATGACCACATTGGTCTACTGGTGAGTGGAAGAACAGGAAAGCCAGCAATGAAGAAATGGGCTGAGTTCAACCACGGTCCATAAACAATCATTGACCTGGAGATGAGAGAGAGAAGAGGAAGGGCTGATTGGTACGAAGTGTGGTGAGACCTGGGGACACCTGAGCCCATGGACAAGGACATAGCCACGGAGGGCTAGAGCTAAAAGTGAAGCATACAGCTGATATGAAGTGAAGGAAGAAGCAGAAGAATATCCAAAGTTGCAGATGGTGCCCATTTGACCTAGCCTCAATGGTTGGATAATCAGAACTCAACTAAAGGAATATTGGGGAAAAAAAAAAAAAAAAAACCAAGAAAACATTTTTGATAAAGGAAAGGAAGGTAAATTGCTACAATATGATGAACCTGACCTATACTTAAGGATGTAGTAGCTCAAAATACCAACAGAGAGAGAGAAGACATCTTCACATCAAGTATCAATGATATCCCCTCTGTATACAGGGTAGATAGGGATGGGCAACTTATATGTTGGCTAACTAAAATGAGGGGGCAATAAAAGCACAAAATTAATGGCTTACAAGTTTTCAAGAAGAGTGTGCAGGGGGAAGAAAGAGTCCCCACTGAATAGTTTTCATCTTGTCTTGAGTCTGGTTAAAAGAGATGGGGATAAGATTCTTACGATTCAATAGTGAGTAATTGTTATCATGACTAATCGAGATGTCACAATGAAAAGGCAGAAGTTTTGTAACAAAAACAGGGGAGTAGTTAATCTTACAGTCCAGGGGCAGAGTACTCTAGGGCCGTCAATGGTGAAGAGTACAAGCGGAATGCAGGATCCTATTCAGAGAATCACAACATCAGAGATGGAGGCAGAGATGGGGACATGGAGACAGGCAGCAGCTGAGGACTCTAGATTCATGGAAAGAGGGACTGAGAGTTGGTGGCTAGGAGGCAAACTTGCAGAATATGCCCTTTGGTGGTTTAAATGATTATATATTCCCGATGGTTTTTTTTGTTTTGTTTTGTTTTTAAAAAGAGCTAAATGAATAGAGAGAATACTATTTACTGATGATACATGGAGGGGATTATAATCATTGTAATGAAACAAAGTATATGATTTCTTGAATGTAAAACTGATGATCTGCCCTGTAAACTTTCATTCAATTCACAATAAAAACTTAAAAAATAATAGGACACACACAAATTTTACTGATTAGGAAAATATATGTAGTCCATGCATTTGGGAATCTTTTAGAGATTTATTTGCTCATCATTAGCAACCATGTTTGATTAAAGCAGAAGAGTAAAAACCCACACTGGTTATAATTGCTTTGCTGAGAGGAAGATGAAGGTTTTGTTGTCATTTATGTTTGGAGGAATAATAGGTTGGAGGCCCTATCATGTTTCCATTTTCTGCCTCTGTGCTCAGCCTGGGTTATCTCAAATCAACGTAACACTATAATTCAAAGATACTTTCATATGTCATAGCTGCCAAAACAGCTGTAAGAGAGCATGTCATTAAATTTCAATTGTACACACTTTTCTTTAACTTTCTCAAGGACTGTTTATTTTTGACTTTTATATATTTCTAACATATGTTAGCTTCCTCAATTAACAGATAAAAAGATCTCTGTGCAAAGACAGAAGTGGCTTCTTGAACAACCAGTATTGCTTTGTGAAGGAGTCAAGGAGACTCCAAGGACCGTATGTGCTTGAATAGGACCTGAACAGGAGATAGATTATCCCAAGAGAAGGTCAGAACCCTTGAACTGTATATGAATGCAAATACCTTCAAAGGTGAGCCTGGATCTTTTGAAAATGATTTGTGATCTAATTTAAGGTTGATGTTTATGATTCCAACACCTAGTTTATTACATTCTGGCTGATAACATGAATAATTGGGGCTTGTAGAAAGAAATCCAGAAGCTGGGATTAACTACAGAGCTAAAGAATTATTAATCAAACCCAAAGGCCGTCAATCATTAATGCTTTGCTTGTACATTTAAAACTTAACACTATTGTGAAGACAAAAAGTGGCACTATTCCTGGCATACAGCA
>NW_006408655.1:4387044-4389954 GCF_000296735.1 Chrysochloris asiatica
TGCTGGTGGGTTCAAGCCACCAACCTTTCACTTAGCAGCCCACTACTTAACCCTCATTCCACTAGAATTTTTTTTCAGGTTATAAGAGAAGCACAAGCCACATGTACATCCCAGGACTTTTGCACCACCCAAACAAACCAAAAAACCCTTATTACCATTAAATCAATTCTGACTTACAGTGTTCATATAGGACAGAAGAGAACCGCCCCATAGCGGTTCTGATTCTACAAATCTTTACAGAAACAGAATGTCTCATATTTATCCCTTGGAGCAGCGCAATACTTAGCTCACTGGCCACCAGGAGAGCTTTGCACCACCCCCCAAAATTCACTGCTATCAATTCTAATTCATAATGACCCTGTAAGACAGAGTCGAATTTCTCCTTAGGGTTTCAAAGACTGTAAATTTTATGGGAGCAAACAGTCTTATCTTTCTCCGTCTGATAAGCCAGTGGGTTAGCAGTGCATTGCTTAAAATATTATACCATCAGTGTACTACCCCAAACCCCAACTTAACCCACTGCCACCGACTTTATTCTGATCTTAATACAGGGTTTCTAAGAATGTAAATCTTCACAGAAGCAGACAGCTTCATTTTCTTTTCCCTGAAGTGTCATCTGTGGATATGAACTTCCAACCTTATAGTTAGCAGTCCAGTGTTAATCCTACAGTGCCATGAGAGTTCCCAGGGACACCCAAATAAATGTACAGAGTTACAAAGCTCCCTTTTGGAGTTTCAGACTACTAGTATGTGAAAGGGGCTAAAACCAGAAAACTGGAGTCAGTCAGTTAGAGCTTAGGCTTTCCTTCTTGAGACTTGCTTCAGTTAGTTTATGATAAAATGGTGATAATAACAACTTACCCTGAAGGGTTACAAGCTGGGCTGCTAACCATAAGATTAGCAGTTCATATCCACCAGCAACTCCATTGGAGAAAGATGAGGCTCTCTCCTGTGAAGATTTCCAGCCTTGGAAATCCTATACAGGGTTACTGTGAGTCAGAACCAACTCCACTGCATACCCCCACCACCGCACTACCAGACTTTCTTATCCATGAAAACTTGGGACTTAGTTCAGTTATTTTATAGTAAAATGGGGATATTAATAACCTAGCATAGTGGGTTATGAGTTGGACTGCCAACTGCAAGGTCAGCAATTCAAATCTACCAGTTGCTCTGTGGAAGAAGAATGAGATTTTCTGTTCCCATACAGATTTATAGCCTCAGAAACCCTATGCAGGGTCGCTATGTGTCCAAACTGACTCCATGGCACATAACCGCCACCGTCTCTTAGAATTGTTGTGCTAATATTTATAAAGCTCTTAAAATAGTGCATGGCACATAATCAACACTAAATAAACGTTTGCTAAATAACTAAGGTCTGTGCAAAATTCTTCAGAAAAATACTTATCCTAGAGTTTTGCAAATTTTATTTGACCATAGAACTGCTGTCCTATCCAACCCCATTCCACTTCTTTTTCTCATAGTAAACTTTGCTGGGACAACCATGCTTCAAACCTTTCTTTAGAGAATCTGATGTAGATAGAAAAATTCCTTTAAGCCACTCTTAACAAAGGACTAGAGAGAAAAGGTTTAAATCCAGTTGCCAGTGTTTAAATACAGCGCCACACAAATCCATATCACAACTTTAAAGCCTCAGAAACCAAAAGAAAAACTATTGGACTATACCAAGAAAAGCAAGTTCTTAGTTAATGAAGTATATGTAATGCTGTAGATTTTCATCTCTGTATTACTGAAAACAATATTTAACACGTGCTGAGTGCTAATGTTTATCAAGCACTCCTCTAGCCTGTTTAGATGCTACTTCTGAATTCTAGCAACTATTCCAAGCAATAAGTATCATGTTTCCTGCTCTTTTTACAAGTTTACTGAGGTTTATGGAGTCTAAGTTCCTTACTTAAGGTCACCCATATAGAATTTGGTGCAGCAAAGGAATGATCACAGAAATTCTGACCCCAAATTCCATTCCCAAGGGGATCTTCAGCATCTTCAGCATGCAATTTACTTCTCCCCCACCCACTTCTTTCCACCTAGACTTAAGTACCCCAATCCCAAATTTCTGTGCTAAGATCAGTGGTCTACGATGAAGATTAACTTGCACTTTAGGTATGATGGCATGCAGTACTGTTATTGTTGTTATGTGCCATGGAGTTGGTTCCGACTCATAGCGACCCTGTACAGGGTTTCTTTCCAAGGCTGTAAATCTTTACAAGAGCAGAAAACCTCATCTTTTTCCAGTGGAACAGCTGGTAGTTTCGAACTGCTGACCTTGCAGTACTATTATGGATAAAAGTGTATTCCTCCAAAATATGTTATGAATTCCTGGATTTCGTACCTGTGGATGTGATCCTGTTGAGAAACTGTACTCTTCCATTATTACTGTAACGAGATCATACCAATTTAAGGTAGATCATAAGCATGATCACATCTGAGTTATCAATACCAGAAAACTCATACAAAGATACACTTAAAGGGGAACCAGCATGTGAGAACTGTTACAACCCAAGAAGCCAAGAAACATCTAAGCCTACTGAAAAGGAAGGTTCCTACTCGAAACTCTGATTTGTTGGACTTTTAACCTCTATAACTATGAGAACATAGATTTCTGTTCTTTATAGCTGTTCACTTATGATATTTGTGTTACAACAGCCCTATACACTAAGACACATAGCTACTGCCATTCCTATTTATAGACAAAATTCTGAAATCTAGGCAATTAACCAGGAGTACGTGATTTTACTCTTCATATTGTCCTCCAAGTAATTTAATCATTTTACACACCTAGTCAATGGAAGAATTGATGTATGTGATTATGGTGTTGATAAATATGGACTCTACCATGAATTACCAGAAAAACAAACAAATCTATCTTTAAGGAAGTACAACCAGACC
>NW_006408655.1:4390661-4391649 GCF_000296735.1 Chrysochloris asiatica
ATTAGCCAGCAAGAGAAGCCATCTTGGGTGGGATGGAGTAGGTGACGAATAAGAGCATCACTCCCACTGCAGACGTCTGACTCATCCACAGAGATAAGGTGTGGACTTTTTTTTTTTTTTTTTTTTTCCATTGGTCTCTCACTGTCTGTGCACCTCCAGTCTGGAGACTAGCAGGGATGCCTGAGTGAGTGGACAACCCCCTGCCCCCAGAGGGTTCTACTAAACATGCACACAGATCTGCTCAGAGAATCTAAGAAAGGGGAAGACTCTGCTTAAAACAAAACAACAGTGCAAAATGGATACAACCAACCCTGATCTGTTAATCACTTGGAAAAAGGACAGAATGGGGGTTGTGGAATGGGAGAGAGACACATCGAAAAGGTAACAGGCCTAAAATTCAATCCTGAGTTACATCATAAGGACCAAACAGTGACATTTTTACATTTCTCAGGCAGCAAGAAGGTGAGAGAGGGATGTTAAAGCCATTCTCATATTTTGTTACAGAGTTTTTTTCTCTATCTGCAATTATAGACTATAGAATCCAATCTGGATTTTTTTGGTGTTGATATTTTGTTTTTGGTCCCCTTTTAACCATTAGGGGGATCTTTCTCTCCCTACATAACCCAAGAAGAGACAAAAATTGTGGTCATATACTCAAGCTACAATAACACCCTATAAAACCCCACAATACAGTCAAGAATCAATACCAGCTGCTATACACCAAAGAGGCAGACAACATCTGCTACAGTTACTCTGAGTTGAGTAATAAAAAAAGTGAAAAGGGAATCCAATCTCCTGATCACATCTTCCTGGAGGTAATCAGAAAGCATAATAAAACATCAACATACATTCACTGAATTATTAAAATGACAGCTAACTATTGAAGATGCCCAAGAAACAGCTGACCCTATCAGCACATGTACAGAAACAAGATAGACTGACTGAGGCAAATCATAAGGAAGTAGACCTAGACATAACACAGGAAGGA
>NW_006408655.1:4394909-4425222 GCF_000296735.1 Chrysochloris asiatica
TAAAATATTAAGAAAAGACACATATACAAAATGGAAAAGTAAAATGTCTTTGTTGGTTATTGGTGGGGTTGGTATGGAGGGTTTGGGGGAGGTGGAGGAAGGTGATGGTAGAGCACCGGGTAGTGGGTAGACACATCATAGTTTGGGTGTTGAGGAGGGCAGTACACAAGAAATGGGAGGGGGTGAAAGAACAAGGTAGTTAGGGGAAGACTGCAACACGTTTGCATGAGCTAAATGGAACAGAGGTAAACAGTGATGCATGCTCAACCTTGGAACAACAGGGCTCTATGACACAGGGATCAAAGCATAGTTTGAAGAGGGGGAAATAATACTAAGATGCTTGACTGTCTTAGGTATATTGGTTTCCCTTGCCTTTTATTGTAAAATGGACACTTGAGTTGGATAGAAAGGAAACATGATTACAGAAAACTTGTAAGCCCATCTTCAGCCTATAACTGATTGGAATACCTAAAAGGGGTTCTAGAACTTGCCCCAGTGAAACAGGCCTCCTATGGAGCCTTTACAATGTATAGGACCTTAGGTGGACTCCTGAGCCCCATCCCAACCTTCTGAGGTGGGAAATCCCCACTAGAAAGGGCAAGCAGACAAGCCTGGAACAGATAGAGTGACAGAAGATACATCTTCAAAAAAGATCAGCAGGAAAAACCCAAAACAAAAATGGCAGTATGACTGGGTACTACAAGAACAAGCAAGTTGTTCTCTAGGAAGACATCATTGCAAGCAATCATGTTTCTTCAGGACAAAACCCCTCTAATACTGAAACTCAAAGGGAACACATGAGCAGGCATGTAAGCTTGCTGACAACCACACTGATCTACTGGTGAGTGGAAGAGTGGAAAAGGCAGCAATGAAGAAATGGGCTGAGTTCAACCATGTTCCACAGACTCTGTTGCTAGGAGGTGAGAGAGAGAAGAGGAAGGGTTGGTTGGTCCAAAGTATGGTGAGACCTGGGGACACCTGGGCCTATGGACAAGGACATAGCCACAGATGGTTATAGCTGAGAATAAAGCATCCAGCTGATATGAAGTAAGAGGAGATGCACAAGAACACCCAAAGTTGCAGTTAGTACCCACTTTACCTAACCTCAATGGCTTCATAATCAGAACTTGACTAGAGGAAGATTAAAAAAAGAAAAAGAGAAAGTAAAGCAAAACAACTTTTGATTAAGGAAACTAGGGTAAATTTCTACAATTTGATTAACTTGACCTATACTCATGGAGGTAGTAACTCTAAATACCAACTGAGAGGGAAGGAGTCTTCACATCAAGTATCAATGCTATCCCCCCTGTATACAGGGTAGATAGGGATGGACAACTCAGACATTAGCTACCTAAAATGAGGGGGTGATAAAGGCATGTAGTGATTGGCTTACAAGGTTTCAAGGGGGAGTTTAGTTTAAGAGTGTCTGGGGGAAAAAAAGAGTACCCACTGAATAGTTTTCATCTTGTCTAGATGGGCCTGCTAAAAAGAGATGGGGATAAGATTCATATGATTCAATAGTGAGTAATTGTTATCATGACTAATTGTGCCTGTCACAATTGTAAAAGTACAAGTTTTATAACAAAAATGGGGGAGTAGTTAATCTTACAGTCCAGAAACAAAGGACCCAGGATCATCCAGGGTGAAGAGCACAAGTAGAATGCAAGACCTTATCCAGAGAAGCAGCGATACCAGAGATGGAGGCAGAGATGGGGCCGTGGAGAGAGGGAGCAGCTGAGGACTCTATAGATTCATGGGAAGAAAGGGACTAAGACATGGCAGCCTGGAGACCGACTTACAGAATGTGCCCTTTGGTGGTGTAAATTATTATATATGCATGAGTGTTTAAAAAAACAAACAAAAACTCTAAAGTGAGCAGAGAGAAATACTATTAACTGATGGTACATGGGTACATGGAAGGGATTCTAATCATTGTAATGAAACAAGGTGTATGATTTATTGAATATAAAACTGATGATCTGCCCTGTAAACCTTCACTCAATCCACAGTAAAAGCCTTAAAAAAATGGGTGAGGAATTAATCTTACAATCCAGAGGCAGAGGACCCTAGGACTATCAAGAGAGAAGACCAAGAGTGGAATGCAGGACCCTATCCAGAGAAAATGGAACACCAGAGATGGAGGCAAAGATGTAGACATGGAGAAAGAGAGCAGCTGAGTACTCTAGACTCATGCATAGAAAGACTTGAGCGCTGGTGGCCAGGAGGAAGAATTGCAGAATGTGCCCTTTGTTTGTTTAAATTATTATATATTCCTCAGTATACATCCCCCCTACCCCAAATAAAACAAAATCAAAAAACAAGAATGGAATAAAAGCAAATACTGTTGAATGATGATGTACGGAGTCAATTGTAATCATTGCAATGAAATGATGGTGTAAAACTGATGTTCTCCCATGTAAACTATCATTCAATTTACAATAAAACTTAAGAAAAACAACAACAAAAGAGATATTGTGAAAAAGATTTGCCTAATAAAATATGCTATTTAATTTCTTGACTGCTGCTTTCACAAACGCTGATTGTGAATCCAACCAAAATGAAATCATTGACAACTTCAACCTTTTTCTCTATCATGGTGTTATTAGTCCAGTATGAGAATATGTGTTTACATTGAAGTACAACTCATACTGAAGACTGTGGTCTTTACTCTTCATCAATCAGTATTTAAGTCCTATTCACGTTCAGCAAGCAAAGTTGTCTCATCTGCGGTTTTGTCAATGAGCTTTCCTCCAATCCTAATGCTAGTCTTCATATAATCCACCTTCTTAGATTACTGCCTCAGAATACAAACTGAATCAGCATGATGAAAGGATACAACCTTGGAGGACATCTTTCCTGATTTTAAATCATTCGGTGTTCCGTTGTTCTGTTCGAATGACTGCCTCTTGGTCTATGTACATATTCCTCAAGAGTACAATTAATTGTTCTGGAATACCCATTTGTTTTTTTGCAATGTTAGCCGTAGCTTGTCATGATCCATACAGTCAAAAACCTTTGCATATTCAGTAAAACACAGGTAACTATCTTTCTGGTCTTCTCAGCTTTCAACCAAGATCCACCTGACATCAGTAATTATCTCCCTCGTTTCATACCTTCTTCTGAATTTAGCTACAACTGAGGATGTCAAGACTTTAACTTAGGTACTTTGAACATGTTGTTAGGAGGGACCAGTTTCGGGAGTAGTACATCATACTTGCTAAAGTAGAGGGTCAGCAGAAAAAGAGGAAGACCTTCAACAAGACGGATTGGCACAGTGGCTAAAGCAATAGGCTCAAACATAGCAGTGATGGTGAGGATGACTCAGTACTGGACAGTGTTTTGTTCTGTTATGCACAGGGTTGAAATCAGTGGAGACTGACTTCAGGGTGCACAAAAACAGGTAACTTAAGGAGATGCAAGCTTTAATCTCCCTCCCAATAAAGACCTCTTTCCACTGCATCTAACTTGGACTTGGAGAACTTCACGAGTCTCAGTGAAATCTATCTTTGTTGTTCTTTCCAAATACTGACATTTAACAAATACCACGGATCAATTTGTTTTGTTTTACTTTTGATGCTGAAATGTGTCCTAGAGTTCTCAAACACTGGTGGTGTATGCCTACTTTGCTTCCATTTGGCCTGCCACATTCTCCAACATATGGAGAGATTGAGGGAGACTCAGCTTCGAGTACTTCGGTCCTTGCTTCACTTTTGCACCATCTGGGCACATAGCATTCAAAAAGATTTTAAAATGGTCTCTTTGTAAGAAGCAGAATAGATTTCTGTAGCTATTACTGTTGAAGAACTAGTTCATTATGATGATTTTAAATTAATGACATTTTACTCAGTTCACAACATTTTCTCTTTTGAATGGCAAATACAGCAGATGGATTGACTTTAAAAACAAAACAAACATAAAACAGAATGTTCTCAGATGTTCAGAGAAAAAAGCACCTTCTTAAAGAAAATCTTTTATATATACTAACATACTAAAGACACAAAATGCGAGTTTTTGATTTTCAGCCTGTTAAGAGGACTAAGGTGCGCCTGACCCAAGCCATGGTATTTTCAACAACCTCATATAGATGCGAAAGCTGGACAGTGAATAAGGAAGATCGTAGAAGAATTGATGCCTTTGAGCTGTGGTGTTGGAGGAGAATACTGAAAGTGCCATGGACTGCCAAAAGAACTAATAGATCTGTTTTGGAAGAAGTGCAGCCAGAGTGCCCCTTTTGAGGCCAAGATATCTAGGCTTTTTCTCTCGTACTTTGGACACATTGTCTGGAGAGAACAGTCACTGGAGAAGGATGTCATGCTGGGTAAGGTGGAGGGTCAGAGAAAAAGAGGAAGACCCCCCAATGAGATGGATCAGCCAGGTGGCATCATTGATGGTGTCAAGTGTGGTGGCGGTAGTGAGGTTGGCCCAGGATCGGACATTGTTTTGTTCTGCTGTGCATGGGGTTGCTATAAGTCGGTTCCGACTCGATGGCACCTGACAACAACAACAACAACAACAACAAGATAACACATATCCATTCTGTCCACATTACCTTAATGTGAATAGAAACATTATTCCTCTTTTTGGAATTCTGTAGGATAAGCACAGGACCTTCAGGTCAATGTGAACCACAATGTCAATAGTTCAAACTCACCAGCTGCTTCTCAGAAACCCTATACAAGGCTGTTATGAGTTAGAACCAACTTGACAGCACTTTAACAATAATTCCTATTTTTATACTAGTTTTATAATTGTCCTCACACATGTGCTTTTATGTAGTTACCACAGATGCAGATTACACATATACAACATGTTAAGCAAAATCCACATCAACTTAAAAAAGTGTCATTGTCCACCATTAGTCAAGAACATGGTTAATAGCAGATTCTAAATAAGGATTTGAAATCATCTTGGCTTGAACTTCAGGAAGAAATTTCTTGAGTGCACTTACTATTGGGCATGTAACTGTGATTTGGTAAACATATAGAAATCTTAAGTAGGAAAGGAATGAGAATATGTGTGTAAAAAATGTTACCATCCCACAGCACTTTCCACTCAGCTGGGTGACAATGGCCACACAGAACTCAGATGCCATATTCATACTCACAGCTATGGGGTTTATTAGCAAAGTTAACAGGCTACAGTGCAGGATAAGAAAATACTCAAGACATAGTTCTTCAAGTCAGGACAGTTTTCCCTCAGCCATTGCGAAAGGCAGGCCTCTCTCTGACCCTAGGTCCCTTAGCCTGGCCTCTGCCCTGCTCCACAAATATTACAAAACTTTTAGAACTGTTGATAAATGTCCAAAGGACAATCCATTCTACTAAAAACCTCATCCCAAAGTCACTCAGTTCTAGCTCCATAGGCCAACAAACTTGTTGTTGCAGTTAAGTGTCATCGAGCGGCTTCTGACTCATAGTGATACTTTATAGGGTTTCTAAGGAGCTCTGGTAGCGTAGTGGTTATGAACATGCTGCGATCCTCAGGTCAGCAGTTAGAAACGACCAGCTGTTCTGTGGGAGAAATATGAGGCTTCCTGCGCCTGTAAAGATTTACAGCCTCGGAAACCTGTACAGGGTTGCTATGAGTCGAAACCGACTCCACGGCACTTAACAACAACAAGGAGCATCTGGTAGGTATGAACGACTGACCTAGTGGTTAGAAGTCTAGTGCTTATTCTACAGTGCCACCAGCACACCTAGCTCCTCCAATTAAGTCCCTAGAGGCACCCCACTCTGCAAGCAAGTCTCCTACCCTAAGTCACGCAATTTTACATGCTATGTGGCCTGGGAAGCCCACTCTGCCTGTGCTTTAGATCTTGGCTCTACTGCTGATGCTCATCCACTGTTTCTATGGTGTCAGAGCATTCTGTCGCTGGGTTGAGGATTTTCAATGCACACACATCTTGAAGACTGAAAGACATGCTCCACTCCTGGCTCTTCCTTGAGACACCCCACCTACTACTTATTTTATACATGTTTGCATTTCAAAGTTGTATAATCATAATTAGCCCTGTTAACCACTCACAACTGAATCATATCATCCTATCAGAATATTCTCCCATCTTCACTTAAACTTATCTATCAGTGCAAAAATGTCGTTTGGTGGGAGTTACAAAGACTAAGACCAGAAGCAACATATTAATTTCCAACACGACAGACCACACCTGGCTCTTTTAGCCAGGTCTCTTTCACCATGCTGGATGAACTTCCCAATGACAATAATTTTAACTGCCATCACACCCTTGAAAGCTTATGAGTCAGCCACTTCAAGCCTTTACCTCCCCTCTCCATTTTAGATATCCAATTTCTAAATTTGCCATCATTGTCAACACAATGGAGTCCTGGTGTGGTGCTGAGTGTTAATGTGTTGGACTGCAAGTTCATTTGAACTACATTGTTGGCAGTTCAAGCTTACAAGCCACTCCTCAGAAACTCTACACAAGGCTGCTATGGGACACAACTGACTTGATAGTACTTAATGACAACAACAACAACAACAAACTCAGTACAGTCCTAGTGGGGTTCTAGTGGTTTAAAACCACCAGCCTCTCCTCAGAAACCCTCTACAGGGTTGCCATAAATCCAAAATGACTCAATGGCACTTAACAACAACATCAACCAGTACTCTGGAGATAAGCATGTTCATTAAAATGAAGAATCTTCTGTTCCTGTTGGAACTTTGGACATCTGTATCCATAAGCCAAATCCAGCCCAGAGTGACCCATCAAAATGGCAACAATTTATACCAGCTCACAGTATCAAACACTTCTCTTTTCATTATGTCTGGTTCTGGTCAATTCAGCCCTAGCCACTCTAGCTCTATCAAATGGGTACCAGTTGCAAGCCTGGAGTCAACACACACCTTCTTGTACTTTAGACTCGCTGGCCCCTTCACTCTCTCTTAGTCCTAACCCACTTCCACTCAAGTGGACCCAGGTGGTGACCAGTGAGCATACTAAGCTATTTTATAGTTCTCTTCAACTTTCAGTCCCAGAATAGAATTTTCTCTATGGGCACAGACTTTTCCTGCCTCAATGCATCCAATGGAAAACTGTTTGCTTTTAATTAAAAAAACAAAACAAAAAATATGTCAATGTTCTGTTTAATCAGCAGTTCTGGGTGGGACTCAGGTTTCCAACTAAGTGCCTTATGCTACAAAGACTTAAAACAAAAAACCTGTTTCTTTTGGGCAATTTCTAACTCTCCATTTAGCATATTCAATCAAGTATAGACTGAAGGAGGGCATACAATCAAAATACCCATTAAACATTCCATCACATATATATACATATGGCCCTAGGCATCTGACTGGTAATTGGGACTGGAAACACTGCAGCGAAACCTGATTCTGACACCAACTACAAAACATATCACCAACCATCCCTAAGCCACAACACTCTCTCCTCAGCTGGATTCCATAAGTCATTGCAATGGCTGCAAGAATTCAGATCTCATGCAACACTCATCATTATTGGGTTTATTATGGAAGTTAAAAGGTTATAGTGAAGGACTATAAAATGCTCAGGGCATACCTCTTCCAGTCAGGACAACCTCTCCTGATCCATGCCCACAGACAGGTCTTTTTCTACCCTGGCAATAATGCTCACAGGGCATGACACTCCACTGTAAGCCTCAGGCTGAAGGCACTTAGTTGCAGCTCTGTTGGCCAGGAAATCTAGCTTTTCCAACTTATTTTCTAGAGGCACCCACCCTGAAAGCAAGCCTTCTGCCCAATTTTATTCTACTTTCTGTGTGAACTGGGAAGCCCATGTCTCTGTCTTGTACTTTGGCTCTTGGTTCTACTGCTGGCACTTCTCAGCGGATCCTCTGCCACTCCCTTCGTGTCACAGCTTTCTGTTTCTTGGTTGAGGAAGTACAGTGTGCAGGGATCTAGGGGTCCAAAGAGCTTATTGTACCTAATCTACACGCTGGGAGTATAGTTGTTACGAACCAGGCTGCTAACCTCAAGGTCAGCAGTTTGAAACTACCAGTGGTTCAGCGGGAGAAAAGATGAGATGGTCTGCTCCTGTAAAGATTTACAGCCTCAGAAACCCTGTGTAGGGTCACTATGAGTTGGAACCGACTCCATGCTACTAACAACAACAATCTCTACTGTATCCTTATTTCCCATCTATCCTCCAACTGCAGCCAGCAGCTTAGTATATTTTGAAGTCAATGTCAGGCTCTGTGTTTGACTGTATCAAGGGGCCAAAATGGTGGCAAAATGGAGTACTTTTCCCATCACCACCAGAGACTGAAAAGAATCAGTTGACCACAGGAGGCAACTCATTCACTCAATGTCATCAACAAGTTCCACACATGTTATCCTTTAAAAGAAGGTGTAAATTCTCTTATGCTTGGAACTAACTGGGAAAATAGAGACACTTTATCACTGGTTGCCTTTTAAATCTAGTCACATTAAAATAGACAAATGCTAAACCAGATAGGATGTCAGGTAAACAGGGATAGACCAGGGCTTTACTGGGAAAATTAACACTTACGGTCACTGTATTTGCAGAACTTCTATAGTATGCAATATAAATCAAAGTCAGTAATCAGCTTGATTTCATTGACAAAGCTCACGCAGCACAATGATTATTTTCTTTGTCTTTCCAAATCACTTGTTTTAATTTTTGGGCATGGTCCCTTTCACCTCTATTTTAAAGGAGACATTCAGGTAATGCATTCATTCATTTACTTCTTCACTCATTTATTCATGTGACAAATATTTATGGACTTCCCACCACAACTGGATTCTGTACACATGGTGATGAACGATCATGCAGTGATTAAACAGGCTACATTTTTTGCCTATCTTAGTCCCCTAGTGCTGCTATAACAAAAATATCACAAGTGGGTAACTTTAAAGAACAAATTTTTTTATTCTCACCGTTCAGAAAACTAGAAGACCAAATTTAAGGCATGACTCCAGGGAAGGGTCCTTCTTTGTCTATTTCAGCTTCTAGAAGCTTCCAGCAACTTCTGGAATGGCTGGGATCATGAACATCTGTTAAGCATCTATCTTGAAATAGCGCCTTCCCTGTGTGTCTATTCTGTTTTTGTTATAACTCAGTAGTAATTAGGTTTGGGACCTATCCTACATTAGTAGGAATCCTGGTATGGCACTGTGGGTACAGTACTGGACCACAAGGTTGGTTTGAACCACAAGGTCGGTGGTTCAAATTCACTGGCCTCTCCTTGGAAACCCTATACAGGGTCATTATGAATCAGAATTGACTCATTGGCACTTAACACCAGCTATATTGTTAAGACCTTATTAATATAACAAAAGAACTCCCATTTCCAAGCAGTTCATATTTATGTACAGGGATTAGAATTTCAACACATATTTGTGGGGGTGGGGCTGGGGCAAGGGCAGACACAATTCAGTCCATAACATTGCCTTTAGTGAAATTAAGGAGATTAGCTTTTATTTAGAAAGAAAGTGGATGTGAAGGAAGTCAGCAGCTTATGACATAACTTGGATCCTTTACTGAATAGGTGTGTGGCATTGGGAAAATAATTGAATTTTTAAAAAGTATTGAACCAATCCTAAGTGAAGGTCAAAGGTCATTCCATACACCTACACATGTAATAAGAGTAAAAATTAGTGTGCTAATAACTGTAGATAAGAATTCAGAAATTTTCCTCTAAGTGGGCATTCTTTGAGAACTGAGTGAGTGGTGACTAGGAAATGGAATAAGAACATTTAAAGAAAGAACAGCACTGAATTATCAAAAGATAGAAAGAAGGTCTGTGGGAGGAATACAGTGAAATAGGATTAGAATGAAAGGAAATCTCAGATGGCACTTATTTGGAAGATCTTCTATGAAGGTCAGCTTGGCTTATAATCTACAGAATCACTAGTCTAGTGTTCTTTCTACTCTTTATACCTTCATTAAGGAAGTGATCTTTATAATAGCTAACAAATATCTTCTATTTTAAAGATGGCATATATGTAGGTATTGATTTATTAACTTCCATTCTCTGGTTGAGTAGCTGTCCTGTTTTACAACCAAAATACATATGACAAGATGATTGGTTCCACTGAACTTGGGAAGATTCTAGCTAAAAATGCAATAAGCCGATGTGAAAATTTATGCAGAAATTAACCCTATCTTGTTATATTATCAAGTACTCATTAAAACAAGTGTAGAAAACAACCAAATATAAAAGACTTATGGAGATGAAAGGAAATATTGAGTTGTATACTTCTTCAAGCAAATAAATCATACTGAGATTTCAAAGTAATGCAAAAAGTTTTTGTCTCCTAGTTGTTACCAGGCCATCAGCTTAATGTTAATCCTTTAATAATTTACCATAGAATTCACATGTTTATACAATAAATTCACTTTTTCATTTAAAAAATTTTAATTTTACAGTTTCATCATCTATAAAATTAAGATAATAATACTTTTTATCTGGTGCAATTTTTGTGACAATTAATTAAGTCAATAAAAGCAATGTGTATAACATAAATATGAATAATATTGAGTACTTTCTATGTGCTATTTAAGTAAATTTAAAATTATATATTCTACCTCACTAGGCTGCTGACCACAAGATTAGCAGTTTAAATCTACCAGTAGTTCTATAGGAGAAAGATGAGGCTTTCTGCTCCTGTAAAACTTTACAGACTCAGAAGCCCTATACAGGGTCACTATGAGTCGGAACTAATTCAGTGGCACAAACTCCAACCTCACAGTATCCCCATGTTTGTTTATGTTGAATGTGAAAACACTTGTCAAGACTCAGGGATACTAAGAAAAAAAGCACTGATCTCTACTGCATCTGCTAGATATCAAGAACACATTTGGGCAGAGTTACTTTAATATCAATGAATGGTCAGGTTATGACCTGCAATCCTGATAGTAGTTATATGGTATAGTTGGGTTCACTCTTTACAGGGACTCAGATGTGTAATTCAAGGTGGAAGTTGGACACATTGAGTCTGCCAATCATCTCCCCACACATTCCCACCACCAACCACAAGTTCATTCTCTACCTACAGTACTGTTTTAGGTCTAGGGGTCTGCTGTGGAGACTTCCACCAAACTACTTGTGGCAAAATGTTATATATAAAGAAAATGACATCACACATGAATATGCGTATTTTGTAGAGAAAAAACCATTTCAATCATTCTGAAATTCTTGATGAATACTCATATGTCAATGAAGACTTATAAATCTATTCAATCAAGAAGTTTCTATCTTATCAACAAACTTTCTTTAAGTTAAATGGTTATGTGAACTTCTTAGCAGCGATGAAAATGACTTATTTTTAAGTGGAGATACTATCAGAGCTCCAGGCTCTGATCAGAAACACAGTAAAAGAGCCTCTGCAAAAAATCTTTCCTGTTACTTGAAGAGAGAGTTTATGCAAAATACAAGAATCAAAATGCCATTTGACAGAATGCCACATGGAAACACATTGAAAAGAAAGAGGAAGAAATCAAATTAACACACTTTTTCACAATAATTCAGCTCTTCAGAATTGTGAGCAATGTTGTTGATACCCCTGATACTGCCTCTGTTTCTTTTGGTAGCTGGTGTGGTGTCTATCTAAGTCCCCGACTAGGACCTTACACAGATGGATCTCTGGAGGGAAAACTGGAGCGGACTGCCTTATCCTGTATGAGGTCACTGATGAGTTATCATGAGTGTTTATTGACAAAAGCTCAAGAAAGACAATCTGTACTCCTTTTAGTGAGAGTGAGGCTTTTTCATCGATTTTGCAAAATCAGGCACCAAACCCAGATGACAAGATGGGCAGGCATGCCACATGGTCATTTTACAAAAGTTTTTATTTCCTGGCTTGAAAGTCTGCCCCCCTCCCGCAAGTTGCTCATTGACCGGGTACTATGGGGTGAACAATCTTCCCTAACATCACCTATTTTCTTTTGATGGTTGCATTCTTATTGTAAAGGTTCTACATCTTGAACAGGTTCCCCTTCCTTCTCCCCTAATTTATCCTGTTTATACATAGCCCAGGTGCATGAGCTCCTGTTGTTATATCAGCCAACAACCTGTGCCTTGGTCCATTTAGCAACTTCTTGACCTTTGTTCCCTTATTCCTGAAGATGAACCAGTCTGAGATTTATTAGGGAGCAAGAATTTAGCTTCCACTTTTTAAAGTTCTACAGTCAACTCACTGATCTTTTCCAAGTATTCCTAAAATTTTGTAGGAATGAGAAACTAGCCTTATCATTTATGTGCCAGCATCTAAATATCAAAATACTGTCCTTTAAAACTTGTACCTCTGGGCTCAAAAACGTCTACCAAACTTTAGGAATCTACTCGCTCTATTCACAATACAAGTTGTAATTTTCATTTCATTTTTATCACCAAATCAAAAATTCAAATAGAATTTCTGTGGTTTGTGTCCTTTGGATTGGACAAGCTGAGGTGTAATATAAATTGTTATCTTCACTGCGGAAATATAAATGATTCTGCTCTCAACTAAGAATGGTTCATCAAATGCCATCATATGTGAGAGAAAAGAAAATAATTCCACAAATCCCCAATTCTCTTTTTCCCCCTCATCTTCCCCCTGTTGGTTCTATTCTCTCTACCCACCTTTTTCAAGGTGCCAAACTCTTTAATTTCAGCAGTTACTAGTATCTCCCAGCTGCTTCCTTCATTTTAGAATCACATTTTCTTTCTGTACTCAAACGGAAATAACATTCACACTACATTTTCAGTGGTTGGGGCTGTGTGAGCGACATGTCTATTAACAAGTTTCATTGTATGCTGTATCCTGTCAACTTGCAATTCAACTTCTGTGTTCTGAGGATGTATCACAGTAGTTCAAGGGCACTTAACAACAACAACATCGCAGCAGTAGCTGCTACCACCTTTTCCAAATTTTCCTTCAAGGAATTAGAGGATTGCTTGATTTTGTAAACCGATATTGGGAGTTAATTTTTTCAAATATTGAAATGAAAATCTTCATGCTCTCATTTTAGGAAAACGCATTCTTAGGAAGAAATAACCATTCCACCTTCTGGTTTTTTAATTGGGGAGGAGGGCGGATTTAACAGTTCCTGTTTTTTTGCTGGTGTGGAGCTGCGGGTTAATGCGCCAGGCTGCAAAGCCGTTTGAACTGCAAGATCGGCAGTTCAAGCTCACCAGCTGCTCCTCGGAAACCCTATGTAGGGTCGCTATGGGTCGGAACCGACTCAATGGCACTTCACAACAAGTTCTTGTTATTAAAACATTCTTTGATGAATAGTTTTGATATTCTACTAGACGGTACTTAACATCAAACAGGCAAAAGCTAATTCCAAAGTCACGAATTTGAGTAGCCCATCAAATGCTAACACTTGCTTCAGGAATTGAATTCACTAAAACTCCTCTAAAAGGATAATTACAAATTGGAAAGGGCTTTGTGGTTTAAGAAGGTCTCTCAGTGTCCCTGGGTGGAATAAACAACTTAGCAGTTGGCCACTCAATGAAAGGTGAAAAGTTCGCTTCCATATATTAAGAAGTTGTTGTTAAGTACCGTGGAGTCAGTTGAGACTCATAGGGATCCTGCACAGGGTTTCTGAAGCTGTAAATCATTACGGTAGCAGAAGGCCTCATCTTTCTCCCACAGAACAGCTGGTAGTTTCAAACTGCTGACCTTGAGGTTGGGAGTTACGCTACCAGAGCTCCTTAGAACAGGGAAACAGAAGTAAGTCTCTTCACTCCAGATCTGTCTAGACAGGAAACAAACCAATTTCAACAATAAGGAATTTTCTGAAGCGGGGCGTGGTCAGGGAAAGTGAAAATTGTTTGTAGGAGAAACAAAGTTAGTTAAGAGTGTTAGGTGAGAGAAGAAATCATTGTAAGGAAAATAAAGTTAGCTGATTTGAACTGAAACCTGAGAAAACAGGATTTAAGGAAATGTATATGGAACATATCCTCAGGTACTTCTAGCCCACTGCCCTGACAAAAGGTATTTAAAAAAGAAAACAAATTGGACTGGAATTCCACTTTCCTTCCTTCTGCAAGGCGATGCCCCTTCGTAATGTCTCTTACAATAAACCTGTCTTTTATTTCCCTAAGCCTCTTGCCTTTCTAAACTTCATTTGCATAGAGTAAGTGTGTCATGCCTCCCCAATTCTTTGAAAGGAGAATTGCCACCATCCCAGGGATGACATTTCAACCATGAAACAGCCACAGACTCGGAAGAAGACAGGCCTGGCAAACTACTATTAAAAAAATCAGCCATTGGAAACCCTATGGAGCATAGCTCTATAATGCACACATGGGGTTGCCGTGAGTCAGCATTAACTTGAAAACAACTAGTTTTTATTTGTTTATAATGGGACCAATAATTCACTCCAATTGCCATGTTGTTGTTAAGTGCCGTCCAGTCGATTCCAACCCATGGTGACCCTGAACAGGGTTTCCGAGGCTGTAAATCTTTACGGGAGCAGAAAACCTCATCTTTCTCCCTCAGAGAACCTGGTAGTTTTGAACTGCTGAGCTTGCGGTTCTCAGCCCGATTCATAACCACTACGCTACCAGAACTCCTTCCAATTGCCATAAGTGGGCACAAAAAGATCAAAAGATGAATACACTAAAGCCTGAAAGTTCAGTCTGCGGAATGGTTGAGACTGTTTGGTAAAGCAAAGTTTAAACAGGCTGGAAGTAGTTATGAAAATAGTAAAATGTTATGCAAATGTATGCTTTAGAACATATATATGCTGCCAGTAATCTCCTTGTGGCTTGTCAAGCAAAGGACAGTTAATTCAACAGTGTCTGCAAATGCTATAAGGCAAATTGTGAATATAAAGGAGTAAGGATTGAAAATGACATCTCCTGCATGCTTTGGGAAACAATTTCAAAGATATCTAGGTACAATTTCCTCATTTTCTTTCCTTCCCATTTCAGAAGGCTATTACCTCACATCAACATTCCCTCAGAAT
Source organism: Chrysochloris asiatica (assembly GCF_000296735.1). Classification (NCBI taxonomy): domain Eukaryota; kingdom Metazoa; phylum Chordata; class Mammalia; order Afrosoricida; family Chrysochloridae; genus Chrysochloris; species Chrysochloris asiatica. The sequence continues at coordinate 4,409,821 of NW_006408655.1, forward strand.
CTCTATGCCTGTCAGGCTGTTTTTAAGTATACCTTTCATTGTGGTTTCCTCTTCCATCCAGTTTTCAAACCCCTCAGTCTGACTTCTGCCTCCAAGATAACCAATAGATTGATATTCACTAATCCTGCTGAACTTTTCTAGCCTCTGACTTGACAATTTTCCTGGAAACACCTCTGTCCATTTGTTGGTGGTCTCTCCCCTGCTCTCCTCTAAGTCTCCCCCTTCCCTAGCTCTGTTTGCTTGGCTCCTTTCCCACTTCCCTTTTTCTCACACAGCTCACACCAAGCAATTTCCCTTTGAAACCTCAGCCATTCTATAGGCTTTCCCCACCCAAGGCAGAAAACAGTCATATTTGAAACTAAGCTTAATCGCACAGCCAAGTTTCAGTCCACCCCTCCACCTACACCCTGAACTTCCTCTCCTAAGCTATTTTATTCTCTGGATATCTTACTATCTACCAATGGCACCGAAATTCATAAAGTTATTCACATGAAACCCCTGATATGTGTTGTCCTCTCCTTCTAAACTTTTATTAACTATGACCTTTTTTTTTGGGTATAGTCAACATACTGCAATAACATCTAATTGGTTTTAATGCTTACAGTCTCTCTCTCCATTAATCAATTATGTGCCACATATATTCTTCTCAAGGGCTGGAGAAGCAAAGATAAATAAGATATGGTATCTGCTCTGAAGGAATTTGTAGTCCAAATGGGGTAAGAAAGAGAATAGACACAGAAACTATTTAAATAGGTAATGGTTGGGTGTCAAAATGCATTTATTTGTATCATACCATCTCTTTCATCAGAAGGACTAAGTTTCACAGCTGAGCAGTGGAAGGGATGTTAGGTCATAGAAATGTTATTTTCTGAAGCTGCAAGCCAAGGCTCATGATAGGAGTGCTTTGGGAAGATTCAGAGATATGTCTGATGGAGAACCAAAGCAAACTGGTCAATATTCCAAATTGTATCTCCATTTACAGGGAATACTAGAAACTTTCAGGAGCTTTAGAATTACAACATGTAATTGAGTTGCTTATTAAAAGAAGATAATTTGGATAATTTGTATTATAAGGAACTTTTCAGAAAAAAATTCAATTATCTTTCAGTTCCATTTTCCTATGATATTTAGATAAGTATTTCTGGGTAGGTAAACTCTGTAGCTTGTTTGAGCATTGTGGTTCATAACTATTTCTGTTCAAAGCCTTTAAATAAACCCATTTTTTCATTTCTTGACATTTTTATCCTATTTAAGATTAATTTGCAAGATAACTAATTTACAGTGTCATTAATTTCATTTCAACATGTTTTTTAAATTTAAGAACGTGTTTTAATTTACGGGAAACTCAAAACAAATGTATATTATTTTAGGATCATGCTTGTCCTTTTTCAAGAAAAGGCTTGAAGTTTTCCGTTCAAATATATGGCTTAAATAAATTTTATTTTGAGAGGCTCTTTCCTGGCATTTGTCCCAAACCATCTACTTTTTCTTATGGCATGAAGTAAATGAAAGTGGGAATAAAATTACACATAAGTTGTCTTATTTGATAAATGGAGCAAACGTGAACAAAATTCAATGTACTTGACAAATGAGTCTAATTTAACTAGTGTCCTGTGTCTGGTGGATTTCTCCACTTGGCAACAACATTAGCATTTGCAAGTTTTACTGCCTTAGTGTGTATAAAGGAATCCAGAAGGTGACTGCTGGTCTTTCAGTGGGAATTTCTTCAATGCATCAAGTAATAATAATAAGATATGATATTTTGCGTAATAAATTGACAAATATATTTCAGAGTCTTAGGGATAAGAAGAAGGGAAGAGGAGTAGATGAGGGATTAAGTCACATACCAGATGAATAAGAATGGCATCAACCCTCTCAACAACTACACCAAGAGATAGAATACCATAGTAATCTCCCTTCAAAATGAAGTTGAAGGAAATGATTTACAATCTACAATTTGACTCACAGTCAAATAATAAATCAAAGATAAATGTATTGTTGTTAAGTGCCACTGAACTGGAATTGACAAATATTGACCCTGTATATGGAGTCCTGGTGTGGTGGGTTAATGCTCTAGACAGCAAAGTAGGTTTGAAGCGCATGATGGGCTGTTCAAACTCACCAGCTGCTCCTCAGAAATACTATGCAGGGTCACTATGGGTCGGAATCAACTCTATAGCGCCTACCAACAACAACAATATGGTTTTCAAGGAGCCACTGGTAGGTTTGAACTGTCAACCTTGTGGTTAGTAGTCTAGTGCTTATCCTGCAGCACCACACCAGGACTCCACTGTAAGTACAGAATATACATTTTCAGACATGCAAATTCTCAAAACGATGCATTTCCTATTAACCATTTCTCAAGTCATTTGAAACCATGTTCCACTAGCATTAGGAAGTAAAAACCAAAGTGAGAATGAGATTTTGCAAAAAAGAGTATCCATTCAGAAAACAAGAAAAAATTTTTCACTCACCAAAGTGTTGAAGAAAAGCTGTGCAGCAACCAGATGAACGACCAATCCAGACTGGAGCATGAGGAATTAGCACTCTTGGAGATGTTGAAGATGTCTTTGCAGGACTAAAACAATAAGAAAAAGGGGATGGGTATATGAGAGGTAGCAAATTTTATGCATCCTATTTCACAAAAATCAATAAAAAGTGAAATTAGCTAACCCATACCCTGTGACGAGAAGAACACATCTCGGGAATGCACAAGGACAAACATAAAAACTATAATCACAGATTACTGTCATCTATGAATTTAGTTGCAAACATTTGAAATAGCCTCTTAGGGGATACATTCCATAATTTTTTTTTTTTTTTTTAAATGTATGACAAATTAACATTGCTCATTTATTTGAAGAACTGAAGCATAATTCAAAAATTAGGAAATGTTTTAATGGAATCAACCATAGTAAGAGATTAAAGGAGAAAGCCATACGATGACTTCCAAAGATTTAAAAAAAAAAAAAAAAAATCAATAATTTAACATTCATTAGTAGTTGAATTTTTATAGGCATCCTGGTGTGGTGCTGTGGGCTAGTGTGCTGGAATGCAATATTGGTTTGAACTGCAAGGTTGGTGGTTCAAGCTCACTAGCTGCTCCTTAGAAACCCTATATAGGATCATCATGAGTAGGAATTGACATGACACTTAATAACAAGTAATTGAAAATTGTATCTAATAAAGGAAACATCATAATATATAATCTTTACAATTTAGTAAGAAGACAAGCCATTAACAGAAAGAGAAGCAGTATGGCCTGTGAAACATGCCATCAGGACAGTTCAAATTAAACAATAACTAGTATTTTACACACTTCATTTTAGAAAAAAACAAAAGTTGAACGTCTAACCAAGTAAGTTTTAGCAAGGACTTAGAAAAACATGGGCCATCTATGAGAGATGTGTAGATTTGTACAATGATATCAATTTGAATAATCTAATTATGGCAAATGCTCATGCCCAATGACCTAGGAATCCCATTTATAGCTATATTAGCTAGAGAAATCGGCACCCAAAGAGATTCAGGAGCACGTATGTAATAAATAGAATAGACAGAAACAATCTCAATGTCCATAAATAAGAGAACTGGTAAATAAATTATGGCATAGTCATCTAAATATATAACAGATGAAATGAATAAGTCAAATCTACACATACTAGCATGGATAAATCTAAAAATATGTGTGGACAAAGTAGAAAAATCAAATTGCAGAATATGCACATTGAAACAACTTATGCAAAATTTAAAATGCTGCACCAAAAACTGCAATGTTTATGAATATAAAATATGTATCATAAATATAAAGTTATAGATGAGAAGGATAAACATGGAATTACTATTCATGGATACCTCTGAGGATTAAAGGTAGAACATGAAGTTAAGAAAGACAATATTGAGAGTCTCAAACATATCTGAGACATCTTTGTTGCACAAAGTCTGAAATATATAGGGCTTTATATTTAGATATGATAAAACTGTTCACTATACTTTATAGGTTGTTTTCTGTATGCTTGATACATTTCTCAGTAAAAATGATATTCTAAAATATATAGTTTTATTTCTTGCTCTTTTCCATTTAATTATATAATATGATCTTTTTTCTGTAACAATGTATTCTTAACATATCTCCTTAAGTGCTTCTTATTGTCTCATGCAGTCCTAAGATGGTGTTGTGGGATAAACACTAGACTATAAACCACAAGGTGGGTAGTTCATAGTGATACAGCATCACAATGAATAGGAACTGACTTGATGGCATTTAACAACTACAACAAATGTTTCAGCAGATGGATATTAAACATTTCTCTTATATTTGGGCATTTAAATTGCTTCTAATTTTTTTTCAATATGTAATTGATATTATAACCAAGTTATTTCTCAGAAAGGTATTTTGTAGTTTTTCAAAACTAAATATGGATTCAGATACTAGAAGAACCGTGAGCACTGTAATTCAGAAGACAAAGAAAAAGAAGAAAAACTATTCTTAACTAAATGTCTAAGTTCACAAATCAACTACTGAAAATAATTTTTTTTAAAGCAGTAAATATACCTATGGAAAAGAAGTCAAAGAAAAGATATTGAATTATTCTATTGGTTTTTAAAGTAAACATCCAATTCTACAAAGCAGTATTAAAGAGAAACTACAGCTCTTGAAAAACCAATAATTCTACAACACAAGATTACTTGTTCATTTTCAATTGTTTGTCAGCCATGGTATTTAGCTTTTCCACCCAACATATTCCAACAGTTCCTTCCTTAGTGCAACTGGACACATGGAAAATATCAGTTCTTAAAAGGTAACTCTTTCAGTCATCCACATACAAAAATAGCCATAAATGGTGACTAACATAGAAAACTATTTTCCATTCAAGTATTGCTTTCAATCAAAACAAAAATCACCTTCAGTCTGTAAAAAAGTATGGAAAAAAACAACCCAAACTCTAAAACTCTTAAATATCAATATTTCTGAAAGTGAAATACACAGAAACATGAAATCTAATGCTTACCTTTCTACTTATTTTCAAGATCTATGTTCTGAAACATTACTGCCAAAGACATAACATATTTTCCCTTTAGAAAATTAGTGTTTACTCATTCATAACGCAAAGAGGAATAGAAATGGTAGAATCAGACATGGATTTGATTTCTAGTTTTGCCATTTTATGCTGTGTGAATTCCACAAATAATCAAAAATTTCAGAACATTTTCGTTCTTATTAAGAACACGAATACATTTATCTTGCTTTACATTATTATTTGAAATAAAGTGAAGCATAGCAAAATTAAGTATTCAATAATAGCATTTCACCCTGTTTCTCTAAGGATTCAGTAAGTATTTGAAAGTCACTTACCCTGTAAAAAGCACTTAAAACTGACTTGTTCTTTCCCCACTCTTCCCGAAAAATATGAAAATTTTGTGTCTACAAAAGTCATGGAAAGTTACATTTCTTAAAATTCATAATATGATAGCTTGTTCTGATAACTTTAGCAACTCTTTGCTGAAAAGCAAGTAGTAGAGTGTCTCCTAACATTCGTTTTAGTCTTTTCCTTCTCTTTTTTCTTATTAATACCCTTTTGTTTGATGCCATCCCACAATTCTTCTGGTCTTTGGGCATTAGGTTCTAATGCATCAAATCTGTTCTTGAGATTATCTCTAAATTCAGGTGGATATTGTCAAGGTCATATTTTCACTTACGTGGGCTTGCTTCAATTTTCTTGAGCTTTAGCGTGAACTTGCATATGAGTGGTTACTCCTGTGTTCCACAGTTGCCCCTGGTCTTATTTCAGCTGATGATATGGAGATTTTTCACCTACTCTTCCCACAGGTGTAGTCAATTTTTTGTGTGTTTATTCCACCTGGTGAGGTCTATATGTAAACTCATCATTAATATTGTTTAAAAAAGATATATGCAATCAACAAATCATTAGTTTTGCAAGATTCTATCATGTAATCTACAGCATCTTTTCCATCACCAAGGTCATATTTTCCAATGGCTGAGCCTCTGCTATGTTTCCAACCTCTGCATTCAAATTACCAGTAATTATCAATACATTTCAATTGTACGTTTGATAAATTTCAGACTGAAGAAGTTAGTAGAATTCTTCAATTTCAATATCACTGGCTTTAGTGGTTGCTGCATATATTTGAATGATAGTGGTATTAACTGGTCGTCCTTGTAGATGTATGGATATTATCCTATCACAGACAGTATTGTACTTTGAGACAGATCTTGAAATATTCTTTGTGATGATGAATAGGATGCCATTTTGCTTCAATTTTTCTTTTCCAGCAGAGCAAACCATATGACTGTCAGATTCATAATTGCCAATACTAGTTCATTTCACCTCACTAATGCCTTGGATATCAATCTTATGTGTTCTATTTAATTTTGCTTTTTGACATCTTCCCATTTCCTAGATTTAAACTTCATACATTCCATCTTCTGATTATTAATGGCTGTTTGCAGCTGCTTCTCCTTATTTCACATTGTGGTGCATCAGCAAATGAAGGTCCTGAAAGCTGTACTCCATTAGTGTAAATAATCAAGGTCAACTCTACATTGAGGAGACAGCTGTTGCCCAGTAGTATTTGAGTACCTTCCTACCTGAGTGGCTCATCTTCTGGCACTATATCTGACAATCTTCTCTCTTTTTTGTTGTTGGGTGAATTGGGTGATAGTTCACATGGGAGAACATCAGCTTTACATTCATCATTTTCGTTTCATTGCCGTCATTATAATCCCCTCCATGCATCACCATTCCACAGCATTTGCTTCCATTCCCTGTTTTGTTTTTTTTTTTTGTGGGGGGGTTGTACACTGAAGCACTCAGGAATATACAACCATTTAATCAACCAAAGGGCACACCCTGCAAGCTGCCCCCCAGCCATCAGCACACAGCCCCTCTCCCTCCCTGAGTCCAGGGTCCCCACCCGCCCCATCTCTCTACGTCATTGTCTCTGCCTCCATCTCTGGTGTCACTGCTTCTCTGGATAGGGTCCCGCACTCTGCTCTTCTCCCTTGATGGTACCAGGGTCCTCCACTCCTTGACACTATTCTTTTGGTATCTCATAGTGTTTCACTGCTGTTCATAAGGTTTTTCAGTAGCTGAATATTTGTAATTAGTCAGTCTCTCCTTTTTCCTAATCTGTCTTTGTTTGGAAACGTAGCTGAAATCTCTCCACCATAGGTGACCCTGCTAGTATTTAGAATATCAGTGGCTTAGCTTCAAGGATCACAGCAACATACAAACCACCACACTATGACAAACTGGCAGATGATTGGTGGCAGTATTCCTTGCCAACAGGATAATTCAAAGGTGTCAGTTTTCAGTACTTTTTATTCTCTGTCCACCTTTTACATGTATATGAGGCGATTGAAAATATCAGGACTTGGGTCAAACACACCTTTGTTCTCAAACTGTTATCATTGCTCTTTAACACTTTAAAGTGGTCTTTTGCAGCAGATGTGGCTACTGTAATCCGTCTTATTTCTTAATTGCTGCTTCCATTAATGTTGGTTGCAGATCTAAGCAAAATGAAGTTTTTGACAAGTTCAGTCTTTTCTGTATCTATCATGGTGATATTTACTCGCTCCGTTGTGAAGATGTCTTGGGGGTTGAATTTGGACAGGCTTAATTCTCAGAATTTGTTATTGTTAAGTGTCGTTGAGTTGACTCCGACCCATAGCGACCCTGTATAGGGTTTCCGAGCAGCAGCTGGTAAGCTTTAACCGCCCACCTAGCAGTTCAAACGGCTTTGCAGTCTGGTGTGTGGTAGCGTAGTGGTGACGAATCGGACTGCGAACCACAAGGTCAGCAGTTTGAAACTACCAGCTGTTCCGCGGGAGAAAGGTGAGGCTTTCTGCTGCCGTAAAGATTTACAGCCTTGGAAACCCTGTACAGGGTCGCTATGAGTCGGAACCGACTCCACGGCACATAACAACAACAACAAATTCTCAGAATAGAATGACTTTGCAAAAAAGAGGAGGCAATATAATAAATAGCACTGAGTTTAGGACAGGTTGTCCTTTAAGAAAGAGAAATAGTCCCGTTTTGCTGGAGTGGTATATGAAGATAAAGGTTTACTGACTGATAAAAACTTGAGGTTACCATCTAAACATGTACAAATTATTTAGGGTGACAGCAAAGAAGCAATTTTATGAGTGGGAAAATTACATGATATAATGCAGTGAATGTATAGTAGAAATGAATTAATCTTTTTTGGAGGGTTACTTCAATAAGCCAAGTAAAAGAAATGAAGGGACACAAAAAAGAATGTAGGCGTTGAAAGGCTAAATGGTGAGATCATTGTTGTGTGCCATTGAGTCAGTTCCGACTCTGAGAGACACTTTATAGGATTTTTGAGCATAGATGGTGGGTTTGAAATGCTGATCTTGCATTTAGTGTGGTTAGTAGCTGGTGGATTTGAATAACTGACCTTGTGGTTAGCAGTCCAGTGCTTATCCTAAAGCGCCACACCAGGGATTTATTTTACATTCACTGAGTGGATGGAGCACTTGTGACAGAGTTGATTAAGTGTAGGGCTGTTGCTGAAAGGTCTGAAGTTCAAATCTACCAGCTGTGAAATAACTATGCGGCAATCTGCTTCCATAACGATTTACAGCCTTGGAAATCCTAAGGGGCAGTTCTTCTCAGTCCTATTGGGTCACTATGAGTTGTAACCAACTAGCTGACCGTGGATTCAGTTTGGTTTTATGTTAGAGAGCCTGGGGAATCTTGGGAATGAATAGCTCTAGCAGACACACATAAGACACAAACCTGGAAGTGAAACAGAGAGGAGCAATAAGGAAGACAAAGCTATTGTTGTTAAGTGCTGGCCAGTTGGTTTCAACTCATAGCACCCTACGCACAACCTGCGCCATCCTCACAAACATTGTTATGCTTGAACCCATTGCTACTGTGCCAGTCCATCTCATTAGGGGCCTTCTTCTTTTTTGCTCACTCTCCACTTTACCAAATATGTGTCATTCTGCAGTGACTGGTCCCTTCTGATAATGTGTCCAAAATACGAAAGACAGTCTCAGCATGCTGACTTTTATGGCGCATTCTGGTTGCATGTCTTCCAACACAGATATGTTTGTTCATCTGGCAATCCGTGGTACATATAATATTCTTCTCCAATATCATAACTAAAATGCATAGTTTTTCTATGACCTTCCTTATTCATTATCCAACTTTCACATGGATATGAGGCTGTTGAAATACTATGACTTGGGTCAGGCGCACCTTAGTATTCCAACTGACATCTTTGTTTTTGAACACCTTTCAGAGGTATAGCACAGCACATTTGCCTAATGCAATACATTATATTGTTTGATATCTTGACTGCTGCTTACCTGAGTATTGATAGTGCATCCAAGCCAAATCAAATCTTTGAAAAAGCTAGAGATAGCAATTTAGGAGCATTTGATGAACACATGGGATCTTCTATTGCTCTATCCTAGGACCTATATTAACACTGTTTTCCTTTCATCTATAAATATTACTCAGTCTCTAGTCCTTCTTTCCTTTGACAGAGAACCATATTTCTTTTCACTTGAAATGCTTTTTAATGCCCCTCTGTCACTCTCGTCCCCTATACTCCATAGCCAACTGAAGAATACAAACTATCTCCACAGTTTCCCTCTTTCTTCCTTTTGTCTCCATATTTTAAAACTAGATTTCTAATTCTTACAGGGAAGCAGACACAATGAACAAAGTTTGCTGAGTTCTTCCAGTGGGGATCCCTGGTCTAAATATTTTCTGGTGTCCTCTGAAATGGTTAGAAGTAAGCTTCTGAGAGCCTTCAACATTCCCATCTTCTTCTTTTCATTTTCTTTTTGACGTTTGGTTCACAGTATTCTTTGCTTTCCAGCCTTGGTGTACTGGATTGAATGTTGTTTGTTGTTAGGTGCCATTGAATTAGAACTGACTCATAGCAACTGTATGCACAATAGAATGAAACATTGCCCAGTCCTCGGCCAACCTCACAATCGTTGCTACATTTGAGCACATTGATAACGCCACTGTGCCAACCCATCTCGCTGGCAGGGACGGGGGGGTGAGAGAGGGGGTGGGGGGCTTTCTCTTTTTATCGGACCTTCCACTTTAACAAACATGCTATCCTTCTCCAGTGACAGGTCCCTCCTGACAATATGTCCAAAGTATGAAAGATGAAGTCTGGCCATCCTAGCCTCCCAGGAGCAGTTTGGCTATACTTCTTTAGAAACAAATCTATTGGTTCTTTTGGCAGTCCATGGTACTTTCAATATTCTCTTCCAAATGCATCAATTCTTCTATAGTCTTCCTTATTCACTGTCCAGCTTTCACATGAATATGAGGTTATTGAAAATACCATGGCTTGGGTCAGGCTCACCTTAGTCCTCAAACTGACATCTTTGCTCCTCAACACTTTAAAAAGGTCTTGTGCTGCAGATTTGCCCAATGCAATAGGTCATTTGATTTCTTGACTGCTGCTTCTATGAGTGTTGATATTTGATGCAAGAAAAATGTAGTCTTTGACAACTTCAATCGCTTCTGCATTTATATGGATGTTGTTTATTGCTTCTGTGGTAAGCAATTTTGTTTTCTGTACATTAAGGTGCAACGCATACCAAAGGCTATGGTCTTTGATCTTCATCAGTAAGTATTTTAAATCCTCTTCACTTTCAGGAAGCAAGGTTGTATCATCTGCATATCACAGGTTGTTAATGAGTCTTCCTCCAATCCTGATGCCATATTTTTCTTCTCAAATTATTTGTTCAGCATACAGATTGAATAAGTCTGGTGAAAGAACACAATGCTGACACACACCTTTCCTGATTTTAAACCATTCAGTGTTCCCTTGTTCTGTTTAAACAACTGCTTATTAGTCTATGTATAGGTTCCTCATGAGCACAATTAAGTGTTCCAGAATACTCTCACTTCACAATGTTGCCCACAGCTTGTCATGATTTACACAATCAAAAGCCTTTGCATAGTCAATAAAGCACATATAAACATCTTTCTGGTATTCTCTGTTTTCAGCCAAGATCCATCTGATGTCAGCAATGATGTCCCTCATTCCACATCCTCTTTTGAAAGTGGCTTGATCCTCTAGAATTCTCTGTCAATGTATGGTTGCAGCCATTTTCTGTATTACCTTTAGTAAAACTTTTACTCGCGTGGGATATCAGTGATATTACAGTCCATTGATTTCCACATTCTGCTAGGTCACCTTTCTTTGGAATGGGCACAAATACAGATCTCTTTAATCACTTGGTCATGTAGTTGTCTTCCACATTTCTTGGCATAGATGAGTGAGTGCCTCAAATGCTGCATCACTTTGTTGAAAATTCCAATTAGTATTCCATCAGTTCTCAGTGCCTTGTTCTTTGCCAATAACTTCATTGCACCTTGAACTTCTTCCTTCATTGTTACTGGCTCTAGATCATATGCTACCCCTTGAAATGGTTTAACATCAACCATTTCCTTTTGGTATAGTGACTCTGTGTATTCCCTCCATCTTCTTTGATGCTTTTTTTTTTTTTTTCATCATTCAGTGTTTTGTCCGTAGAATACTTCAATTCTTCAAGACAAGATTTAAATTTTGTCCAGTTCCCGTCTCATTTCTAACATTTGCTTTAGCATCTCTATGCTGGAGAGCTAGTTTCAGAGTCTCTTCTGACATCCATTTTGGTCTTTTTCTTCTCTCTTGTCTTTACAATGACCTTTGCTTTCTTCCTGTATGATCTTCTTGATGTCACCCCACAACTCATCTGGTCTTCAGTCTTTAGTGTCTAATTCACCAAATCTATTCTTAAGATAAATTTCTAAATTCAGGTGTGATATATTCAAGGTTATATTTTGCCTTTCATGAACTTGTTTCAATTTTCTTCAGCTTCAGCCTGAATTTTCAAATAAGCAGTTGATGGTCTGTTCCACAGTCTGCCCTGGCCTTGTTTTGGCTGATGATATGGAGCTTCTCCACCATCTCTTTCCACAGATGTAGTCAATTTGATTTTGGTGTATTCCATCTGGTGAGATTCATGTGCATAGTCATCTTTTATGTTGTTTCAAAAAAGTATTTGCAATAAAGAATTCATTGGTCTTGCAAAATTCTATCATGTGATCTCCAGAATAATTTCTATCACCAAGGCTATATTTTCCTTCCTCTTTGTTTCCAACCTTTGCATTCCAATCACCAGTAATTATCAATACATCTCAAGTGTATGTTTGATCAATTTCAGACTGAAGCAGTTGGTAGAATTCTTCAATTTCATCCTCACTGGCTTTACTGGTTGGTGCATAAATTTGAATAATAGTGGTATTAACTGGTCTTACCTGGAGGTGTATGGATATTATCCTATCACAGACAGGATTGTCCCTCATGACTGATCTTGATATGTTGTTTGATGATGAATGCAACTCCATTCATCTTCAATTTGTCACTCCCAGCATAGTAAATCATGTAATTGTCAGAATCTTAATGGCCAATACCAGTCCATTTCAGCTCAGTAATGCCTAAGATATTGATGTCTATACTTGCCATTTCATTTTATTTTCAATTTTCCTAGATTCATACTTGGTACATTCTATGTTCCTATTACTAATGGATTTATACAGCTGTTTCTCTTCATTTTTAGTTGTTCCCCATCAGCATAATAGATGCCATCATGATCTACTCTACTTTGATAAGTTAGCTCTTCCCCATTTGCATTTTGAGTCCATTCCAAACTAAGGGGCTCATCTTCTAGCACTATATCTGACAATATTCTAGTGCTTTTCATCATGTTTCAATATTCAATAATATGGTGCTGACAGTGTTCCAATGTTATTCATAATACTTTCAGTGAGTAAACATTTGGAAGTAGTTCATCTCTCCTTTATCCTAGTCTGTCTTCATCTGCAAAGTCAGCTGAAACCTATCCATCGTGGGTGTCCCTGCTAGTATTTGAAATGCTGGTGGCATAGCTTCAAGAATCACTGCAACACACAAGCCACCACCATATGACAAACTGACAGATGAGTGGTGGCTGCATTGAATAGTGCTCACCTATTCATGTCTGTCCACAACCTCATATGACCTTATTTGGAAATAGAGTCTTTGCAGATATAATTAAATTATCAATTAAAATGAGATTATACTAGTTTAGAGTGGGCTCTAAATCCAATGATGAATGTCCTCATATGACATACACAGGGAAGAGATCATGTGATGACAGAGACAGAGATTGCAGTGATTGAGTCAAGGAACATTGTGAATGATCAAAGAAGCTTGAAGTAAGGCATTGACAGATTTCACAATTGGCTCTCAAAGACTCTAGAAAGAACCGATTCTGCTGACACCTTAATTTCAGACTTTTGTCTTCTTGAGCTGTAAAAGAATGAATTTTAGATATTTAAAACTTTTGACTTTGAGGTACTTTGTCACAACACCACTAGGAAACTAATATATTCAACAAAGGCTAGAACACTAATCCCTCTATGGGCCAAAGTATTTTAGCAACTGGCAATTTTCCAGTCTCTGCTTGCTGTATAAGATACCTGTCTTAATCCAGACAGTTGGCTAAAACCCATGGACGAGTCTTACCATAATGGCCCTGCCCACAAAAGTAAATGGCCTCTTCTAATAAAATACCATAAATTTTGTTTCTGGGTTCCCCAAGGTTTCTATTATAAGGACTTTTCATTGTAGAACATGGAAATTCTGGAATTAATGTGTCTTTCTTGAGTTTTATCAAGTAAATGTACTGCCATATATTAGCCACACTGACCAAACTCAGAAAACAGAACTGTATCTCAGTATTTTCTCATATAAAAACATTGTTTCACTAATGTTCCTGCTACAAAAATAAAACAAAACCAACAATAAAAACCTCAGAATTTTGTAAATAATGTGGATGTACTTATTTTATTTTTAATATTTTATTGTGAATTATGTGATAGTTTACATGGGAGAACATTAGCTTTACATTCATCCTATCTTATATCATTACATTGCCATGACTACAATCCCCTCCATGGATCATCAACCAACCCAAGGGTATATACCCTGCAAACCTACTCTCTGGTTGTCAGCACACAGCCCATCTCCCTCTGGGTCTAGAGTTCCCAGCCATTCCATCTCTCCATGTCATCCTCTCTGCCTCCATCTCTCGTGTCACTGTTTCTCTGGGTAGGGTCCTGCACTCTGCTTTGCTCCCTTAATGGTCCAAGAAACCTCTGCTCCTAGACTGCAAAATCAACCACTCCCCTCATTTTGTTCCAAAATGTCTACCTTTACATTTCCAACCCTCACAGTTAGTCTTGATAGCAATTATTCACTATTGTACCACAAGAATCCTATCCCCATCTCCTTTCATCAGCCCTGCCCAGACAGATTGGATACTACACAGTGGAGATTCCATCTTCCTCTGCATCCTCTGGATCTAGGCTCCCTCTTGAAAGCTTGCAAGCCTGTAATTCTTGCCTTTGTAGCCCCCCCCCCCATTTTGAGTAGCCAATGTCCAAGTTGCCCATCCCTGTCTACTCTGTGTATTCATGGGGTGGGAATGATCCTCGCTGTAAAGATGTGTTCCCTCTTTTGAGCTACTGCATCCATAGATGTACATCAAGTTCATCAAATTGTATCAGATTGCTCTTTTTTTCTTCTTTCTTCTTCTAGTTGAGCTCTCATCATTCAGCCATTGAAGCCAGGTCAAGGTGTATTATTGGTAAGTGTGGGTGTTCTTGTGCATATGCCCTCTCTTCTTATCAGCTGGATGCTTCACTCTCCACCCTAGTCCTCTGTGACTATGACATTGACTCTGGGCCCAGGAGTCCCCAGGTCTTGCCAAACTGCTGGCCAACAAGTTCTCCACCCAGGTTCACAGGAGGGTGTTATACGTGGTTGGCCTTATCTCGCAGCTTCATTGCTGTTTTCTCCTCACATCCCCTTATCAGTGACCAACATTGTCACCAGTTAGAGCACATGTCTGCTCATGTATTACCATTGAGTCTCAGTCTTGGAAGGGTGTTTGCCCTGAGGGGACCTGACTGCTTACCTTGATGTCTCCTGGGTGAGCAACTTGCTTGTTCTTGTAGTAGTCATTCCTAGTGCTTTATTGTTATGTATTTTCCCTGTGAGTTTTCCTTTCAAGAATTATCTTCTGTTCTTCTAGCTGCTCCAGGATGGTCTGCTTGTCCTTTCAAGTGGAAATTTCCCAACTCAGAAGATTCTTGATGGGGTTCAGGATTCCACCTATGGTCTTATGTAATGCAGAGGCTCCGCAGGAAGCCTCCTTCACTGGGCACGTTGTAGCCCCATTTTAGGTTTTCCAATTAATTATAGGCAGAAGGTGGACTTACAAGCTTTCTATGGTGATATTTCTGGCTATTGCTTTGTCTCCACCTCAAGTGTCTATTTGATAATGGTATG
>NW_006408655.1:4428055-4433621 GCF_000296735.1 Chrysochloris asiatica
TGTAGGAATCTGGTTTGGGATTGCATTATATGTGTGAATTGCTTTGGGCAGTATTGACATTTTCACAATGTTAAGTCTTCCTATCCAGGAGCATGGAACATTCTTCAATTTTTGTAGGTCTATTATGATTTCTTATAGTAATGTTTTGTAGTTTTCTTAGTATAGGTCCTTTGTGGATATACTTATTTTTTTTCTCTTTATGACACAAAGGCCCATATGCACTGCCTCTGTCTACAAAATCTCTTAAGTGTATTTCTTTGTAGTTCTTCCAATAACAACCACATCATTTTCTGAATATCCCTTGTGCTAATGTGATGCCAAATTCTTCAGATTTTAAGAAAAATGTGAATGGGTAAAGAGGAAAAAAGTGACCTTCCCCATCTACTTCTATTTCTTTTCCCCATGAAATGCACAGCTTTAATAAGACATACTACACGCTACCTGGAGTCCTGGTGTGGCGCTGTGGGTGAATGCACCAGACTGCAAAGTCGTTTGAATCACAACGTCGGTGGCTCAAGCTCACCAATTACTCCTTGGAAATCCTATACAGGGTCGCTATGTGTTGGAATTGACTCAATGGCACTTAACATCAACAACGTTTTATCTGAAGACACTAAGCATAAGAACTTTTCTTAGATATGTTCATTCATATTTATGACATTTTCTTCTGTTTACAATAAAACATGTGTGTAGTAATATGTAGTAGTTACCAAGAGTAATACATTTATTTTATGGTAAAATGAATAATTTAATAACCTTCCTTATTAAGCGTGCCTTTTAATAAAGCAGCTGTATACAAAAATATGCATTGTCTCTGTGTTTCTTCCAATATCTGAAGTCACTGGGTGTGCTGAGCTGGTACTGCTTGTAAGGAAGACACGACTGTCAGAAAGCAGAGAAGGCTTTCTGAGGCTCCAATAACACCCAGGCATTTGGGACATGAGGCGAGAGCTCAGAAAGCAACTGGATCTAGATGAGTTGAGAATCGGCTTTTGACGATCAGGTCATTCTGCATGTGTGACTTGCATATTTATATTATTGAGCATATGTACCATGTCCTGCAAACTGAAGCAGCTCAGAGGTGCTTTCCTCATTGCTTTTTTTTTTGAGTCCCAGGTGAAATAATGAAGAAGAAGGTATTTTATAACCTATGGCATTCTATAGGCAGTTTTGCTATGTGGCCACTATTTACCTTCAGTTCTCTTACCTATTCAAAAGCAGTTGACATGACTGGCCTATGCAGTTAATCATGACACAGCAGTTCAACTAAAGAGGCACTAACAAAGAAATACCCATGCTGTGGTGCACCACTCAGCTCACTACTTCAGGATAAGGCACTCAGGCACCCAACTGCTGAATCCCTCTCCAGGAATTGCACATGGTGGAAAGATTGCACAAAAACTGCACATTCCCTGGAGCAATGTGTTTACAAAGAATGGCCAGAGCAGGACAACAAAGACCTGACTCCTTGCCCCAGTTGTGGATAACTTTGGGGAAACTTCTAATTTCATAACTTTTGGGGATAGGCTAAAATTCCCTTTTCAATGGCATCACTCTATTACAGATCAAATTCTGTCCCCACAAAACATGTATTGAAATCCTCGTACCTATACTTGTAAGTAGAGGCCCTGGTTGGTGCAAATGGTTAATATGCTGAAGTGTTCATGGAAAAGTTTACCCAAAGACACTGTGGAAGAAAAGTCTGGTAATTCACTTCCCAAAAATTCAGCCTTAGAAAACCTTATGAAACTTAGTTCTACTGTGATCAACATGGGTTCACCATGAGTTGGAATTGACTCGAAGGCAACTAGTTATAACTATAAATATGGTCCTATTTGGTATAAGGTTTTCTTTGTTAGGTTGACTAGGTCATCAGAGTTGTTTTTGTTTGCCATAGAGTTGGTTTTGACTCATAGCGACCCTTTATAGGGTTTCCAAGGCTGTAAATCCTTACGGGAGCAGAAAGCCTCATCTTTCTCCCACAGAAAAGCTGGTAGTTTCGAACTGCTGACCTTGTGGTTCACAGCCCGATTCGTAACCACTACGCTACCAGAGCTCCTTGGTCATCAGAGTAGGCTGGGTTCTAAATCTAATCACTTCTAAGTTATAAAAGGAGCAGAATGGACACAGAGACACACAGTGGGAAGAGGAAGACAGATGATGGAAACAAATGCATCTATAAAGATTACTGGCAGTTACTAGTGGTGGTGGTGTGCCTGGGAGTAAGTTCTTACTCATAACAACCTTACATAGGGTTTCTGAGGTTTCTGCTCTTTACAGGAGTAGAAAGTCACATCTTTCTCCTGAAGAACTGCTGGTAGTTTCAAACTGCTGACCTTGAGGTTAGCAGCCCAACTTTAACCACTATGCTACCAGAGCTCCTTTGGCAGCTACTAGATGCTGAAATAGTCAAGTAGGAAGCCCCTATTCTTAGAACCAAACCCTGAATTCAAACTTGTTGCCTCCTGAACGGTGAGAAAACAAATTTCTATTCTTTAAGGCTGTTGACTTGTGATACTTGTTACAATCACACTCGTTTGCCAAGACACTTTCCCTCTGTCAGTCTTCTTCCCCAACTCCCTTACTAGTGTTAGTTTGGGGCGCATTGCCTAAAATGTAATCATTGCTTCAGGAATTTGTGTCTTTTAAAATGTCTCCAGGTCATCTGGATGGTCGTGAAACAGTGAAGACTGCTGGGGTAGTCTCTGGCTCAGACAATAACAGTTGCAGCAAAGTTGTAACAACAACAACATGTGTCTGTCTCATGCGATTGGGCCTTATGTAGATGTGCTCTGAGTAGATCACCTGACAAACAAGCGTAGATGATAATAATAATAATAATATTTAATTCTAGGAAGATGTAAGAGGGATTTAGGTGGGTATCTTAAGAGACAGTATGAAGGGAATTACATAGAATGAAAACATCTATATTTACTGTTGTTTAGTGTTGCGGAGTCAGTTCTGACTCATAGCAACTCTGTCCAGGGTTTCTGAAAAGTGACTGGTGGGTTTGAACAACCTACCTTGTGGTTCAAGCCAACCTTGTGGTGCATTGCAGTATATATTGTTAAGGCAGTTCCAAAATTGGCCTATTAGCTCATCAGTGTTGTCAGAGTTCTGGGGCAGTTTCTCTGAGGTCCTTTGTTTTTTCCTCTTGATTTCTAAAATGGCTGCAGCAGCTTCAAGTATCATGTTCTCAAAGGAAATGTTTAAAAGCAGAAAATGAGAGCAGAGCAAGCCTTCCTAATATATGTCTCTTGAAAGAAGAAACCTTTCTCCCAGAACTCCCCAGCAGCTCCCACTGCTCCAACACTGGGACATCTGACTATTCTGAGCTGCTCAAGAGGCTAAAAAGTAAGCGTGGGACACTTTCAGCATCTGAGGAAAACCACAGAGGATGTCATTCAAGGAAAGCTGGGTATGGCTGCTGTGTAGGCAACCAACATTTGTCTGTAACAGAAGAAATCCTAAAAAGATAATGTAAAACAGTCTAACAAATTGGAAATTAAGACGCATGTTCCTAAAGTTAGATTTCTTCTGGATCAGGAAGAAATAAAAAATGGGAAATTTTGTAAGATGACCATCACTTACTTCATCATTTTGTTTTCATTTTCTATTCATTTATTCCTTCATTGTATGGCTGCTTGGTATTTTATTATCTGGCTTCTTTAATTGTGGTGGTGGTGGTGATGTGCCGTGCAGTTGGTTCTGACTCATAATGACCCTGCGTAGTGTTTCCGAAGTTGTAAATCTTTATGGGAGCAGGAAGCCTCATCTTTCTCGAACCAAATGGATGGTAGTTTCTACCTGCTGACCATGAGATTAGCAGTCAAACTCTTAACCACTTCGCTACCAGAGATCTTCTGATAGTATGTTTAATGTATTTGAATATATTCTTTCAGATGTTCAAATGGATGCACTTAAACACTATACAAATCTTCCTGAGAATAGCTTTGGCCATATCTCACATTTCTTGGCATGTGATACTCTCATTATCACTCCTTTCATAATTAGTCATGATAATTGTGTGATTTATTTCCTTTATAGCCCAAGAGTAACCAGACTATTCTGCTTTTTTTTTTTTTTAACTTCCAAGAAAATGAACACTTTTGATTATTTTCTTCTTTAAAATTACCTTGTAGTTAGAAAATGTGATTCTGGATACAAAAAATATTCTAATTTTTCCCTGCTTTGATAATTTTGTAGGAAAACACCACACACACATGTTGTTGTTAAGTGCCATCAAGTCAGTTTTGACTCACAGTGACTCTGTATAGGGTTTCCAAGGAGCAGCTGGTGAGTTTGAACCACTGACCCTGAGGTTCAAACCATCCTTGCCATCCAAACCACACATGCACTTAGAGTTTGGGAGAAGACTTTTTCTAAATGCTTTACATTATACGGTTTCATAATATATGAGAGGACTACAAAAAGTTCCTGAAAAAATTGAATTAAGAGATAATAGAATATTTCCACAAACTTTGTCAAGCCCTTTCCTTAGACTTACTATCAGTTTATTCAAGCCATAAACATAATTAAAAGGTTAAAAATAGTAACTAGGAGTGTAGAGTAACTAAAATCTTTGTAGATTCCTGTTTTCTATTATCTCTCTGTGGTTGTGTGTCATGGAGTTGGTCCCACCTCAGAGCTACACTGCATAGGGTTTCCAAGGCTGTAAATCGTTATGGGAACAGAAAACCTCATCTTTCTCTCACAGAAAAGCTGGTAGTTTCGAACTGCTGACCTTGAGGCTAACAGCCTGACTTATAACCACTATGCTATCAGAGCTGAACTGCTATCATTTTACAGCAAATAGTGACCAATTGTTTTAGGTCAACGAGGAGAAACTGTTTAAATGCAATGTCTTAGATTTCATATGGGAGGTGACTATTTCAGGGAGAGGCACACTGCTATGAAAATCTTATCTTGCCCTGCTCAAGTACTTAGAAGATTTGGGAACTCTTTCTTTCTACATAAAACAGCCTTCCAAAAGAACCTGTTGAATTAGCCAGAGAAACAGTTCTAAGTCTTAAGTAGAATTGTATGGGGCAGGACTCTGTCAGGATCAATAAAGAATAGTTATCTACTTTGTTACCCAGTAATCCAAATCCATTTAAGAGCTTTAAATTGCTGAATTCAGATTTTTTTACCTTTAAGGCTTTTAAAAATGACTGCCTGCTTCTATAATCAGAAAAGAGCTGAAATATCAGAGCTAGTCTTTTGTAATAGTTTTTCACTTGTTTTAGAAGAAAATAAAATAAAAAAAAAACCCAGCTAAGTATTTATAAATTTCCTATGTATATGGAAATAGTTCATATTTTATTTATCAGTGTAATTCAATCCCAGGCCATTGTAATTTGTAACTACAAAGAAGATCACAGTTAATATTTTTTGTGACTTTTATTTGACTTAAATATTTTAAATATATAAGCAATTAATATAGAGACTAATTAAATTAAGGGTATTTTATAAAACACCCTATGACATTTGCTTCAAATTGTTTTAAGCAATAAAATATTACCGTGTTGTTGTTGTAAAGTACTGTCAAGTCAGTTCTGACTCATCG
>NW_006408655.1:4433816-4435461 GCF_000296735.1 Chrysochloris asiatica
TATTTTACAGCTCTCTGTGAGTCTCTGTAATTGCATTCTCCTTTCTACCTTCTCAAAGGTAACTTTTTATAATTTTAATATACATATATCTTTGTTGTTGGTAGTAAGCGCTGCTGAGTTGCTTCTGACTCATAGAGACCCTATATAGGGTTGCCAAGGAGCGGCTGGTGAATTTGAACCACCGACCTCCCAGTTCAAATTGACATTGCAGTCCAGTGCTTATCCTTCAGCGTCACACATCTGATATTATTATTCATATAAGTAGCGTGATTTTTGCTGGCTGTATAATGAATCTGTAAGACTTACATAAATGGATATTTGTAAATTTAATTCTTCATTTACCTGCTGTACAGTGTTCCATTATATGATAGAAAACAATGGCGTCATTCACATTCCTGTTTTTGGTAATCTAATTTTTCTCTATAACAAATAGTCATTGTACCCATGTCTGAGGCTTTCTCTGTAGTGTATGCCAACAAATGGACTAACTGGAATGGCAAGGGGCACAAACACCTTCTGTTTACTGGCTCTTTCTAATTTGGTCTTCACAGAAGTTATAAAATTCTGACATTTCCTCCAGCACTGTCTAAAAATTCCTACTTTCCCACAACCTGATCCTCATTTGTTTTTATAGATTTTTTGAAAAATTACCATTAAGGTGGTTATAAAATTATATTTTCTTGCATAAATTTCCAGTGATGTCAAGCTTCTGTTGGGTTCTTTTTCTTTTTCTTCTCAATTCTCATTTCTTTGTATATTTTGGGTACTAAGATTTATCACAGTAGGTGTTAAGTTAGTGCTAACTGTTAAATCAAAGACCACTCTTCAAGGCTCCCTGGGTGGGGAGGTAGGAGGATGGACCACTGTGTTACTTGCAATCAGAGGAACCCATCCTGGGCTTTCTGCCTGCGATCTGTCTCCCAGAACACCTCTCCATTCAAGTTGTTGTTGTCTAAGTGCCTTCAAGTTGGTTACGACTCAACGACACTGTCTAGGGTTTCCAAGAAGTGGCTGGTGTCTTTGAACCACCAACCTGTGGTTAGCAGTCCAGTTCTTATTCTACAGCCATTCAGTGGTGAACAGGAAGAAGACTACTTGGTGGGGAAAGGCCAGGGAAATAATGTTGGTCTGGAAGTAATAACACAGTTATTCCTCAATATCCAAGGGGGAGTGGTTCAAGGCTCCCCCACCCTGCCCCCTTGTACACAGAAGAATAATTGTATATTACTTTATTCCCAACCCTGCCACCTACCAAAATTTTCAGATGCTCAAGTCCCTGTGTAAAATGGCATAATATTTGCATATCATCTATGAACACCCTCTGTATATTTTACATTTATTTGATATGGCTTTTCTTGCCAAAGTTTTCTTAACTCTCTCAAAATGATTGGGTGGGACCTGGTAAATAGGATTACATACTGCTAGGGTTAAAAGAAGCCATCTCAGAAGAAAGAATAAAAGAAACCAGGGCTATCAAGAAATAAGAGCTGTGCCCCTCTGACACTGAAACTCAAAGAGAACACATAAGCAGGCATATAAGCTTGCTGATGACCACATTGGTCTACTGGTGAGTGGAAGAAAGGAAAAGGTAGCAATGAAGAAATGGGCTGAGTTCAACCATGTCCCATAGACTCCTGTTGACTTG
>NW_006408655.1:4437849-4438981 GCF_000296735.1 Chrysochloris asiatica
AACAACAAATACATATATACACACACACACTTACACATATATATACACACATATTTTTCTCAAGCATAAACATTTGTTTTTTACGTTAAGATCTTTTACATACTTGGACCTGATTTTTTATACTACTAAGAGTGCTGGTGTGATGCTGTAGAATAAGCTCTGGACTGCTAAATTCAAGGTCAGTAGTTCAAAACCATCTGCTGCTCTCAGAAACCCTACACAGGGTTGCCAAAAGTGGGAACTGACTTGAAGTCACACAACAATAACAACATGAGGTATAAATTTAAATTTATTTTATTTTTTAGTATGGAAACCAATTCTTCTAGATCATTTTTTATGTGAGTCATGATATTCCAAATGATTTCTTAGACCAACTTTGTCATATACCAATTTTTAGGCCTTTTTTTTTTTTTTTTCTGTTTTGTATCTTTGGTTTATTTTCAATATCACTGTCTCTTAAAAGTTTTGAATTATATCAAGTCTTAATTTCTTATAATGCAAATCCTACCATACTATTGTTCTGCATATTTTCTTGGCACACAGCTTCTACTAGCCTGAGATCAGAAGAAGCCTAGATAGTGTCCAACTATTGCTATTGACTGTTCTGAATGGGATCACAACAGAAGATCCTGAACAGATTGGGAGGAAAGTGGAGAACAAAATAAATGATCATAAAAAAGACCATATTTAACTGGTCTGATAGAGGCTACTAGAACTCCTGAGACTCTGGCCTGTAAACACACTTTAAGTCTGGAACTGAACCCACTCAAGGAGATCACCTTTATGCCAAACAATTGTTGTTATGTGCCACAGAGTCGGTTCCGATTCATAGCGACCCTGTATAGGGTTTCCAAGGCATTAAATCTTTGGGAGCAGAAAGTCTCATCTTTTTCCTGTGAAGCGGCTAGAGGGCTTAAACAATGGACCTTGCACTTTGCTATCCAGGGCTTATCGTATGGAAACACTGTACTCCCCATACCAAACAATATTGTTATTGCTACTAATGCTGTTGTATCAGCTCCAACTTATTGAGAACTGGTATATGATTTCCAAGGAGCAGGTGGTGGGGATGAACTGCTGATCTTGTGGTTTTCAGTCCAGTGCTGATCCTATGGTGCCACACCAGGTCCAC
>NW_006408655.1:4440957-4441925 GCF_000296735.1 Chrysochloris asiatica
AAGTAGGTAGGATTATATGAAAAAAAATGTGATTGGAGGAAGACTCATTAACAATCTGTGATATGTATATAATATAACTTTGCATGGAAGCAATGAGGAGTTAAATTACTTACTTATGAAGATCAAAGATCACAGCCTTCAGAATGGGTTAGCTCACAATGTACAGAAAACAAACATCCTCATCACTGGAGCAATAATCAACATTCGTATAAATGGAGAAAAGATTGAAGTTGTCAAAGACTTCATTTTGCTTGGATCAACCATCAACAGTCATGGCAGCAGCAGTCAGGAAATCAAACAACATATTTCATTAGGCAAATCTGCTGTGCAAGACCTCTTTTAAAGTGTTCAAGGACAAAGATACCAGTTTGAGGACTGAGGTGCACCTGACCCAAGCTATGGTCTTTTCAGTAACCTCATATGCATGCAAAAGTTTGACAGTGATTAAGAAAGACCATAGAAGATTTGATGCATCTGAGTGATGGTGTTGGAAGAGAACATTAAAAGCACCATGGACTTCCAAAAGAACAAACCAATCTGTGTTAAAGAGGTACAGCCAAAATGTTCCTTGGAAGCAGGATGACCAGACTTGATCTCTCATACTTTAGACGTGTTATCAGGAGGGATCAGTTCCTGGAGAAGAACATTATGTTTGGTAAACTAGAGGGTTAGAGAAAAAGAGGAAGAGCCTCAACGAGATGGACTGGCATAATAGCAACAGCAGCAACTGGCTCAGTCAGAGCAATGATTGCAGATTGTGAGGTTGGCCCAGGACTGGGCAGTGTTTCTTTCTCTTGTGCATAGGGTCGCTATGTGTTGGTACCAATCTGATGGCAACTAAGTGTGGCGCTGTAGGTTAATGTGCTAGACTGTGAAGTCATTTGAACTGTAAGGCCGGCAGTTCAACCTCACAAGTTGATCCTTGAAAAGTCTATACAGGGTCGCTATGGGTAAGGAACTCTGGTAGC
>NW_006408655.1:4442949-4443878 GCF_000296735.1 Chrysochloris asiatica
GTAAAAGACTACGAAAAAGAACTCATACTAAAAGGGTGGAGGGGTGATTCTTCATTGGTTACCAGTATATGAGGGGTAAGGGGAGGGGAGGGAGAGGAAGGTGTAGTACACAATAGGGAATAGACACAGGATAGTTTAGGTGCTGGGAAGGGGAGCAATACACAAGAAGGCGGAAGGGAATGGAAGAACAAGATGGATGGGAGAACAGTTAGGCAGGTATTCATGGCCTAAGTGGGACAGAGGTAAAGAATGGTGTATGCACAACCTTGGAACAACAGGGTTCTGGGATATAGGGTTTGAGGCATCGTTTGAATGGGTAAAAGGGGGGAAATAATGTTAATATGCTTGGCTGTCTTTTGAACCTTGGTTTCCCTCGCATACCATTATCAAATAGATACTTGAGAGGGATAGAAAAGAATAGCCAGAAATATCACCATAGAAAGCTTGTAACTGATTAGAATACCTACAACAGGGCTACAACTTGCCCAGTAAAGGAGGCTTCCTGTGGAGAGTCTGCACTGCATAAGACCATAGGTAGAATCCTGAACCCCATCCAGAATCTTCTGAGGTAGGAAATCTCCACTTGAAAGGACAAGCAGATCTGCTGGAGCAGCTAGAAGAACAGAAGATACTTCTTGAAAGAAAGACTGACAGGAAAAATAAAAAGCAATAATGACAGTCTGCCTGACTACTACAAGAACAAGCAAGTTGCTTGAAAGGGAGCCATCAAGGCAAGTGATCGGGTCCCCTCAAGGCAAACCCCCTTCCAAGATTAAGACTCAAGGGCAATACATGAGAAGGTATGTAGTCTGACCACGCTGGTCACGATAAGGGAAAGTGAGGTAAAAATAGCAATGAAGCTGTGAGTTAAGTCCTACCATGTTTAAGAGATTCCTATGAACCCGGTGAAGATCTGGTTGGCCAGCAGT
>NW_006408655.1:4444783-4446058 GCF_000296735.1 Chrysochloris asiatica
CAATAAAACACTTAAAAAATAAATAATAATTGAAAAAAGAAGAGAAAGAGCATGAGTGAAGCATGAGATCTCTACCTAGAAAAACAGCAGTTTGCAAGAGACAACAGCAAAAGGCAATGACAAGAGGTGATGGCAGAGTCTGTGGCATGTTTTGGGCTTTAGACCAATGGACTAAGTAAAGATGAATGCCTATGAGCAGGAGACTGGCTTGAAGAATATGCCCATTGGGCATTCACACACTGCCTGAAAGAATTTTGTAACACAGGCTCCTTGAGCAGGGCAGAGGCCAAGGGACCACATGGCTGAGAAGCTGAAAATAAGAATGGGGCGTGCCTGCAGTTTGGCAGACAAAAGTCCTTCCAAACTAGAAAAGTGCTGCATCCTGATTGATTTTGATTCCTGAACTGTACCCTATTTACTTTCCTAATTAATCATGAGTATTTTAACCCATTAATCATGAGTATTTTTGTGAGTTCTGTGTGGCCATTGCAATGGATTATTGAACTCAGATATTAAGTAGAACATTCTGTGGAAGGAATGGTTGGTGCCAGAATAGGGTAAAGAAGGTTGTAGGGTAGAAGCATATTTGACCTCCATTTCATAGAAATCAAGCTTGGGCTGATTGTGAGTTTGATTCAGACATGGTCCCCACATGGTTTCTGTGTTGGTGTCAGAAGTGGTATTCATTACAAGAGTTTCAGACTCATGGAAGCTTGGAATTTTGTAAGAGGAAGAACCAAGGAATATAGAAAGTAAAACTTTAGATTTTTAGATTGTTAGCTTGGATTGTGTTGCCAATGTAATGGCTAAAAGAATTCCTTAGTTCTGGTGTGGCACTGTGTGTTAATGCACTGGACTGCAAAGTTGGTTTGAGCTACAATGTTGGTGGTTCAAGCTCACCAGTTACTCCTAGGAAAACAACAACAATAGCTGAAAAGAAATGTAAGAGATAAAATGATTAAACTAAAGGGAGAAGGGGAGGAGCAACTATGGAATTGCTTAGAATGGATGTCATGCAGCATGCAAGGTTTACTGGATCCACCCTGTCATATGCCTAAGACCATATAAATTTGTTCTTCTTAAGTGCCATCAAGTCAGTACAGAATCATAGTGACCCTATGTACAACAGAACATACACTTCACAGTCTTGGGACAACCTCACAATTGTTGCAACACTTGAGCCCATTGATGTTGCCACTTTGCCAATCCATCTCACTGGGGGTCTTCCTCTTTTTCTCTGACCCTCCACCTTACCAAACATGAGATCCTTCTCCA
>NW_006408655.1:4447008-4448277 GCF_000296735.1 Chrysochloris asiatica
CCTTATAGATGTTGGTTTCTCCTACCTACTGTTGGCCTTCAGCCTAAAATAGACATACATGTGTGATGAAAATTAATATTGCATTATGATTACATACAGTTTGTAAGCCTACTTTCAGTGGATAATTGATTGGATTTGCTAAAATGGGAGTTAGTATTTGTTCAGAAATATGCTTTCTGTTTTAAGTCTTTGTAGAATATGGAGCCTTTGATGGAATCCTGAGTACCACCCAGAACTTTCAGAGTTGTTAAATTTGCATTTGAAAAGACAGGAAGACTCATGGAGAAATGCAGAGAGAACAGGAGATTTATGATGGAAAGGGAACTGTAAGAAAAAGAAACTTGATTGTTGATGACCAGGGGTGTACTTACTCTCAGAATGAGGGGAACAAGGGAGAATCTCCACTGAATAGATTCCTCCTTTCCAAAAGGTCTGGTGAAGAGAGGGTGGGACATGATGTTGATATAATTTTATATTTCTATAGGGAGTAATTGTTAGCAAGCTTAATTGTTATTCCCAAAACTATAATTGTAGCAGATGTATAACTGAAAAGGAGGGTGTTAATTCTTTATTTATGAAAGACAATGACTAAAAAAGCCAGGGAGTGGTCTGTGGTGCCTTGACTTTACTTGATATGGCTTTTCCATACAAGGCTTTCTTAATTA
Source organism: Chrysochloris asiatica (assembly GCF_000296735.1). Lineage (NCBI taxonomy): Eukaryota > Metazoa > Chordata > Mammalia > Afrosoricida > Chrysochloridae > Chrysochloris > Chrysochloris asiatica. The sequence goes on from NW_006408655.1 coordinate 4,447,674, forward strand.
TTACCAAGTGATTGGGTGGGACCAGGCAAATAATGTACACAGGACTCTAAAACTAGGATTGGTCTGTTTTGCCCTCCAGTTAGGCTTAAGAAACAGAGATGGCCAGCAGCACATCAAAAAAATAATATGTCATGACCAAGTAGGATTCATATCAGGGATGCAAGGATGGTTCAACATTAGAAAAACAATCAATGCAATGCACCATATACATAAGAAAAAGGAGAGGAATCACAAGATCATATCAATCATTGCAGAAAAAACATTTGACAAAATCCAACATCCATTCCTGATAAAAACACTCATCAAAGTAGGAAATGAAGGAAAATTCCTCAACATAATTAAAAGCATATATACAAAACCAACAACATACATTACTCTCAATGGTGAGGAACTTAAAGCATTCCCTCTGCAAACAGGAACCAGACAAGGATGCCCTTTGTCACCACTCCTATTCAATATTGTTCTGGAAGTCTTAGCCAGAGCTATGCAGCAAGACAGGGAAATTAAAGGCATTCAAATTGGCAAAGAGGAAGTAAAACACTCTGTATTTGAAGATGATACGATTTTATACATAGACAACTCCAAAGACTCAGTAAAAAAGCTA
>NW_006408655.1:4451454-4463267 GCF_000296735.1 Chrysochloris asiatica
TTACAAGCTTTCAAGAGGGAGCCTAGTTCCAGACGGAGCGGGGGAAGGGAGAATCTCCACTGAATGATTTCCAACCTGTTGGGACAGGGCTAATGAAAGGAGATGGGGATAAGACGTGTGCAGTACAATAGTGAATAATTGCTATCAGGATTGACTGTGAAGGTTGGAAATGTAAAGGTAGATGTTTTGTTAAGAAGGGGAGTGGTAGACTTTGCAGTTCAGGAGTGGGGGGCCCTGGGTCCATCAAGGGAGAAGAGAGAAGTGAGGGACCCTACCCAGAGAAGCAGTGATGCCAGAAATGGAGGCAGAGATGATGACATGGACAGATGAAGTGGCTGGGGACACTGGACTCAGTCAGGGAGGGAGAGGGGCTGTGTTCTGATGGCCAGGGGGCATCCCTGTGGGGTGTACCCTTTGGTTAGTTGATGATGTATGGAGGGGACTGTAACCATGGCAATAAAACGAAATATGATAGGATGAATGTAAAACTGATGTTCTCCCATGTAAACCCATATAATTCATAATAAAAACTTAATAAAAGAGAAAGAAACAGATGAAAAATCTGAGGACCATCAAGAAGGACAAGTATGAGTGAAGTATGAAATCTCTACCTCGAGAAATGGCAACTGGCAAGAAGCGATGTCAGAGGCTGTGACATGGAAAGACAGAGTAGCTTTGGGCTCTAGATCCATGGATTAAATAATGCTGACTGCCTATGGGCAGGAGACCGGCTTGAAGAATGTGGCCTTTGGGAATTTACAGACTGCCTGAAAGACTTATGTAACACATGCACCTTGAGCAGGGCAGAGGCCAAGGGACCACATGGCTGAGAGGCTGAAAACAAGAGTGAGGCATGCCTGCAGTATGGCAGACAAGAGGCTTTCCTGACTAGAGAATTGATGCAACCTAAGTTGGTTTGTCCTGAATTGTACCCTGTTCACTTCATTAATAAACACCATAATCATTAGTATTTTTGAGTTGTATGTGGCCAGTGCAGTGGATTACTGAACTCAAATGTGAAGCTGAAAGTATTGTGGGAGGAATGGTTGGTGTCAAAGTAGGGTAAAGAAGGTTGTAGTGTACAAGCATATCTGACCTCCTTTTCAGGAACCGGCCTTGAGCTGATTTAAAATTGGATTCTTTTTCCCCTTGTGAAACCAGGGGAAGTCAGACATGGTTCCCATATGGTTTTTACACTATCTAAAAATTATTGCTATGAAACCATAGAATCCTTTTATTAAGTAAAAATGTCAAAAAGTGAAACTATTATTTCTCAACATATTCTCAGTTGAAACACTTGGGAAGGCAGTGTTTCCATCTCTTTAAAACTTCCCCAATGAACTCTGCACTCTGAGTTACACAACATTAAAATAAGTTTGGGCATCCTTGAAGATTCAAATTGTGTACCTTTTTAAATGTTCTTTGAGTTTGGGGAACACAAAGCTTTCGAAAGGGGAAACATCAAGGCTGGAGGATAGGGGACATAAGGTTTCTCAGCAAAATTCTCAAAAGACAGCTCTGAGATCCTTGAAGAATTAGCAGGTCCATTGTCATGATGGAAAATTTCCTCAGGGCTAGTTTTCTGGTCTTTTGCTCACAAATGCAGTTTTCAATTTAATTAAAACTTCTTCTGAATAAATCCTTCTGATCTTCCTATTTCAATAAAAGAATCTATCAAGATTGAAGAAACAAAGGACCCTAGGATCATCAAGGGAGAAGAGCACAAGCAGAATGCGAGACCTTATCCAGAGAAGCAGTGACACTAGAGATGGAGGCAGAGATGGGGACAGGGAGAGAGGGAGCAGCTGAGGACTCTAGATCCATGGGAAGAGTGGGACTAAGAGCTGGCGGCCAGAAGCAGACTTGTAGAATGTGCCCTTAGGTGATGTAAATTATTATATATGGCTGAGTGTTTTTTTAAAAAAGCTAGAGTAAATAAAAACACTGGTAACTGATGGTATATGGAGGGGATTATAATTATTATAATGAAACAATATAATGTTGTTGAATGCGACAACAACAATGAAACAAGGTGTATGATTTGTTGAATGTAAAACTGATGATCTGCCCTGTAAACTTTTGGTCAATCCACAATAAAAACCTTAAAAAAAAAAAAAAAAAAGAATCTATCAAGATTGAAAGAATCATTCTACCTCTTTGGAATACCCAAACCCGACACTATAACCTTCTGGGAACTGATGGAATAGAAATTGAAATCTTTCAACAAATTGATGCAGCACATGAGGCACTTTTTGATTTATTAATTCCAAGAAATTTGGAAGACAACTATTTGGCCAACTGACTGGAAGAGATCCATCTTTGTGTCCATTCTTAAGATAGGTGACCCAATGGAATTCAGAAATTATCGAACAATATTATTAATATCACATGTAAGTCAAATTTTGCTGAAGATAGTTAAAAAATGGCTGCAACAGTACAACGGATAGGGAATTGCCAGAGGTTCAAGTCAGAGTCAGACAAGGATATAGGACTAGGATGGATCTTGGCTGAGAGAATAACAGAAAGCTGTTTACCTGTACATTATAAGGAGCTCTGGTAGCGTAGTAGTTACGAATTGGGATGCTAAGCTCAGGGTCAGCAATTCAAAACTACCAGCTGTTCCATGGGAGAAAGATGAGGCTTTCTGCTCCCATAAAGATTTACAGCTTCGGAAATCCTGTACAGGGTTGCTATGAGTCGGAACCGACTCCACGGTATATAACCATCATAAGCAATTTACACTTGTTTCCTTTATCAACATTTTTTTTTTTAATCTTCCTCTAGTAGAGTTCTGATCATCAAGGCATCATCAAAGCTAGGTCAAATGAGAACTATCTGCAAGTTTGGGCATTTTTGTGTGTCTCCCCTCATTGCATATCAGCTGGATGCTTCACTCTCACCTCTAGCCCTCCATGACCATATCTTTGTACATGGGCCCAGGAGTCCCCAGGGCTCACCACAGTTCAGATCAACCAGCCCTTCCTCTTCTCTCTCTAATCTCCAGGTCAACAGGAGTCTATGGAATATGGTCAAACTCAGCCTGTATCTTCATTGCTGCTTTCCCCCCAACTTCCATTCACCAGTAGACCAATGTGGTCACCAGCAAGTTTACATGCCTGTTTGTGTATTCCCTTTGAATTTCAGTCTTAGAAGGGGGTTTGTCCTTAATGGCTCCCCAGTGAACAGCTTGCTTTTTCTTGTAGTAGCCAATCAGACTGTGGTGTTGTTGTTTTTTTCCTGCTGGGCTTTCTTTCAAGAAGTATCTTCTGTTCCTTTAGCTGCTCCAGGCTGGTCTGCGTGTCATTTCAAGGGGGAATATCCCACCTCAGAGGGTTCTGGATGGGAAGCAGAATTCCACCTAAGGTCTTATATACTACAAAGGCCCTACAAGAACCCTCTTTCATAGGGCAAGTTCTAGCACCCCTTTTAGGTATTCCAATCAGTTATAGGCTGAAGAATGGCTTATAAGATTTCTATAATCATTGTTCCCAATATTCCTTTCTCAATCAAGTGTCTAATTTACAATAGTAGGCAAGGGGTACCAATATTCATAAGATAGTCAAGCATCTTAACATTGTTTTCCCTCTTTTACCCATTCAGACTATGCCTCAATCCCTGTATCACAGAGCCCTGTTGTTACAAGGTTGTGTATACATCGCTATTTCCCTCTGTCTCATTTATCCCATGCAAACCTGCCTCAGTTTCCCCCTATCTACCTTGTTCTCCAATCTCCCTCTCCCTTCTTGTGTATTGCCCTCACCAACACTGGAACTATGATGTGTCTGTCCCCTACTCTGTGCTCTACCGTCCCCTCCCTCCCACCCCTGGTAACCAACAAAGAAATTTTTTTTTTCCCTTTTAGTATGGGTATCTTTTCTTAAGCTTTTACAATAATGGCCTTACACAATATTTTTCCTTTTGTGACTAATTTCACTCAGCATATTTTAATACACTTTTGAGACAAATTTTTTTTTCTTCAATAATGTTGAATAATATCTCCCTGCTAAGTAAATTTATATTCTCCTGATTTTCACTAGATTGCTCATCTTTTCACATGTTTATTAGAATTTCTGTTAATAAGCTATTCTAGTATTGCTAAGAAGTACATTCTAATTTTGGAATTAGAATATAATTCCAAAATAAGTACAACTGGATTGCTTCTTTAAAGTGGGGAGGTGAGATCTAATTTCTCATACTTTGGACATGCCAGGAGGGGTCAGTCCTGGAGATGGACTTCCTGCTTGTAAAGTGGAGGGCCAGCGCAAAATAGGAAGATTCTCAATCAGAAGTATTAACACTGTATTACTCAATGGGCTCAAACATGGCAACAATTGTGTGCATGGAGTAGGACTGGGAAGTATTTCATTTTGTTATACATAGTGTTGCTGCTACCATTTGGCAGTACCTAATAACAAGAACAAGAGTATATTTAACACAAACTATAAATTTATGATGCATTTTATTGTAGATAATTTGAATTTACTTTGTCACTATTTAAAAATTTGCTTCTGTATTCATGTGAGATTAATGTATAAATTTTGTTTCTAATAATGATCTTTTTCTGTTTTCAAATTTTGGCATTAAGCTATTGTCATATAAAAATAAGTTGGGGCGGGCTTGAGAGGGATGAGCAACTTATACATTGGCTACCTAAAATGGGGTGGGGTGGGGGTTGCTCTAAAGGTACGGAGTGGCTGGCTTACAAGATTTCAAGAGGGAATTTAGTTTCAGAGTGTGCAGGAGAAGGTAGAATTCCCACTGAATAGTTTTCATTTTGTATAGATGGGTCTGGTGAGAGGAGAAGGGGATAAGATTCTTACGATTCAATAGTAATTGTCATCATGACTAATTTCAATTGTCACAACTTTAAAGGTAGAAGTTTTATAATAAAAAGGGGGGAGTAGTTAATCTTAAAGTCCAGAAACAGAGGACCCTAGAACCATCAAGGGAGAAGAGCATTAGCAGAATGTGGAACTCTCTCCAGAGAAGCACTGATTCCAGAGATGGAGGCAAAAATGATAACATTTTTGATAGAGCAGTTGAGGACTCTAGACTCATGGAAAGTGATAGGCTGTGTGCTGGTGGTCAGTAGGCAGGCTTGCAGAATGTACCCTTGGATTGTTTAAATGATTATGCATTCCTGAGTGTTTTTGTGTACATTAAAAACAACAACAACAGAGGTAATAGAAGTAAATATTGTTGAATGATGATGCAGGGAGGGGATTGTAATCATTAAAATATGATATAAACATGAGAGGGTGAGTGCAAAATGATGTTCTCCCATGTGAACTATCACTCAGTGCACAATAAATGGTTTTAAAAAGTATATCAAAAGGGCAACATTTTCCTAAGGACAAAGTTGAGAAAGTATGGGAAGGTGGGTGGAATGCAAACAGTAGTCTCTGGGAGGAAACAGGGTAACCGTTGTTTCATGGAGAGAATTGTCATCATTAAGCATAAACAAAGCATATGATTTGCTGAATGTAAAGTTGATGACCTTGTCTGTAAACCTCCACTCAATTCACAATACAAAGTTTAAAAGTTGTACAACATTCTTTTCTTTTTTTTTTCTGAAGTTGTTTAGTTAATATACAAAAAATAGGTTAGTTAAACAGATGTTTAAAATTATCCTTTAATACCACCTAGTCATGGTAGTATTTTGTAGATAATTTTGACCAAGACAAGTTGGTCTGCTAAACATACGTTGAGCAGTTTGAAACTACCATCCACGGTAGAAAGGTGAAGCTTTCTGAGCCAGAAAAGATTTACAAACCTGGAAACCCTATATAGGGTCACTATGAGTCAGAACCGACTCAATGACACACATCCACCGTGAAATGTTGACTTTTAATTCAAGTTTTATAAATGGTCATATACCTATTTGAGCTTGCTATTTCTTCTAGAAAACCTCTGCAAATCTATATTTTCTTAAGAATTTAAATCATTTTATCCAAGATTTAAAATGTATGGGCATAAAATTTTTCATAGTATTTTCTTATGAGTTTAAACTTTCAGTTTTATCATACAAAAATATGTTACTGTTTCTATAAGTGTCTTCTTTTTCTTTAACTATCTTAATCTCTCTTAGTCTTCTCATGTATTATCCATCACATCTTATTTTTTAAACCAAGCTTCAGTTTTGTTGCTCATTCTGTATTTATTTCTATTATACACACACAGGCAGAGGACCAAGCTTCCCTTCTCCTGAGGATCAGTGCTGCAGCTTTTTTCTTAAGATCATGAACTGTAAACTTTTGAAAATTTCACATTCTGTTGTGTATCATGTAAAAAGGAATAAAAATCAAGCCTCCTTTCTTTCAGATACCATCAAGTACTCCATAATCACTTTAAATGGCTGAGTGGCTTGGATTCCAGGTTTATACAAACCGACACTTAAGTCCCGGTACATTAGGCTTAAAGGTTTCCTCTCCTCACAAATGCATGAACACATGGTGCAGAGCTTTCTCAGAATGAAAATGGCACACAAACTGGCCTAAATAATATCTAGCAAATGCTCCAGAACTCAAAAATCAGTGACAGAAACAATATCCCTGTGGCATGCATTCTGATGGAATAACTTGGAATCTGACTCTTTTCCTTAGAGTTGTTGTTGCCATGTAATTGATTCTGACTCATGACAACCCCATAGGGTTTTCAATTGGCAAAAAAATTGCAATTGCCAGTCCTGTCTTTCCAGGCATTTCTGTGGTCAAACATTTAATCATTTGTATCACCCAAGGATATCTCTTTAGAGCATCTCCTTAGAGCAGCCAGGAAGAAGAAAGGGCACGTTTGGACTGAAACAGTTAAGCAACTGGTTATTATTCCATACTTTCTCATCCCATACTTTCTCATTTTAGTTTTTCCACATTCTAGCAATGTTAACAAATCCTTTTGAGGTATTTGTTGTTGTTAAGTGCAGTTGAGTTGGTTCCAGCTCAAAGCAAATCTGTATAGGATTTCCAAGGAATGGCTGGTTATCTTGAACTGCTGATGTTGTGGTTTAAACCAGCCTTGCAGTCCAGTGCATTTATCTGCAGCACCACATCGGCATGGAACACATATAGATCGATATTCAAGGAATCAGTGAGATGAAATGGACTGGTATTGGCCATTATAAATCTGACAATCATATTAATTATTATGTGAGGAATAACAAATTGAAGAGGAATGGTGTTGCATTCATAATCAAAAAGTACATTTCAAGATATCTCTTGAAGTATAATACTGTCTATGACAGGATAATATTTACACAAGGAATACCACTACTTTTTCAAATTTACACACTAACTCTAAAGCTCATTGTTGTCAGAAGTGCCATCAAGTCAGTTCTGACTCATAGCAACCCTGTGTAGAGTTTCCAAGGAGCAGCTGGTGGGTTTGAACCACCAACCTTGTGGTTAGCAGTCCAGTGCTGATCATACAGTACTACACCAGGACTATAACACAAAGCTAAATATGGAGCTTTTCCACTGTCTCTTCCCACAGAGGTAGTCAATTTGATTTCTTTATATTCTATCTGGTGGGGTCCATGCATACAGTCATCTTTTATGTTGTTTAAAAAAGTTATTTGTAATGAATAAGTCATTGGTCTTGCAAGATTCTATCTTACGATTAGCATTGTTGTTATCACCAAGGCCATATTTTTAAATTACTGATCATTCCTCTTTGTTTCCAATCTTTGTATCCCAAACACCAGTAATTATCAATAGATCATGATCACATGTTTGATCAAAGCTTAGGAAATTGGGAGGTGGGGCTTGATGGTGGATAGGGAAAAAGTGCAGTGAGGATCTCTGTCAGCAATAACACAGACTACTGGATGGAGCAGGTTCAGGGGACAGTTCCAGAACTCGGAACCACATATATAGGAATATTTTAAAAGTTTGAAGGCTTATAGCTAGTGAAATTTGTAGCAGAAGCAAGAAATCATATGCTTTTGAATCCACTGGGCTCAGCGGATCCCAAAGCAAACAACTTAGGTGAGACCGAGTAAGGGAAGGATCAGAAACACCATGGACTGATGCTTGATGGAACCTCAGAGAAAAAGATGTGGACATTCTTTTTTTTTGTATTTGTTTATTGGTCTTTTGCTGTCTGTGCATCTCCATTCTGGTGACTAGAGGGGGTGCCTGAGCTACCCACCCCCACCCCACCCCCAGAGGATTCCACTACACATGCACACAGATCTTCTCAAAATTTAAAGAGACAGTTTCCACTTAAAACCAAACAGCAGTGCAAAACAGCCACAGCCTGCCCTGAATTGATTATCACTAGGAAAAAGCCCAGAATGGGGGTTGTGGAGTGGGAGAGACAGACAAAAAATGAAACAGGCCAAAAATTAAATCCTGAGTTATGTCATAATGGCCAACAGTGGCATCTTAACATTTCTCTGGTGGCCTTGAAAGCAAGAATCTGAAAGAGGATATTAAATTCATTCTCATATTAGGCTGTCCTGGTTTGGCACTGATGGCTAATGCACACAAAATCATTTGAACTGCAAAATCATTTGAACTACAAGGTCAGTGGTTCATGCTCACTACCTGCCCCTTGGAAACCCTATACAGGGTTTTCAAGTAGATGGGTCAGCATCTACTTAATGTCACTTAACAACAATTTAACAACGTATTAGGCTACAGATTTTTTTTCTCTTCTTTGTTTTCTGCAATTATAGGCTATAGTATCCAATCTGTCTTTTTTGCTGTTGCTGTTTTGTTTTTTGGGCTCCTCTTTACCTTCAGGGGACCTTTCTCTCCCTATATTACCAAAGAAGAGACAGAAATTGTGGTCATATAGTCAAGCTACAATCACACCCTATAAAATCCCATCATCCAGGCAAGAACCAACACCAGATGCCATACGCCATGTAGCAGCCAACACCTGCAACAATTATTCTTAGTCGAGTAATAAGAAAGTGAAAAGGGCAGCCCACATCTACCTGGAGGCAATCATAAAGCATAAAACATACCAAAACACACACTCATTTAAGTATTAAGGCCACAGCTAAATACTGAATATGCCCAAGAAACAGACAGCCATATCAGCACATGTCTAGAAACAAAATAAAGTGACTGAGACAAATGATCTTCAGGTAGCCCTACACTCTATACTGGAAGGAGGGCAGGCTTTGGAAACACCTGAGAAGGAATTCAGAAAAATGATTATAAAATGTATCAAAACACTTTACAATGGAGTTGAGAAAAATAAGGAATTAAAGAAAGCACTACAGGAACAATCAAATAAGATAGATACAGCATTGGAAACAAGTCAAAACCTACAGAAAGAGGTTCAAATGATCAATAATAGAATATCAGAAATAGGCAATACACTGAAAGGGCAAAGGAGTAGATTGGAAGAGATGGAAGTCAGAACTAGTGAGCTGGAAGACAAACCTCTCAATACTACTAAGATTGCATTCAAGCAGAAAATAGGATTAAAAAAAAAAAAAAAGGAAGAAAGTCTAAGACTCATGTTGGACAACATGAAGTAAAATAACATAAGTATTACCAGCATTTCAGAAAAGGAAGAATCACACAAGTCTACAGAGGAGATAGTTGAAGAGATGCTGGAAGAAAAGTTTCCTAACATCCTGAAAAGTGAAAAGATAAGCATTCAAAAAGCTCAATGAAGAGACAATGACATGGAGAGATGGAGCAGCTGAGGACTTTAGACCCAGAAGGGAGAGGGGCTGTGTGCTGATGACTGGGGGAACAGGCTTGCAGGGTATACCCTTTGGTTGGTTGATGATGTATGGAGGGGAATGTAACCATGGCAATGAAACGATATACAATAGGTTGAATGTAAAACTAATGTTCTCCCATGTAAACTATCACATAATTCACAATAAAACATTAAACAAACAAAAAAAAAGAAGAAAGAAAGAAAGAAAGAAGAAGAAGAAGAAAAGAAGAAGAAGCTTAATGAATCCAGGAAGGATAGAACCCAAAATAAAATCACTAAGACATATCATAATCAAGCTCTACAAAATCAACATTAAGGAGAGAATCCTGAAAGCAACTAGGGAAAAAAGAAGTGTTACATACAAAGGCAAACAAGTCAGATTAAGCTTTGATCTCTCATCAGAAACCATGCAGGCAAAAAGGCTAATGGGATACATAAATAAAATCCTGGAAGAAAAAACCTGCCAACCAAGAATCGTCTACCCAGTAAAGCTGTCAATCAAATACAATGGTGTAATCAAAACATCCCAGGATAAACAGACGTTAAGGAATTTTGCCAAAGCCAAACCTGCACTGCAAAACATCCTAAAGGGAATTCTTTGGATTGAGAACCAACAAGAAAAGACAACAATGAGAGACTGACATATGTGGTAACACCACCTGGAACTCAATCAATAAATGGAAGAGTTGAGAACAAAACAAAACTATAAAAGCAAATTCAGAGGATCCGGGAGGTCAGTCTATGATCAAAACAATTACAATATGAAAGAAGGTAAAAACATTGGAACAGAGAGACAAGTGGTGACAAGGTCAGGTGGATTACAGGATAAAATAGATTGTATTAAATGGAGGGAAAAGTTAATGTAATATAAGGTAATCTCAAAGAAAATTAACACTTCACAAGATACCAAGAAAATGAAATTCCAAGAAGAACATGGAAACATTTAAACTATGAGGAAACTGACAAGAAAAAAACACAAAAAACATGAACTTAGCACAGGAATACATGCAGAACAAAGAAAGCATCAACACCACACACACAAAAAAAAATGATCATAGCAATAAATCTATACCTATTGATAATCACACTGAATGTAAATGGATTAAGTACATCAGTTAAAAGAAATAGTGGCAGAATACATAAGAAATTAAGATCCTTCCAAATGCTGTCTGCAAGAGATATACCTTACACACAAAACCAAAACAGACTAGAAGTCAAAGTTTGGGAAAAAAATATGCCAAGCTATTTGCAATAAAAAATGAGCAGGAGTGGCAACACTAATCTCTGATAAAATAAACTTTAAGGCAAAAACCAGATTAATAGATAAAGATTGACATTATCTCATGATTAGAGGGACAATTGAACAAGATGACATAACCATAATAAATATCTATGCTCCCAATGAAAGAGATCCAAAATATATAAAGCAAATTCTAATACATTTGAAGAAAGAAATAGATGAATCTACAATAATAGTGGGTAATTTTAATACACCACTTTAGAAAATGGACAGAACAACCAGAAAGAAACTCGACAAAGACACAGAGGAACTAAACAACATAATCAGCCAACTGGACCTCATAGATGTGTACAGAGCATTCAACCCAACAACAGCAAAATACAGTCTTTTCCAGTGTGCATGGAACATTCTCCAGAATAGACCATGTTTTAGGCCACAAAACAAGCCTCTATAAATTTACAAACATCAAAATTACAAAGCAAATTCTCAGATCACCATGCTATTAAATTAGAAATCAACTATAGGAAGACCAAGGAAATAAAGTCAAATACATGGAAACTGAATAATACCCTGCTGAAAAGCGATTGGGCAGTAGAAGAAATAAAACATGAATTCACAAAGTTCCTAGAAACAAATGAGAATGAAAACACAACATACCATGATCTTTTGGACATGGCAAAAGTAGTTCTGATAGGACAGTTTAGAGCAATAAATGCACACATCCAAAAAGAAGAAAGAACCCAAATCGACATATTAACACAACATCTCCAACAACTAGAAACAGCCCAGCAAAGTAAACCTACAGTAAACAGAAGAGAGACTATAGTAAAGATTAGAGCAGAAATAAATGAGATAGAAAACAGAAAAACTATAGTAAGAATCAACAGGACAA
>NW_006408655.1:4464162-4465325 GCF_000296735.1 Chrysochloris asiatica
CCTTACATTGCCATGGTTACAATCCCCTCCATGCATCATCAACCGACCAAAGAGTATAACCTGCAAGCCTGCCCCCTGGTAGTCAGCACACAGCCCCTCTCCCTCTCTGGGTCTAGAGTCCCCAGCTGCTCCATCTCGCCACGTCATCTCTGCCTTCATCTCTGGTGTCACTGTTTCTCTGGGTAGGTCCCTCACTCCTCTCTTCTCCCTTCAAGGACACAGGGTCCCCACTCCTGGACTGCAAAGTCCACCACTCCCCTCCTTTTGCTACAAAATGTCTATAATTATTCACTATTGTACCACATGAGTGCTATCCACATCTCCTTTCATCGGCCCCATCCAGACAGATGGTATACTACTCAGTAGAGATTCTACCTTCCTTCATGCCTTCTGGATCTATGCTCCCTCTTTAAAGCTTGTAAGACAGTCACTTCTTGCCTTTGTAGTCCCCCCATTTTCAGTAGCCAATATCCAAGTTGTCCACCACTGTCTATCCTGTGTATCGAGGGGGTGAGAATGATCCTCGCTGTAAAGATTTGTTTCGTCTTTTGAGCTACTGCATCCATAGGTGTAGGTCAAGTTCATCAAATTGTATCAGATTACTCTTTTTTTACTCTTCTTTCTTCTTCTAGTTGAGTTTTTATCATCCAGCCATTGAAGCCATGCCAAGTGGGTATTATCTACAAATATGGATGCTCTGGTGCATATGCCCTCTCTTCTTATCAGCTGAATGCTTCACTCTCCATGATTCACTAGTGAGTAATTGTTATCATGACTAATTGTGACTGTCACAATTGCAAAGGTAGAAGTTTTGTAATAAAAATGGGGGTGGGGATAGTTAATCTTACAGTCCAGAAACAAAGGACCTTATGTCTATCAAGGGAGAAGAACATAATCAGAATGCAAGACCTTATCCAGAGAAGCAGCGGTACCAGAAATGGCAGCAGAGATGGGGACATGGAGAGAGGGAGCAGTTGAGGACTCTAGATTCATGGGAAGAGAGGGACTAAGAGATGGCCGCCCGGAGGCAGACTTGCAGAATGTGCCCTTTGGTTGTTGAAATGATTATATGTTCCTGAGTGTTTCTGTGTACATCCCCAAACAGCAACCACAAAAAATAAAAACTAAGGGAATAGAAGCAAATACTGTTGAATGATGATGCA
>NW_006408655.1:4466549-4467407 GCF_000296735.1 Chrysochloris asiatica
TAAATCTGTGTTGGAAGAAGTAGAGTCAGAATGCTCCTTAGAAATCAGGTGGCCAGGCTTCATATCTCATGCATCAGGCATTTTATCAGAAGGGACCATTCTCTGGAAAAGGACATCTTGCTTAGTAAAGTGGAGGATCAGTAAAATTGAGGAAGCCCCCAATGACATGGATTGGCACTTGGCAACACGAATGGGCTTAAGTGTAACAGTGATTGTCAGGATGGATGGCGCAGCACAGGGCAATGTTTCCTTCTGTTGTGGACAGGGTTGCTATGAGTCAGAACCAACTTGATGGCACCTAACAACAACAACAATTCACACAACCTTGTTTTTCTTCAATACTTACAGTGAACTAGGACTTGTACCTTTAATACCAACAGTTCTTGACAATATGCTCTCCCTTACAATATTTGAACATTGACCAATTCTTCTAAGTACAATTACTCTGTGTAATTCTCTGATACATTATTTGATTTCTTCAGTGCTGCTTCAAAGAAAGTTGATAGTTATTGTTGTTATTAAGTGCCGTCGAGTCAATTCCAACCCATAGCGACCCTGTATAGGGTTTCCAAAGAGCGACCGGTGAGCTTGAACCACCGACCTTGCAGTTCAAATGACTTTTCAGTCTGACGTATTAGCCCACAGCCCACCAGGACAGCAAAATGAAGTCTTTAGATCACCAGGACAGCAAAATGAAGTCTTTGATAACTTCAAACTTTTCTCCCTTTATCATGAAGTTATTTACTGGTCCAATAGTAAGGATTTTTGTTTTCATTTCACTGAGTTGAAACCCACATTGAAGGCTGTGGTCTTTCCTCTTTATCAGTAAGTATTTTAAGTCCTCTTCACTTTTAGGAA
>NW_006408655.1:4469292-4470667 GCF_000296735.1 Chrysochloris asiatica
TCAACCCCAGACCTTGTTTTGGTACTTTTCCACTGTTTCTTCTCAAATGTGTGGTCAATTGGATTTCTGTGTATTCTATCTGGTGAGGGCCATGTATATAGTTGTCTTTTATACTGTTTAAAAAAGGTATTTACAATGAATAGGTCTTGAAAAATTTTATCATGTGAGCCTCAGCATTGCTGCTATCACCAAGGCCATATTTTCTAACTAATGATCCTTCCTCTTTGTTTCTCACCTTTGCATTCCAATCACCAGTAATTCTTCAGTATTGTACCCTGAGGTTTGACTATCATCTCCAGTTCTTTCAGTTTGAGAAATGCTGGCCACATTCTTCCCTTTTGGTTTTACTAATTCCATCTCTTTGCTCATTTCATTATAATATTTACCTTTGTCTTCTTGAGCTGTCCTTGAAGTTTTCTGTTCAGTTCTTTTACTTAATAATTTCTTCCAGTAGCTTTAACTTCGATATGCTCAGGATCAAGTTTCAATTTATTCTGAAATCCATTTTAATTTTTTTCTTTCTTTCCTTTTTAATGACCTTTTGCTTTCTTCTTGTATGATGTTCTTGATTTCACCCCATAACTCCTCTGTTCTATTGTCTTTAATGTCTAATATATTAAATTTGTTCTTGAGGTGGTCTCTAAATCACTCAAGGTCATATTTTGACTCTCATAGACTTGCTTTAATTTTCTTCAGCTTCCACCTTAACTTTCATATGAACAATGAATGTTCATTTCCACAGTTGGCCCTTGGCCTTGTTTTGGCTGATAATATTTGTTACATTGTAGTGGAGTTCATTCCTGTGTATTTCATCTGGTGAAATCCACATGTACAGTCAACATTCATGTTGTTATAAAAAGGTAATTGCAATTAATAAGTCACTGGTCTTGAAAAATTCTATCAAGAGGTGGGGCTTAATGGTGGATAGGGTAGAGATGCAGTGAATATCTTCATTAGCAATACCACAGAATACCAGACAAAGCAACTCCAGGGGAGAGCTACAAAACTCTGAACCACATACGTAGGAATATTAAAAAGTTTGAAGGCTTATAGCTAGTGGAAATTGTAGTGGAAGAAAGAAATCTTGTACTTTAGAATATGCCAGGCTCAGCGGCCTGGAGATGACAAAATGGGCAAGACCAGTGGTATGATCAAAACATTCCAGGATAAACAGAAGCTGAGGGATTTTGCCAAAACTGGAGAGGATAGTCAAACCCTGCACTACAAAACATCCTAAAGGGAGTTCTGTGGACTGGGAACCAACAAGAACAGACAACAGCCAGAGATTGACAAACCTGGCAGCACTTTCCAGAACTAAACTGACAAATGGAAGAGTCAAGAACAGAACAAAACTATAAGAACAAACTCAAAGAAT
>NW_006408655.1:4472037-4480365 GCF_000296735.1 Chrysochloris asiatica
AACCTAACAAAAGAAAAGAGGAAAAAGACACAAATAACATGCATTAGAAACCACATGGGCGATGTCACAGTGGAAACCAAAAGGATAATAACAGAATACTATGAAGAGTTATACGCCAACAAATTTGAAACTTAGAAGAGATGGAAAAACACGATCTACCTAAACTTACACAGAGTGAAGTAGAAAAACTGAACAGACCCATAACAAAAGGAGAAATTGATCCAGTCATCAAAAAACTCCCAACCAAAAGAAGTCCAGCCCTAGATGACTTCACTAGCGAATTCTACCAAAATTCAGGGAAGAGTTGTCGCCTATTCTACTTAAATTATTCCAGAATATAGAGGAGGATGGAAAACTTCCTAAGACATTTTATGAAGCAAGCATAACCCTCATACCAAAACCAAGAAAGGATGTCACTAAGAAAGAAAATTATAGACCAATATCCTGCATGCACATAGGTGCAAAATTTCTCAACAAAATCCAGAAGCTCATGAAAGTGATAATACATCATGATCAAGTGGGATTCATATCAGGGATGCAAGAATGGTTCAACATTAGAAAAACAATCAATGAAATCCATCACATAAATAAGAAAAAAGAAAAGAAGTACATAACCGTGTTGATTGAGGTAGAAAGGCATTTGACAAAATCTAACATTCATTTCTGATACAAACACTCAACAAAGTAGGAACTGATGGGAAATTCTTCGACAAAATCAAATGCACATATACAAAACCAACAGCCTACATTACTCTCAATGGAGAGAAATGGAAAGCCTTCCCTCTGTGAACAGGAAACAGACAAGAATGCCCTTTGTCACCATTCCTTTTCAACATTATGCTGAAAGTCTTAGCAAGAGCTTTACGGCAAGACAAGAAAATTAAAGGCATCCAAATTGGCAAAGAGGAAGTAAAATTCTCTCTGTTTGCAGACAATATGATCCTATACATAGAAAACCCCAAAGACTTAGCAAAAAAGCTACTAGTCCTCATTGGAAGATTCAGCAAAGGATTGGCAGGATATAAGATCAACATACAAAAATCAGTTGGATTCCTCTATACCAACAATGACAACGCTGAAAAAGATATTAGGCAAGCAATAGCATTTACAGTGGCCACCTAAGGATGAAATATCTGGGAATAAATGTAACCAGAGAGACAAAAGACCTATAAAAAGACAACTACAAAACACTACTACAAGAAACCAAAAGAGACCTACAAAAATGGAAGAATGTACCATGCTCCTGGATAGGAAGACATAACATTATGAAAATGTCAATACTGCCCAAAGCAATTTACACATATAATGCAACTCCAATCCAGATTACAATAACATTCTTCAAAGAGATGGAAAAAAAAGTTACAAACTTTATATAGAAAGGAAAGTGACCCAGGATAAGCAAAGAACTGCTTAAGAATAAGATTAAGGTAAGAAACCTCTCACTCCCCAATTTCAAAATCTATTACTTGGCTACAGTGGTCAAAACAGCTTGGTAGTGGTACAATGAAAGATACGTTGATCAATGGAATAGAATTGAGGATCCAGAAATTAACCCATCCACATACAGCCAACTGATTTTCGACAAAGTGCCTAAATATATTGCATAGGGCGGTGATAGTCTCTTCAACAGATGGTGCTGGCAGAACTGAAAAGTGATATGCAAAAGACTGAAACAAGACATTTACCTCATGCCTTATACAAAAACCAACTCTGCATGAATTAAAGACCTAAATGTGAATTCCAGAGTTATGAAGACCATCAATGAAAACATAGGGACAGATGTGAGGGCTCTAATTCAGGGCATACACAGACTACCACACATTTTGAAAACTTCACAAACAAAAGTAGACAAAATAGATAATTGGAACATATTAAAAATTAAAAATTTATGTGCATCAAAAGACTGCACCAAAAGAGTAAAAAGGGAACCCACAGAATGGGAAGAAATCTTTTGCAATGACACATCAGAACAAGGGACTCATTTCTAAAATATACAGGAAACTACAACACCTCTACAAGAAAAGGACAAATAAACCAATTAAAAAATGTGCACAGTACATGAACAGACACTTAACTAAGAAGGAGATCTGGACAGGCAACAAACATTTGAAGAAATGTTCATGATAACTAGCTATTAGAGAGATGCAAATCAATACAACAATGAGATATCATCTCACACCAGCAATAACAGCAAAGATCAAAAAGTAGAGGACAATAAATGCTGGTGAGGATGTGTAGAGACTGGGAAGCTCCTGCATTGCTGGCGGGATTGCAAAATGGTCTAATCTCTCTGGAAAACAATATGGTACTTCTTCAGAAGGTTGATCCAAGAATTCCTCTACTTGGTATTTACCCACAGGAAATACAAGCCATAACACAAGTAGATATAAGCACACTAATGTTCATAGCAGCACTATTTACAGTGGCAAAAAGATGGAGACAGCCTAAGTGCCGATCAAGAGAAAAATGGATAAGCAAACTGTGGTATGTATACACAATGGAAGGTTATGCTACCTTGAAGAACAACAAGGAAGCTGTAAGCTACCACATAACATTGAATAACCTTGAGAACATTATGTTCAGTGAAATGAGTCATAAAAGGAGAAATACTGCATAGGACCACTATTGTAAAAAAAATATGAAAAAGAACCAAACTAAAGTGGGGAGGGGGAATTCTTTGCTGGTTACTAGGATGTGGGAGTTGGTGTAAAGGGAGGGGATTGGAAGGTGGAGCACAGGGTAGGGAATAGACAAAGGATAGTTTGGGTGCTAGGGAGGGGGGCAATGCACAAGAAAGGAAAGGGGAATGGAAGAACAAGGCAGATGGGAAAACAATTTGGCAGGTTTGCATGGACTAAGTGGATCAGAGGTAAATAATGATGTATGCACAACCTTGGAACAACACGGATTTGGGATACAGGGATTGATACTGGGTTGGAATGGGCAAAAGGGGTAAATAACATTAAGATGCTTGGCTGTCTTTTGAATCTTGGTTTCCCTTGCATACCATTATCAAATAGACACTTGAGGGAGAGAGAAAGGAATAGTCAGAAATATCACCATAGAAAGCTTGTAAGTCTGTCTTCTGCCTATAACTGATTGGAATATCTAAAATGTGGTTATAACGTGCCCAGTGAAGGAGGCTTCATACAGAGCCTCAGCATTACATAAGACCATAGGTGGAATCCTGAACCCCATCCAGAATCTACTGAGGCGGGAAATTTCCACTGGAAAGGACAAGCAGACCAGCCTGGAGCAACTAGAACAGAAGATACTTCTTGAAAGAAAGATTGACAGGAAAAATACAAAACAGTAAGGGCATTCGTACTGACTACTACAAGAACAAGCAAGTTTCTTCTACAGCAGACATCAAGGCAAGTGGTCAGGTCCTCTCAGGGCAAACTCCCTTCCAAGAGTAAAACACAATGGAAATTCACGAGCAGACATGCGCTGTGACTTGTTACCACGTTGGTCATGGATAAGGGGAAGTGAGGGGAAAACAGCAATGAATCTGTGAGCTAAGCCCTACTACAGTCAATATACTCCTGTGAACCCGGGTGGAAACCTGGTTGGACAGTGATATGGCAAGACCTGGGGACTTCTGGGCCCAGTCAGTAACATAGCCTTTCATTTCTGGTGACTTCCATTCTTCCTAGATTCATACTTCATATGTTCCAAGTTCTGATTATTAACAGATATTTGCAGCTTTTTTTTTTTTTTTTTTTTGCCCCTCTCATTTTGAGTTGTGTCCCATAAGCAAATGAAGGTCCCAAAAGCTGTGCTTCATCTGCATAATTTAGGTCAACTCTGAAAATGTAGCTCTTCTCTGATTGCATTTTGATTGCCTTCTAACTTGAAGAGCTCATCTTCCAGCATGATATCAGACAATGATCTACTGTTCATAAGGTTCTTAGTGATTAACCCTTCAGAAGTGATCCATCTCTTCTTCCTTGTTTGTCTTAATCTAGATCCTCAGACAAAACCCACCCAACATGGTGACCTGCTTATATTTAAATCTCCTGAGGCAGAGCTTCCAGCATCTTGGCAACATGCAAGTCACCATAATATGGAAAATTGAAAGATGAGTCAATTATAGTATATTTTGTTGTAATTATTATTTGTACATTTTTCATACCCACTACACTGGGAGCTCCTGACATACTGAAAGCTTGTCTTGTTAAATATTGTATCTTTAGTGCCAAATGCAAGGAATACATAAACTAGATGCTCTAAATATTTTGAATAAAAAATCAAATTAATACTTTGAAAATATTAATCTGGTGGAATTACTTGTCCTGAGGAAATTACAAGGTAGCAAGATTGGGCCATAATTGTTGGTTTAAAAATCATTACAATATGAAGAAATGTGATAGGAAAGAGTGATTAGAAATTACACTTAAGGTTAAATAAATTTAGACTTCTAACTTTGGTTCCTGGGGTTTCTGTAGAATCAAATCTTAAGTTTAATTCATATCCTTGTTGTTGTGTTGTTATGTGACATTGAGTCAGTTCCAACTCATGTAGTATTTCCAAAGAGTAGCTGGTGGGTTTGAACAGCTGACCTTGGGGTTCATAGTCTAGTGCCACACCTGGAATTCATATATTTCTCCCTTTTAAATCGTGTCCTTCCATAAATTTCTGTAACCGGAAATAAGTTGATATGTCTCTGATCTTTAAAACCTAAAGCCCATAAACCACACTCACTGCTGTAGAGTTGATTCCAACTCATACCTACCCTAAAGGACAGAACAGAACTGCCTCATAGGGTGCCAAAGTTATAACTTTACAGAAGCAGACTGCCACATCTTTCTCTTGTGGAGCAGAACACCACCAACTTTTCAGTTAACAGCCAACCACTTTTCCCAATGTGCCACTAGGATGCATCTTAACCTATAAAACACAGATGCTCTGGAATGTATATCGGGGGTCGGGTGGGGGACATTGGGGAGAGCAGGCATGCTGGTGTATGGCCATACCAACTTGAGGCAAGAATTAAACAACAAGAAAACACTCTAGAAGAAAACACTCAAGAAGTTCAATACTACTTCTGAAGATAATATGTGTTCAAATTTTTTCTTTTGGGTATATTCACCTCAAGGGTACTTAAAATTACTCATTGAGAACTTACTCTTTTCTTGTCAACCTAACTGTGTGGGGAAACACAATACTTCATAAACTGAAAGTACTTTCTCTACCTTTGTATTGCTGACCATATTCCATTCATTTCCAAGTCTGCTTAAAAACTTCTAATTGAAGTGATATCATTCTGGAATATTTTATTTTTCAAGGTTTTTTCCTTAAAAAAAAAATTTTTTTTTTTTTTTTGCTTAACAACTCAAGTGTGTGTAAAACCCATAGCCAGACTACAAAGTTATAGTCACTGTAGTGTTGCAACGTAACTGTCATACTAGACAAGTCAAGTGGGAGTCTGGACTTTCAAAGACGTGAACTGAGGCTCCATGCATGAACCCCTGAGGGTTGTCATTGAGGTTTCCTTTGGGGTTTGCTCCAGAACCTCCTCAGGGATTACAGATTTGTTGTCTTGCATGTATTTGGTCTCCTGGAGATAACCAGATACAGTCATGCACCATATAGTGTCCATTCCAACTGCAAATACTTTTGTGATCTCATTCACCACAGAGCCTACAATATTAAAAACTTGAGGTCCACACAATTGTTCATAATAACAAAACTTTGTAACATGCATCCAAAAATTTCATTATTATTGGTCTATTATTATGTTAAAGATGTTTTAATGTATCTGGACTTGCTTATTTAATGTTTTTTTATACATAGACAGGCACACTATCTACTAAGACAAACATCTAAGTAACTGACTTTAGGGATGAATGGTACCTGACTGTTCTGATTTACATACAAATCCTACTTAAAGACAGATTTAGGAATGGAACTTCTTCCTAGTCCAGAAACTGCCTGTATATAATATGATGTTTGCACAACATCCAAATCATATACACCCAATTTCACAGAATGTATCTTGGACAGTAAGGGATGGATGACTCCAAAACTACATGTTCCACATACTGTCCACATTTATTTTGAAGATAGAGCTGATCAAATTAGCCGATGGGTTGGAAGTAAGTGAGAGAGAGAGAAAGATTCTCAAGAATTCCTCCAAGATTACTGACCTGAGCAGCCGGATTACTAAAGCCAGTCTTTCTGAGATGGGGAAGAGTAAGAGAACCAAGCTTGGAAGACAGAGTGAGTGAAATTGAGGAGTTTGGTTTTAGACATGTGAAGTTTTTGATGCTTCTTAGACATCCAGACACAGGAATTAAAGAAGTAGTTGAATAATTCAGTCTGAAGTTCAGAAAAGAATTTTGGGGTTGGGATACAAATTTAAAAGTTATCGGAAATGTGGATGTCACCTAAAGGTATGAGATAAGTCACGATCACTCAAAAAGTGACAATAGAGACATGTGTAGGAGGCAGGACAGAGTCCTGGAGAAGTCTGATGTTATTGAGAGGAGGAGAGACCCAGAATGTAACTACTGACTTATGACCAGTGTAGTTAGAGGAGAGCCAAGAGAAAAAAGCCAATAGGAAAGCCAAATGAAGGTGGTTTCAAGAAAGGAAGGAGTAAAAGTTTAAATGTAATGAGACCAGTAACTGATCATTGAATAGGACAACAGAGAAAACATTAGAGACCTTGACAGCTTTAATAAAATTGTGAATTGTGAATTTGATTGAAGGGGGCTCCAATAAGCTAAGAAGAGAGGCAATGGGATGTTTTTAAGAGAGTTCTGTTCAGGGGCTTTGCTGAAACGGAAGCAGAGGAATGGGGAGATAGTAAGGTGAGTATGTAGGTTCAAGCAAATGTTGCTTATTCCAAAGACTGTGTTGATGAATCTATGTTCATTAGCATGGTCTATTAATAGGATAACTTACAGATATTTTCATTTTTATTAGATGTAAGGTCTCTCATATTATTAAGTTGATTTTGGTTTTCTGGATTCAAGTAGCATTCAACCTTATTAGAAAATGCTGTGATGTTTGAAAATTATCTCTGAGAGATCTCAAAATCTTACTAAACAGAAAGAAGACAAGATATTTATTATAAAAGGAAATAAAAAATCTATTTTGTTTGTTTAAAAATGTACAGCAAAGAATCTCTAACTTTTAGGATCTTATATTCTTCAATGGAGTATCAAACATCCCCTTGATATAATTAATGTTTTCTATTTTGACCCAGCACCAGAATCATTGGGATCAGGTACATGGAACTTGACAGGTTCAAGAAAGATTGGGATACATCTGCTCACACTTCCAGTGGATGCAACTCGGAAGATAGCTCTGAAAATGGGCCATACAGGCCAAACAACAAGCAGTCCACTGAGCAATGGGAAGTCAGGAGTTCAGAAGCAGATGATGAACCAGAAATTCAATGGGTGTTAGAACAAGAAGACCAAGTTAACCAAGCCAGTTCTGGACAAAAGAGCACTGGATACTAGAAGGTACACTCAAAGGGTCAGATAAAGATAATGTTTTCAAGAAAACAAATGCTGATGAGGATGTGGAGACTGGAACCATCATACACTCCTGGCGGAACTGTGAAATGGTGAAACCACTGCGGAAAACAATATCACACTTCCTCAAAAGTTAGAAATACAAATACCATATGACTCAGCCTTCCTTTTACTTGGTATATATCCTAGAGAATTGAAAGTCATGACACAGATAGATATATGCGTATCCATGTTCATTGCAGCACTATGCACAACAGCAAAAAGATGGAAACAACCTAAATTCCCATCAATGGAAAACTGGATAAACAAACTCTAGTACATACACACAATGGAGTACTATGCAAGTTAAAGGATATTGATGAATCTGCAAAACATGGATAAACCTGGAGGATATTATGCTGAATGAAATTAATCAAGTTCACAAATGGACAAATATTTTATGAAACTATTATTTTTTTTAAAGTTAAGAAAGGGTTTTCATACAAAAAGAAACATTTTTTTGCTGGTTAACAGGGATAGAAAAGAAGGCAGGATAATTCACTGGCTAGAGGAAAGATATATGCTAACTTGGGTGAAGGAGAAAGCAATATACATACAATAAGATGGAGACTGGCAAAAAAAGTGATGAAAGTAGGAGAAGATACAAGGAGGAGTGCAAGAGATAAAGGCAACAAAGGAAAATACTGCTATATACACAGTCCTGAAATAATGGTGATTCACAGGGAGACACATGTATAAACATTCAGGCTGAACATGTGTGAGAGGATGAGTGGGAATATACCTACAAATATATATATATATATATGTTGTTGTTAAGTGCCATCGAGTCGGTTCCGACCCA
>NW_006408655.1:4480715-4486764 GCF_000296735.1 Chrysochloris asiatica
TATATATATATGATAAAGGATATTTGCAGATGGATATTTGCCTTTACTGCAAATATATCCATGAATGTGATGGTTCACACAGTGGAGAAAGATAATAAAACTTATTAGACATAACCAAACACCTTCAGGGAATGAGTCACTGGGCCTAGAGATTCATGATCACAGTCATGAGGGTCACCATGGTTGATTGCCATAGCATAGTTCACAAAGACCATGTCTATATCCTAATTTGATGAACAGTGACTGGGGTCTTGGAAGCTCATGAATGGCCATCGAAGGTAAGGCTATTTGTCTCTCCCTGTCCTGAGTAAAGAAGAGTGGTGAAAATTGAAGATATAGAGAAGCAATTAGTCCAATGGACTAATGGACTACAGTTTCTACCACTGAACTAGATGATGCTTGGCTATCAATACCAACTACTCTGAAAGGGATCACACTAGTAGGTCCTGGTAAGAGTGGGAGAAAAATGTGGAACCAAACTTAAAATCATAAAAAGACCAGGCTGACTAGTTGGATAGAGACTGGCAGAACCCCAAGACTATAGCTCTTGATCAGCCTTCAGGTCTGGAACTAAACTCATTCCTATGGCTAAATTTTCAGCTAAGCAACAGGTAGGTCTATAGGATGAACAACAACAACACTAATGAGGTCAATCATTCGAGATGAAAAAGGTAGCATTTACCAAAGGACAAAGTTCAGAAAGTTTTGGAAAGAAGGAGAAATGCAAACAGGAAACACAGAGAAGAAGTAGGATGAATGATGTTGTATTGAGGGGATTGATCGCAGTGATATGAAGTATATTTTTTAAATGTAAAATTGATAATCTGTTCTGTACACTTACACTTA
Source organism: Chrysochloris asiatica (assembly GCF_000296735.1). Classification (NCBI taxonomy): domain Eukaryota; kingdom Metazoa; phylum Chordata; class Mammalia; order Afrosoricida; family Chrysochloridae; genus Chrysochloris; species Chrysochloris asiatica. The sequence goes on from NW_006408655.1 coordinate 4,481,562, forward strand.
ATTCACAACAAAAACTTAAGAAAAACTTTAAAAAGGAGTCCAGTCAAGATGGCAAAATAAACACATGCGCTGAGCAAACTCTCTGAAACAAGGACTCAGGAAACAGATTAGGGAAACAGATATGGATGGGATCTTGAAACCCTGAACTTCAGAGAATAGAATAGAGAGGTATAGTGAACACCAACTCAGAGAGGAAGCTGAGCAGGAGCAGCAAGACAGGACACAGATGGGTGAGCTGTTGGCTAGCCTGGCACAGTGAGAGCCATCTTGAGCTTTTACAGGTAGCTGAGACTACAATGGCCTGGAGGCATAAGACATGGGTTAGAGGTTGGTGGCAAGGAGTATGTTGTTCTCCCTTGTTCCCTAAGCCCTCCTAGTAGTTGGGGGCATGGTCAGTGGCACCCACTCCTGCAACGATTCTGCTTAGGCTGGGGTTAGGTACTGAACATACTATCCCCACGTCTGGAGGTACATAAATTTTGCCTCTTTTGATACTTTGTTGCTGCTATTTGTTTGGGGAGTCAGCAACTATGCCCATATGACCCAGACTTATCTTACCTTCTGCAATTCCACCCAGTGGGCAAACTCACTCCTGTACCACTAGATCAACACTTGTCAACAGGCAACATCAGACAAACCCACCCTGGACTACACTACACAGTGAAGACAACAGCGTATTCACTTCAGGTCTCGATCACACCCACCAAGAGACAGGTGGTGATAGCCTGAGAACACACCCATATAGAGTTATCAATGAAATATAAACATAACACCACAATGCTTCAGACACAACAGATAATTTAACCTTACATGAAGAAACAAGACAGAGTACCTCAAAAAGTGACCAAAATACAGAGTCAGAAAATATAAAACCAGAAATGGTATCAGAATTACCTGATCAGGAATTCAATTATACTTAGGTACCTTCAGTGGATTGAGAAATGATTGAGAAACTGTAGGTGAAATCAAGGAAAACACAGACAGAACTTAAGACGAATTCAGGAAAATACGATAACAACAAATTGACAAAATCAATGAAAAATCTGAAGCCATACAAAAACAGCAAATAGAAATTCAAAAGTTGAATAATAAGATTTCAGAAATAGAGAATACATTGAAAGGGTAGAGAAGTAGAATAGAATCAGTGGAAGACCAGATTAGTGATCTTAAAGACAAATCTCTCATCCGATAGAAGAACAATCAGAAACACAGGACAAAAAAAATCTGAGGAAAATGTAAAAATTGTGTGGGACACCATTAAGAGGAATAATTACATGCAATTGGAATTCCAAAACAAGAAGAAACAGCAATTATATATATAAAAAAAACCCATAGGGAAAATTTTTGGAGAGTTATTGAATGAAAACTTCCCTAATATCATGAAAGATGAGAAGATATGTATTCAAGAAGTTGAATGGCATTGAGACAATGTATTACATTAGTTGGTTACTGAATGTCAAGCCAATCTTGCATTATTTGGATAAATTTCAATTGATCATCATGACATAGTAAACAAAAAAAAGTTGAATGAACTCTAACCAGTATAGACCCCAAAAGAAAATCACCACGATATATTATAATCAAATTTTCCAATACAAGGAAAAATCCTGACAGCAGCTTAAGAAAAGTGAAAAGTTACTTACAAAGGAAAACTAGTAAGACTAAGCTTGGATTTCTAAGTAGAAACCACACAGGCAAGAAGACATGAGGTGTCTTTTATAATGGGATGGCATACATAAAACTCAAAAAGAATAAAATTGTTAACAAATAATCATATACACAACAATGCTGTTCCTTAAATATGGCAGCAAAATTAGAACATTTACAGATTAACAGAGAACAAAAGAATCTGTAAAAATCAGATCATCTATTCAAAAAATACTAACGGGAGTTCTTTGGACAGAGAACGGATATTTAAGTACTCAAAATGAAACAAATTTACAAGACTGAAAACAGAAAGCAAGAGATATCAGCTTGCAACAACAACAAAAAATGCACAAAGTAAGTAGAGGGAGTTATGTACTTACAGAACCTCCAAATTCTGTAAATAAAACAGATTTTAAGAAGAAGATTGAACAAACAAGCAAATAAATAAACGCAAACCTAATCGTAACCCTAAAACTAGACAAGCCTTAGCCCAACCCCTACTCCTAACCCATAACCCTAACAAACAAGCAAAAAAAAGGAGACAAAATTTTGCAGATGTAGGAATGAAGCTGCTTTTATAGACAATTTAGTTTGTTCCTAATGGATGTGGCCTGGGGTCATTCTTATTAAGAATTGAATACGAATTACTCACTATATCTTGTCATTGTATAAAGCATCTAACATGCATTAGCTCATTTGATTTTTATCACATCTCTGCAAATGCAATGCTGTTTATTCCAATTTATAGTTGAGGAAACTAAAGTTCAGAGAGGGAAGTGGTTGCCCAAAGTTTTTGTTAGTTGCTATGAGTCAGTTCTGACTCATAGCAACCCTATATATAACAGCACTAAATGGTGCCTTATCCTGAGTCACTTTCATAATTGCTAGCTTGCTTGAGTCCAGTTGGGCAATACTGTTCTTATCCATAGGGTTCTCAATAATTAATGTTTGAAGCACGTCTTGTATTCCTAGTCTTAATTTGGAAGTTCCATTAAAACCTGTCCACCATGGTAGGCCCTGATGGTATTTGAAATACTTATAGCATAGTTTCCAGCATTGCAGCTGCATGCAAGCAACTACAGTACCACGAACTGACAGACAGGTAGTATTCAACGTTACACAGCCATTATATGCTTGAATGTGACTCCTTCTGTAATCAAAAGCTTTATAGTTTCTGGGTTCATAGTCCACAGTTAAGCAGACCAAACAGAAGATGCATGTTAGAGGCTAATGGAAACAAAGTTTGAGGGTGAGTGTGGGCCTGGGTTATTTTCAGGTTTAAGAATTGAAGGGATAAGAAATAAGTTGCAAATGAACAATCTATTTTTTTAGGAAGGCTTGTAAGACAGAGAGAAGATTATCCCGATTGACAGTCTTCATTGCTGTTTCTGCAATTATTCTCTTCTACTTATTTTGCTTTGAAGCAGAAAAGTCACTGTCATCTATTTGTTAATTCATTCTGTGTCAAAGGGAGACAGATGGTTCTAGTATAAACTCGCAGGTAGGTCAGTTAAAGTGCCCATGGTGAGCCCTTGCTGTTAAGAGATAGGAAACCTCTGAGGCATCGAAAGGAAGAGTGGGCGAAAGGGAAAGAAATGGATGCCAAGACAAGTAAGGAAGACATTTATTGAAAACTGCCTACCTGATATGTCATTGTAACAAAACAACATCACAGCTGATTGCTGAAGTTGAAAGAAATATTAAGAAGCATTTGGCATTTTTATAGATGTATTTCCTTAATTTTATTTTTAAACCTACACAACTATAGGTTTTCTGATATTTAAACAATAACTTGACACTGTGATTCGTAACAGTCTGAAATTCATATGTTTATGGCAGACTTCATTGAGTTCATAATAGATGATATGATGAGGCATTAGTTAGCTCATTGCCAGCAAAATGGTATCATCTACATGCTGTAAATTTTAAGAATTGCAGACTTTATGGTCCTTCTTTGAAAATTACACTGAGGAACCTTTTCATTTCTCATATGCACAATAATATAAGCTGTTATTTGAAACAATCAAAATATCATGTCTTTTTGACTCAATGGCAAATGAGACTTATGTGAAGACGATTTGACATGAAATTGTGAAAAATTACAAAGCAAATTTATAATGAGAAATACTCTCATGAATGTGGCATAGGTACAGTGTAGTGCACTGCTGTGTCTTATTGACTTCTCCTTTGTTTTAGCAGTTTGTGTAGACAAAAATATCATTCATTGAAGACATAACTGGAATGCATTCTCAAGTGAAAAGAATTTAATTTGGCTATCTACTGGACTGCAAGTTTGGTTTGAACTACCAAGTGAGGCTCAAGCTCACCAGCAGCTCCTCAGAAACCCTATACAGGGTTGCACTTAGCAACAACAACACACTTAGATTACTGGTGGACTGCAAGGTTGGTTTGAACCAGACGGTTGGCAGTTCAAATTTACCAGTCACTCCTCAGAAACTCTATACAGGATTGCTTTGAGTTGGAATATACTTTGCAGCACTTAACAACATACTGTATTTTAAGTCACTGGTGGATGTAGATATGAACATGCCATGTCAGTAACTGAACATGTGGGTCTGCAATTTAAGGGAACAACCCAAGGTAAAGGCAGAAGTTTGTGAGTCACCATTATAGAAGAGATGGCTGAAACTCTGAGTGTCCAGATAATCAGAAGATAAGGAAGGATGAAAAACAGCATACAAGACACAGAGAAACCAGGAAGATCAGATAGGAAATACTCAGAAGGTTAGAGAATCAAGAGGAGAGAGAGGTTGTGTAATAATCAAAGAAGGAAAACCATTTAAAGAGATGTGAAGGCTATAGTGAGAGTACAAGATCAGAAGAAAGATGATAAAGGGAGTCAGCCAGGCTAAATTTCTAGCACTGAATTGAGAGGAACTATAAAGGAATTTCAACTTTAATTTAAACACTTAGAAAAATATGTTAAAACATATTTTTACTCAGTAATGAATTCATTGATGAATTTTAATAGAACTGAAATGTTAAGCATATTGATTGATCCCTTTTGTAAACTATTTATTCAAACCATACTCATGTATTTAATAACATTTTGTAACTTTTCCATTAATGAGTTCCACTAGTTTATTTCTAGGTATTTAGTTTTATTACTCTCATGAATAATATCTTTCTTAGAAAATTATATTTTCTAAGTACATAGTAGTTAGGAGTGTTCATGATCAGTATATGTTGACCTTGCATTCAAGTTCAATGAAAATACTATGAATCATGGAAATAGAAAATTGATTTTAAAATTCATGTGGCAGAATAAAGGGCCAAGAATAAGTGAGTATTCAAAATGAGTATTAATAAAGAATGATTTTCCCTCTAAAACCAAAAACTAAGCCCACTGCTATTCAATCAATTCTGACTCACAGCAACACTATAGGACAGGGTCAAACTGCTCCTTAGCGATTCTGAGACTAAATCGCTTCTGAAGAGAGAAAGTCATTTGTCTACCATGGAGCATTTTTCTACCATGGGTTTAAACCAATAACCTTATGTTTAATGCTTATCCCATAGTGCCAACAGGACTCCT
>NW_006408655.1:4487431-4490374 GCF_000296735.1 Chrysochloris asiatica
GGAATCCTGAAACCCAACGAGAATGTTCTGCTGTGGGAAATTTCCACTTGAAAGGACAAGCAGACCAGACTGGAAAGGCAAGAAGAGCAGAAGATAGTTCCTAAAAGAAAGACTGGCAAGAAAAATAAAAAACAATAACAGCAGACTGACTGACTACTATAAGAACAAGCAAGCTGTTCGCCCGGGAGCTACCAAGGCAAGTGGTTGGGTCCCCTCAGAGCAACCCCCCTTCCAAGACTAAGACTCAAGGGGAATACATGAGCAGACATGTGGTCTGACTGGTGACCACGTTGGTGATAAGGGAAAGTGGGGGGAAAACAGAAATGAAGTTGTAAGATAAGTCTGACCACATTCAATAGATGCCTGTGAACCCAGGTGGAGACCTGGATGGCTAGTACTATGGCAAGATCTGGGGACTCCTGGGCCCAGAGGCAGTGACATGGCCACAGAGGATTAGAGTGGACAGTGAAGCGTCCAGCTGATATGAAATGATGGGAGAAGCACAAGAACACCCATACTTGCAGATAGTGCACACTTGACCTGACTTCAATGGCTGGATGATCAGAACTTGACTAGAAGAAGAAAGAAGTGGGAAAAAAGAGGAATCCACTAAAATTTGATGAACTTGACCTATACTTATTGATTTAGTAGCTCAAAGAGGGAACAAATCTTTAAAACTAGGATCATTCCCACCCCTTCAGTACACAGGGTTGACAGGGATAAGCAACTTAGACATTGGCTACCCAAAATGGTGGGTGCAGGGGCTACAAATTCAAGAAGTGACTGGCTTACAAGCTTTCAAGAGGGAGTCTAGTTCCAGAGGGGGTGGCGGAGGGTAGAATCTCAACTGAGCGGTTCCAATCTGTTGGGATGAGGCTGATGAAAGGAGATGGGGATAGGACTCCTGTGGTACAATAGTGAATAATTGCTATCAGGACTGTGTGGGTCAGAAATGTAAAGGTAGATGTTTTGTAACAAAAGGAGGGGAGTGACTGATTTTGCAGTCCAGGAGTAGAGGTCCCTGGGACCATCAAGTGAGAAGAGCGGAGTGTGGGAGAAACCCAGAGAAACAATGATGTCAGAAATGGAAGCAGAGATGATGACATGGAGAGATGGAGCAGCTAGGGACACTGGACTCAGGTAAGGACAGGGGTTGTATGCTGATGGCCAGGGGGCAGGCTTGCGGGGTATATACCCTTTGGTTGTTTGATGATACATGGAGGGGATTGTAATCATTGTACTGAAACCAAATACGATAGGATAAATGTAAAGCTGGTGCTCTCCCATGTAAACTATCACATAATTCACAATAAAAACTTAAAAAAAAAAAAAAGATGTATTTTACTATATCAGCAATGAAAGCATCATAAAAGACACAGGGTAGGGAAGGATAAAATACACACACACACACACACACACATATATACATATATATTTATATATATTTAAAAGAAGCAGGATTTAGAACATAGAAATAAGCTTTTACAAATCAATATAAACCATTTAAAACAGCAGCAATTAACTGCTTTTTCCTGAGAAGCTGAAAAATGAGGGAGGTCTGTAGGATCCTTCTTCAGCCCTACCCTCAAGGGGCCACATAAGCATCAGGTATGTGTACATATTTGGAAAACTGATTTTAAAACAATTTGAAATTATCAAGGTGCCAGAAGACATGGTTGCCCATCCTGGATACGAAAGGACATCTCGAGGTAAAGGAGAGGTGGTTAATGAGAGCAAAGGGTTAGGTTGCGGGGAATGAACTCTCTCTTGGATAGTTATCTGGGTCTATCCTTAAAACAAACAAACAAAAACCAGTTGCCATTACATTGGTTCTGACTCATGGAAACATCATGTGTGTCAGAGTAAAACTATGCTTCACAGGATTTTCAGTGGCTGATATTTTGAAAGGATCTTATTTTCCCCATATAGCACATCAATGTAAATAAATAGGTTAGGGAGAGAAACTCTAAAAAATGATCAGGAACGTCTTAAAGAGAAAGAACATATAAAAGTTGGGGAATATGGTAAATAGAAATGGACATTTCCATATAGTAGAGAAAAAAGAAATGAAAAGAAAGAATATTTTAAGAAAAAAAGTAGTAAGAAATTTCCAGAATTAAATGAAGGTGAATGCATTCACAGAGGGGGCTATAATATCATTCAGTTACAGAAATCTCAAAACTAGACCTTTTTAATGAAACTTTAAAATAAGAAAAAGAAAAATGCAAAGTTTTTCAAAAGAAAGAGTGCAGTTCAAGATTTTAAAGGACTAGAGGTAAAAATGACCTTGGTAGCAGAGTGGATTATGAGCAGAGCTGCTAATTGCAAGGTCAGTTGTTCAAAACTATTGCTCCCCAGGGAAAAGATGAAGCTTTCTGCTGCCATAAAGGTTTACAGCCTTGAAAACCCCATAAAGGGTCACGCCGAGTCAAAATTGACTCCATGGTACATAACCACCACCACCAGCATCACTGTTAACTGATGGTACAAGGAAGGGATTGCAATCACTGTAATGAATTTAAGTGTATGATATTCTGATCTGTAAACTTTCACTCACTTCACAATATAAAGTTTTTAAAGAGTAGGTCATAAAAAGAAACCAGCATTTTATTTACATCAGTTTTTTCCAACCTTCATATGGAAATAAAGAAGGCAATAGAAACATTATGAAATTACAAAATAAAATAGCATTAAGCTTCTAATTTTATATCTGTTTAGAACACTGTGTAAGTTTGAGTATGAAATCAAAAGACATATGCAACGTACCACATGAAGACCCTCTTGGAAATCATTTGGAGTAAATATATCAGCTACAATAGGAAAGAAAACAAAAATCCTCACCATTGGACCAATAAATAACATCCTAATCAATGAAGAAAAGATTGAAGCTGTCAAAGACTTCATTTTTCTTGGAGCAAGCATCAACACTCATGGAAGCAGCAG